>NC_136721.1:20606399-21206399 GCF_936440315.1 Barbus barbus | reverse complement strand
CGGAGAAGCTGTCACAGAGACCCAGCATCTGATTTTTTCATCGTACTTCAGTCTTTTATAGACAGCAGGTGGATTCCAATGTCTTGAGACTTCATGAGGTCTGGAAATTCCCTAAGCAGATTTCTATATAAAATCGTCCATTTCTTTTTAGATGTCTCCTTCGCTGCATCTGCAACGCATCAGTCAGTGGTAACATTCCTTTCCTTAAAGCTCTTGTTAATACATGTTTCATTGCTGGCTATATTCCTGCTGATATATGCTATAACATTTTCTTATTAAATGCTTAATACAATACCATGTTTGTTGTCTTTCTTAAATAACTACTTTAAATAAAACAAATACAATAACATGTGTTGTCTCTTTCTCAATAAACCAACACGTATAATAACTTGTAGTTACAATGAAAAGGAATTGCAGTAGGACAATTGCTTATTTTTCTCAACAATAGAAAGCATATTAAATGCAAGTAAAGTATCTACTTTAAGGTTTCAAATTACTTTTGTAAAAATAAAATATGCCACAGCGTAACAGACATTTATGTAAAAATGAAACAACATACTTATGGTTACCTGTACTTATTAAAATATATAAAAGATTAAGTGATCATACTGAATTTTATTATGTTTAAATTATTAACTGTAAGGATGGGTTTTTCTGCTAAGACAGAACATGAGATCAAACACCCTGCAGAAAAACAAACAAAAAATCTAACTAACTAAATAAATAAACTCTCTAATTTGGAGAGATCTCAAATGAAAAGCAAAGGATTCCCAAACTTCTCTCCTCACTTATCTTTGAGTCTCCTTTCCCGCTCTTCCTCTACCAGACTCAAGTCTCTGAAAGTTCATTAAGAATGTCGACATACCACATATGATGTATCATGTGAATCTATTGTTTTTTCCCCCCTTTCATGTTTGGTATCATCTTAAATGTCTCAGTGTGATTAGTAAAAAGGTCTCAATTTCACATCAGTCACTTATACTGTAAGAAGCATTGGAAACGTCTCTCACAAGGTCTCTGGCCAGGAGTGACCGTTGGGTCACGGAACCAAACAAAAAGCCTTCTGTGTCTTTACAACTTACAGTTGAATATTTCTTTGTTCTGCTCTGGGTATTTAATGGAAAGTGGCCAAACCCTCATTCTGAACTCTCCTGAAATCATTATGATTAGCAGATGTGGAAACTGGTGTTACTTCAAATCTACATCTAGAAACTGCCCGGAATGAGACACTGTGTGTCCCTAATGAACAAACAACTGAAAGTATGAGATGTCCAGAATAATCAAATATCTAAATTAAACCACAATTAATCTTATAATAAACTGCTAATCTGTAATATATTAAGATTTGAGAAAAAAAAAAAAAAATTGGAAATCAGATTAAAAAACATGGAGATATAATAAAATTGAAACTCAATCCTAATAAATTAAGTGGATTTTGCAGAAGCACAAGTAAAACATCGACAAACATTATACCTTTGGATTCCGTCGTTAAGCCAGTGGTTCTTCCTGACAAATTGGTAAAACCAAGTGATTTGTGCATATTTCTCTCCAGATACAGAGGAATGTTTTAACTGCAGAAAGTAATAATATAGACCAGAAGCAATGGTTTGAATTTAAAACATCACAATGTTGGATTTGTTTCTTACAAATATGCATCCTTTCGCTTTACAATGCATTAATTGATGGACTAGAGTCATATAAATTATTATTGTGATGCTTTTTATCAGCTGTTTGGACTTCCCTTCTGATGGCAGCCATTCACACAGATCCATTGGTGAGCAAGGGATGTCAATGCAAAAATTCTCCAATTTGTATAGATGATGAAACCAACTCCCATCATGGATGGCCTGAAGGGGAGTACATTTTCAGCATTTACTGCTTTTGTGTAAACTATTCTGTTATGATCCTTAAAAGTCTAGGAGTTGGTTCGTAACACTTATTATTAATTATTGCTGGATGGATTGAATGAGGAAGATAAATGACCATAAACACACGGATAAAGTTTGATTGTGAATAATTTTTACATAGAAGCCACAATAAAATAAGATTGGAATGCACTATTTACAATTGCTGGAATGCATTTAATAAGAATAATTATTATTATTTAGAACTGGAATCAACGAAACATACCAAAACAAAATTACCACTAATATAGGGAAAAGGAACTTGAGTGGCGCCCAAATAATAATAATAAAAAAAATAATAAAAAAAATTAATCAATCAATTCCCATAAATCTCCCCAAATACCCTAACCTAACTAACAAAAGGAAAATGTAGAAAAGAAACCGAGATCTTCAGCGTATGGACACTCTAAATTTCCTATTCTCACCAATAATAACCAAAGAAAAAGGATGGCGCACACCACTTCCTTAATGCATCTGAACTCTCATCATTACTACGTGCAAAGTGTATATCACACGATATGCTTACCTGTTCTCTTTTCCCTAATCAAGGAGAAAACAAACCGTAACTCAAATACACAGCCAACTAAGTGTTAAACACATTGCATCAAAGAATAAGATACAAAAGACTTCATTTCAGCAAACAAAGCATACACAGATGCACAGCACACCAATCAAGCACAAACAAGCTTCCTTCTGAAGTTCGCAGGAAGATCTTTAAACCAGCAGGGCGAAAGCAGATTGTTCGAAGAGGACGACGCCACACCGTTGATCAGCAGGTGACACGTCCAATCAGGAACCTGAGAGCAAGCGGGAGGGACGAGAAAGAAAACAAGCACACACACATATGCGCATAGCACGTAACATGTTCCTTTAAATGTTTAAATCACAACATGCAAAAAATGTGTGGCAGAACACACATCTGTAAGTCACTTTACAGATAATCAAATTAATTATCTTGGTGGCCAGTTCAAAAAATAAAAATGACAAATGAAATGAAATTGCAATTATGGCTTAAAGCATTAAACAAATGTAACAACATCCTGTGGTTAACAGCATACTAACATTTCCATAAATGTATGCTGATTCTTTACATGCAGCAATGTTTAAGGTTTGGGGTAGGATTATTTATTTATTTATTTTTATATTATATGAGTTTTCTTTTCAACTTTTGCATGATTCCATGGTTTTTGCCCTGGAATTGAGTCATTTGACTAAAGTCATTAGTTACCTGTAGTTAACTAATGCAACTGTAGTTTTTAGGCTACTGTATCGTTGTTCCCCACATATTTCCAACCACATATTCCCCACATATTTCAGTGGAAACTAAACAATCTAAACACTTTCCCTGTCTATGCATTTATTTATTCAGCAAAATTAACAAAATAAAATGATCAGGTAATCAGGACTCTGGCATGAAGCAGACAATAAATGGATTTATAACCAAATCTCTCAGTTACGTTTCTTTTGGAGAACAGAAGAAGGACAGTTTTCCACTCCGGTGCAGAAAAAGACCAGGCTGAACAAAACCAGCCAGCATAAAACAAATATAACTAAGTGACCAAGCGATCTGAATATTCTGCAGTGTCGCATTAGAGTGCAATGCAATAATAATAAATGGAACATATGTGATAACCAAGCTAGCAGAAGTTACTCGGATTACATAAAATGCTCTTCTCTTCGCGTGGTTTTCCTCCTCTCTCTCTCTCACTCTCTCTCCTGGTCCTGACTGCTTCAGAGCTCTGAGAACAGCCACAAGACAAAACAACTGGATGGAGAGGAAGAGGACAAACTGCAGTGAGTAGAACCATATATATATATATAAACAGTAAATGAGAGAAAACTGAACATGCAAAATAAACAAGACCCAAAAATAAATATCCAGGCCGCAATGCAGCAAATCACTCTATATCTGAGAGGTTTGTTTTTCAGAAAGATTACAGGATGAACCACTGCCAGGTAACGCTCAACACACATCAGACACTGAAACAGAGGATGACCAGTGACAACAAATCCAAACAAAAACTGCGTTACTGCTGTGAGACTTGGAAATGGAAACCATTTTGTGACTAGAATGAGCAAAGAGTCCACAGAGAAAAAGATCCCACAAACTGACATATTAAGGTTGAAGAATTCTAATGCAATTCTACTTCCTTTTCCTGTGATGATGAGCCAGATTACATAAGAGTGTGTAGGAAGACCAGATAAGAAGTTGAAGGTCAACATCCACATTTCTAATATGTCTATTTTCCAAAATGAAGATACTGTGAGGTTAACAGATGAATGAGTTTCAGTAAAGTTCTTCATTAGTTCCATGTTTATCTTCTCCAACCAGAACCGGAAGAACAAAGGAAAAATGTTGCAGTTGTGATCTATGGAAAGAGAAATGTCTAAGTGTTTCAAACAAAATCAATAAAAAGCAGATGATGACACATCGACTGACACATTAATGTAAGTAAATTTAATAGTTCTACACAATATCACAATTATATCCAGAAAATAAACATAAATACCATGCTATAATACAATACTAATTTAAAAGTATAACATTCAAACATTAAGTTCAAATTATTATTATTCTTCCCCCCAGAGTTCAAGACAGTTTTACTTAACTAATCCATCTAGCATGCTCATAACCCTTACTCAACCACAATGACTTTGTTATATATCATAGAGCAGAGAGAGTCAATGAATCAAACTGAAAAGAGTTTGTCACCTGAACATTGAATGTTTAGTATCTCTGGTTTGTCTGCTGTTTTTTATAGTGACTTCACAGCTGTTACAAGACCATGTGTGCATGATTTTGCTTTGTAAACATCAGAACATCAGCTATGCAAATATATGCAGACAGTCTTGAGTAAACATGAACAGAAAAGAACATTTTTATTATGTGGAAAACTAACATTTACCAACTAAAACACTACTTACAGGATAATTGTAAAAAGATAGATAGTAGTACAGTTTAATTACAAGTATAGGCCAGTTACTAAGACTATTCTGTCTATTTGTCAGAATAAGCATACTTAAGTAATTATGTAAAGTTTATCTCTGATTACATAAAACACAGATAAAGTACACACTCCTATTTTGTAAATAGAAGTAATAGCACACTTAAATAAATTTTATGTATGTATGTATTTATTTATTTAAGTAGGGGATGTTTATGAGGAACAGAGACAGAAAAGTTTTCCAGTGCGGTGCAGATAAAGAACCGGCTGAACAAAACCAGACAGTGCGTAACAAATCATAGCAGCAGTCCAAAGTTCCAGGCTCCTGTGCTTTGTCACAACACGATATAATCCTGTTATAGTAAATGGCACATTGATAAAAAATGTGTTCATAGTAGTTATTAGAATGAGATGAAATGCTCTTCTCTTCATGTTGTTTTCCTCTTCTCTCTCTCTCGCTCTCTCTCCTGGTCCTGACTGCTTCAGAGCTTTGAGAACAGCTACAAGACAAAACAACTGGATAGAGAGGTAGAGGGCAAACTGTAGTACACAGAACAATCCATATGCAATAGTATTGAGCGGCATTAAAATGAACATGCAGAATAAACAGGAGCCGAGAGTGATTATCCAGACCACAGTGCAGCAGATTGCTCTATATCTGAGAGGTTTGTACTTCAGAAAGGTTACAGGATGAACCACCGCCAGGTAACGCTCAACACACATCAGACACACAAACAGAGTACGGCCAGTGATGCCTAGCCCTTGCAGAAAATTTGATACTGTCTTGAAATTTGAAAACCAAATTGCCATTGTATCGAAGAAACAGAAGATACAGATGCCAATCTCACAAACAGACAGATTGAGGTTGAAGAACTCTAATGCAACTCCACTTCCTGCCCCTCTCATGATGAGCCATATAACATAGGACTGTGTTGGAATACCAAACAGGAAAGTAAAGCTGTACGTAAACAATTGTAGACTCTCTAGTAGCCCAATGGATTGAGTTGTGGGGTTTGCAAATGCTGCAAGTGTTGTGAAGGTCACTGTAGAGTTATTCATCTTCTTGTCTTGTAAGACCCCCCTG
Source organism: Barbus barbus (assembly GCF_936440315.1). Lineage (NCBI taxonomy): Eukaryota > Metazoa > Chordata > Actinopteri > Cypriniformes > Cyprinidae > Barbus > Barbus barbus. Next base: position 21,200,466 of record NC_136721.1, on the reverse strand, counting down.
ACAAGTTATCTATAGGAAGAGATAAGAGTAAATAGATAAATAAGATACTAGGTTAAAAAACTTAACACTTTATGAAAACTATACACTAATAAAGTACTTACAAATCATTTACAAACTATTAATGGTTAAACCATACATTATAAACTCTAGTTAAAATTTTAATAGACTCTATACAAATAGTCAGTAGCAAGCATTTTGAAAGGAAAGGATGATGAATACGAAAAACGCATTCAAAATTTTGTACTCAGTGTGAAAGGACCTTGTAAACATTTTAAGGAAGACTGGTGCAATAAAGGTTGATTTAAAACACTTAATTATATTTTCTCATTTTCTGACTGAATCTAAAGTGAGAAGTATTCAATCATAATTCCCAATGATCAAATCCTTTACTACAAGATAATTGAGTCATAATAACGGTGTTAATTACCGTGACAATGAATGAAGGACTGACTATATTGATGTATTATCTACAGTTTATAAACTATGCATTAATTATAAAATAATAGTTTGCTAATGATTTGTAAGTACTTTATTAGTGTATACTTATAAAGTGTTACCAAAAAAAAAAAAAAAAAAGAGAGACCTAGCCTTATTTTACTAAACAGCTAATTCATCTAAGTAGCCCATTACTCAAACTAAAGTAAGTCTTCTAATCACACTGATATTTGCATTTCACTGAATGGAATAACAAACAAAGTTAAAATATTTCACCTGAAGAGTGAATGATCAGTCTCTCTGGGTGAAAATAATACCCGGTCCTGTTTGTGTACTCTCACTTCAGAGCTGCCACAAACATTTATCAAAAATGTGTCACATTAAACAAAACATAAGCAAACGCATGTGGTTGAAAAAAGTGTGATTTGAATGATGTTCATTCAAATGAATTACAACATTTGACTAGACTGAAAAATTGTGGGCATTTCCCCCCGTGGACATTACAATGAAAAATAAATGAATGTTAGAACTTAATATTAATATATACTAGTAAATGTCAATGATATATGAATAAATATATATATTTTCTCAGTTAAAAAAAAAAAAAAAAGGAAAATCATTTAGTAAACACTTTCATTCCAAGTGACTTGAAACATGCATTCAAGGTGTACATTTCAACAGAGGGTAAACTCTACTTAGCTCATATGCAGTGCTGTGAAAAAATATTGTATACTTTTAAAATATAATAAAATATTTTATATATTATTTTCAATACGATGAACTATATTTCATGATCCTAGAAAATTAGAAAATTGTGATACTGCATAATACATGAATTATTTATTTAAAAATTAATGAATGAGAGAACGAAGGAACAAACAAACAAACAAACAAATACACAAATAAATAAATAAAGCACAGACCAAACTATTACAATTTGTGCAAAGAAATAAAACGGTGCAAAAATGCTTTTGCAGTCAATTTAATGTGGTAGACCTCTCTAAATAATATGTGAACGTTATTAATATTTAAAATTATCCGAAAAAAGCTACATAACTTGAAAGGAAGAGAGGCAGGAGAGTTTTCCAAAGCAGTGCAGATAAAGAACAGGTTGAACAAAACCAGCCAGCACATAACAAAACAAACAAATGCACCAAAGTGCACGGATATTCTGTTTTATTAAAATGGTAAAGAATCCTGAGAGAATAAATGGGACATATATGATAACTGTGTTCACAATACATATTAGAATGAAATGAAAAGCTCTTCTCTTCATGTGGTTTTCCTCCTCTCTTTCTCTCTCTCCTGGTCCTGACTGCTTCAGAGCTCTGAGAACAGCCACGGGACAAAACAACTGGAAGCAGAAGAAGATGAGGAACCGCACTGAGAAGAACCACGTATGCAATATAGTATGTGGCAAGATGAATACAGAGAAAAGACATGAGCCAAGAGTAATTACCCAGGCTGCAACAGAGCAGATCACTCTATATCTGAGAGGTTTGTACTTCAGAAAGGTTACAGGATGAACCACTGCCAGGTAACGCTCAACACAGATCAGACACTGAAACAGAGGACGGCCAGTGACGGCTAGTCCTATTAAAAAACGCATTAATGTTTTGAGACTTGAAAACCAAAATGACAGTATAAAAATCAAACTATCCACGCAGATACCAATCTCACAAACAGATAGATTGAGCTTGAAGAACACTGATGCAACTCCACTTTCTGTTCCTGTGACAATGAGCCATAAAACATAGGAGTGTATTGGAAGACCAAACAAGAAACTTAAACCGCATACACGCATGTCAAGGATGTCTACAAGCTCAAAGGATGTAGAGGATTCAGGTGTGGTGCAGTTCACTGTAGAGTTGTCCATTTCCTCCTTGTGTTCTCAAAATCTCACTAAATTAATTAGTTGCAACAGTGATCTACTGGAAGAGAGAAGAGTATTTGTTCTAAGCAAATGATTTTATTCATTAATATAAGGCAGCAGTCATAAATAAAACCTTTTCTATCATTTTTCTTAACAAAATGCCTAGTGAAATAATGCTATTCAGACTCTTTACTTATTTGACCTAATTCCTCTAACTCACCAATAGCAAAAACTACATTTTATAATCACAGAATATTTGTTGCATATTACTTAATGGAAAAACAAACAACAAATCAATCAAAATGGAGAGTTTGTCACCTGAAAAGTGAATGTCCAGTCTCTCTAGGTGTAAATGATAGTTTGTGTTGTTTTTGCTGTATCACTTTACAGCTGTCACAAGGCATGGCTTCATATGTCACATAAAGCAAAACATATGCAAACATATGCAACATGCATGAAATTCAAAATTATCCATGGGTTTCTATTCAAATTAATTAAAATATTTGAATACAAGCGAGAAATTGTGTGTATTTGTGTTCTGGCCCAATTTAACCACAAAAATTAAATTATATATAGCACTAGAGTTGGGTTCGAGTTCACCTAAGTTGAGTCCGGGTCGAGTCCAAGTCTTTAACCAGTCGAATCGGACACAAGTCCATGTACGAGTCCAAACGGGCAGAGTCCGATTCCAATTAGACACTACTGTTTTGTCAGTATCTTAACCTTGTTTTAACCTTTAAAACTACAGTAGAACAAAGCAATGTCAGTTTAAATATAACAAAATCAAACCTCTATTGCATCTGCCATTTTGATTTTTGATTTCATATTATCTCATAATTAGTGTCCTGCTCGGCAAACTTAAAGTCATGAGACATAAATCATGGCTGACTTGATATGTGAAAGCTTTTAGAATGTGAAACATTATAGGGCGGGACTTTATTCTTCGTTACAGTAAATGTATGAATTCAAGAGTGGGGGTGCGTGGATGGAGCTTGGTGAATGGGACCTGAATGGAAGAAAATGCACCTCTTATCTCTGATTGTGGCTGTGTTTTGGGTTTTATGTAGCAAATGGTTTGACCTTAGACAGGGTAGATGGCATTTTAAGTTTTTTTCTTGGATAAAAATGAGGCTGTGAGGAATAAACCTTTATAAATGGCACACAATGTGTACAAAAAAGTCCTGCATGTATTTCCATAACCCACAGCCAACTCACAACTGTTTTATTTTGGAAAGCTTAACAGGCAAAAACTAATACTAAACTAATCTAAGTAAAACATTCTCAAGCTTTCTGAATGGAAATAAATTGTCTAATTATTAATTACAAGCAAAAGGATAAACAAATCTATTAATCAAAAATTCAAACTAAATAAAGTTTTTTTTCAGATAGGTCTATAATATAGGTCAGCAGTTTTAAATTACCGTTCTGATACATTGCACAGTCTTCACTGTATGCATTAAATATAAATTATTCTTATTAAATTTATTAAAGTGATTTGGTCAAGATGAGTGAGTGATTTTCTCTTTTTCTTTTGTTGTTTGATTAACACTTATGATGCAGTAAAACCTGATACACAGATCAAATACTTTAACACATCCATATTTCATTCCATCTCGCTCAGAGCGGCTTCTGCGTGGGATTTACCCAAGCAGGAAACACACTCTGAGTGGCCGTCGGCATCATGCAGAGAAAGTCTGCACGAGACGCACTGACGGCGCAGCATTTGCAACAACGCCGCATTGCTCTTTTAGAAGGAATTTGCTCTTCTTGAAGGCTCGCCGGATGGCAGCAAGGGACGAGCTGGCGTCTGCTTTGATCGCTGAAGCGGCTCGACGAAACGGGTTGGATCAGCGAAGAGCAGAAAAAAGGCAGCCTTCCAATCTGCAGCAAGGCGTTTCAACGGTGAGCGTCTGGAGTCCTGGATCAGCGAAGAAGTCGTTGCTGAAGGAGAATTGATCTGTTTTCCTATGGCGAAGCCAGATGACCCCGCTCCTTTTGGCGGGCTCTGGCGGGCTTTGCTGCCATAGGCTCGTGCAATACCACTGACACTGATTGGTTCGTTTTTTATTACTGCACGAACCAATGCGCCGTGCAGTCACACTGAGTGATTGAAAAAGTCTTCAGTCCTCTGAGAAAAAGGAGTTTTCCCATAGCTTCTAGCGACGCAGTACGAGTGAAGTATCGACAGGGAACTGGGATCCATGCTCAAATAAAAAAAAAAAGTGTGTATTATGTTTACCAGGATGATCCCTTACAAATTCTGGAACTACACTCTAAAAAATAAAGGTTTCAAAAGAGGGTTTTCACAGCAATGGCATAAAACAACTTTAGATTACCCAAATAACCTTTCAGTGAACTGTTTTTTAAATGAAAATATAAAATAACTTAGGAAGTTTAGGAATGGCTTTGAGAAACACTTAACACTTAAATATCAGGTATGATTTATTTGTTTCACTTGTTGAACAGAATCTGTTGCAGGAATGAGTTAAAGTCTGTTCACATCTCTGTGGTGTGTGCACAATAATGTGTCTTTTGACCTTCAATATGTATGTTTTGATTATACTGTGTTAAAAATAATTTTAAAAACCCATTTTTTCAATTCTCTCTTACCTGCCTCAGTCACAGTCACACTGATGGCCCATTAGCAGCCTTTAGGGGAGGGCCCTTTGTCTCTCAGCTGAAAATCATTTAAACTGAAAAGAGTTTGTCACCTGAATATTGAATGTTTAATCTCTCTGGTTTGTCTGCTGTGACTTCACAGCTGTTACAAGACCATGTGTGCATGATTTTGCTTTGTGAACAGAAAAGAACATTTTTATTATGTGGAAAACTAACATTTACCAACTAAAACACTACTTACAGGATCATTGTAAAAAGATAGATAGTAGTACAGTTTAATTACAAGTATAGGCCAGTTACTAAGACTATTCTGTCTATTTGTCAGAATAAGCATATAAGTAAGTATGTAAAGTATATCATTGATTACATAAAACACAGATAAAGTACACACTCCTATTTTGTAAATAGAAGTAATAGGACACTTAAATACATTTTATGTATGTATGCATGTATGTATGTATTTATTTATTTATTTAAGTAGGGGATGTTTATGAGGAACAGAGACAGAAAAGTTTTCCAGTGCGGTGCAGATAAAGAACCGGCTGAACAAAACCAGCCAGCGCGTAACAAATCATAGCAGCAATCCGCAGTTCCAGGCTATTTTGCTTTGTCACAACACGATATAATCCTGCAATAGTAAATGGCACATTGATAAAAAATGTGTTCACAGTAGTTATTAGAATGAGATGAAATGCTCTTCTCTTCATGTTGTTTTCCTCCTCTCTCGCTCTCTCTCCTGGTCCTGACTGCTTCAGAGCTTTGAGAACAGCTACAAGACAAAACAACTGGATAGAGAGGTAGAGGGCAAACTGTAGTGCCATGAACAATCCATGTGCAACAGTATTGATCGCCATTATAATGAACAAGCAGAATAAACAGGAGCCGAGAGTGATTATCCAGACCACAGTGCAGCAGATTGCTCTATATCTGAGAGGTTTGTACTTCAGAAAGGTTACAGGATGAACCACCGCCAGGTAACGCTCAACACACATCAGACACAAAAACAGAGTACGGCCAGTGATACCTAGCCCTTGCAGAAAATTTGATACTATCTTGAGATTTGAAAACCAAATTGCCATTGTATCGAAGAAACAGTAGATACAGATGCCAATCTCACAAACAGACAGATTGAGGTTGAAGAACTCTAATGCAACTCCACTTCCTGCCCCTATCATGATGAGCCATATAACATAGGACTGTGTTGGAATACCAAACAGGAAAGTAAAGCTGCACGTAAACAATTGTAGACTGTCTATTAGCCCAATGGATTGAGTTGTGGGGTTTGCAAATGCTGCAAGTGTTGTGAAGGTCACTGTAGAGTTATTCATCTTCTTGTCTTGTAAGACCCCCTGACAAGTTATCTATAGGAAGAGATAAGAGTAAATAGATAAATAAGATACTAGGTTAAAAAACTTAACACTTTATGAAAACTATACACTAATAAAGTACTTACAAATCATTTACAAACTGTTAATGGTTAAACCATACTTTATAAACTCGTTAAAATATTAATAGACTCTATACAAATAGTCAGTAGCATAATTTTGATAGGAAAGGACGCATTCAAAATTGTAAAGGACCTTGTAAACATTTTAAGGAAGACTGGTGCAATAAAGGTTGATTTAAAACACTTAATTATATTTTCTCATTTTCTGACTGAATCTAAAGTGAGAAGTATTCAATCATAATTCCCAATTATCAAATCCTTTACTACAAGCTAATTGAGTCATAATAACGGTGCTAATTACCGTGACAATGAATGAAGGACTGACTATATTGATGTATTATCTACAGTTTATAAACTATGCATTAATTATAAAATAATAGTTTGCTAATGCTTTGTAAGTACTTTATTAGTGTATACTTATAAAGTGTTACCAAATAAAAATCAAAAAAAAAAAAGAGAGACCTAGCCTTATTTTACTAAACAGCTAATTCATCTAAGTAGCCCATTACTCAAACTAAAGTATGTCTTCTAATCACACTGATATTTGCATTTCACTGAATGGAATAACAAACAAAGTTAAAATATTTCACCTGAAGAGTGAATGATCAGTCTCTCTGGGTGAAAATAATACCCGGTCCTGTTTGTGTAGTCTCACTTCAGAGTTGCCACAAACATTTATCAAAGATGTGTCACATTAAACAAAACATAAGCAAATGCATGTGGTTGAAAAAAGTGTGATTTGAATGATGTTCATTCAAATGAATTACAACATTTGACTAGACTGAAAAATTGTGGGCATTTCCCCCCGTGGACATTACAATGAAAAATAAATGAATGTTAGAACTTAATATTAATAAATATTAGTAAATGTCAATGATATATGAATAAATAAATAAATAAATATATATATTTTCTCAGTTTAAAAAAAAATATGGAAAATCATTTCCTAAACACTTTCATCCCAAGTGACTTGAAACATGCATTCAAGGTATTCATTTCAACAGAGGGTAAACTCTACTTAGCTCATATGCAGTGCTATGGAAAAAAATATTGTATACTTTTAAAATATAATAAAATATTTTTATATATTATTTTCAATACGATGAAATATATTTCATGACCTTAGACAATTAGCAAATTCTGACACTGCATAATACATTAATTATTTATTTAAAAATGAATGAATGAGAGAACAAATAAACAAACAAACAAACACGCAAATAAATAAATAAAGCACAGAGCAAACTATTACAATTTGTGCAAAGAAATAAAACGGTGCAAAAATGCTTTTGCAGTCAGTTTAATGTGGTAGACCTCTCTAAATAATATGTGCGTTATTAATATTTAAAATTATCGGAAAAAAGCTACATAACTTGAAAGGAAGTGAGGCAGGAGAGTTTTCCAAAGCAGTGCAGATAAAGAACAGGTTGAACAAAACCAGCCAGCACATAACAAAACAAACAAATGCACCAAAGTGCACGGATATTCTGTTTTATTAAAATGGTAAAGAATCCTGAGAGAATAAATGGGACATATATGATAACTGTGTTCACAATACATATTAGAATGAAATGAAATGCTCTTCTCTTCGTGTGGTTTTCCTCCTCTTTCTCTCTCACTCTCTCTCCTGGTCCTCACTGCTTCAGAGCTCTGAGAACAGCCACGGGACAAAACAACTGGATGCAGAAGAAGATGAGGAACTGCACTGAGAAGAACCACATATGCAATATATTATGTGGCAAGATGAATACAGAAAAAAGACATGAGCCAAGAGTAATTACCCAGGCTGCAACAGAGCAGATCACTCTATATCTGAGAGGTTTGTACTTCAGAAAGGTTACAGGATGAACCACTGCCAGGTAACGCTCAACACACATCAGACACTGAAACAGAGGACGACCAGTGACGGCTAGTCCTATTAAAAAACACATTAATGTTTTGAGACTTGAAAACCAAAATGACAGTATAAAGATCAAACTATCCACGCAGATACCAATCTCACAAACAGATAGATTGAGCTTGAAGAACACTGATGCAACTCCACTTTCTGTTCCTGTGACAATGAGCCATAAAACATAGGAGTGTATTGGAAGACCAACCAAGAAACTTAAACCGCATACACGCATGTCAAGGATGTCTACAAGCTCAAAGGATGTAGAGGATTCAGGTGTGGTGCAGTACACTGTAGAGTTGTCCATTTCCTCCTTGTGTTCTCAAAATCTCACTAAATTAATTAGTTGCAACAGTGATCTACTGGAAGAGAGAAGAGTATTTGTTCTAAGCAAAAAGTGCTAATGATTTTATTCATTAATATAAGGCACCAGTCATAAATAAAACCTTTTATATCATTTTTCTTAACAAAATGCCTAGTGAAATAATGCTTTTCAGACTCTTTACTTATTTGACCTAATTCCTCTAACTCACCAATAGCACAAACTACATTTTATAATCACAGAATATTTGTTGCATATTACTTAATAGAAAAACAAACAAACAAATCAATCAAAATGGAGAGTTTGTCACCTGAAGAGTGAAACGTCCAGTCTCTCTAGGTGAAAATGATAGTTTGTGTTGTTTTTGCAGTATCACTTTACAGCTGTCACAAGGCATGGCTTCATATGTCACATAAAGCAAAACATATGCAAACATATGCAACATGCATGAAATTCATAAATTATCCATGGGTTTCTATTCAAATGAATTACAATATTTGAATACAAGCGAGAAATTGTGTGTATTTGTGTTTTGGCCCAATTTAACCACAAAAATTAAATTATATATAGCACTAGAGTTGGGTTCGAGTTCACCTAAGTTGAGTCCGGGTCGAGTCCAAGTCTTTAACCAGTCGAATCGGACACAAGTCCATGTACGAGTCCAAACGGGCAGAGTCCGATTCCAATTAGACACTACTGTTTTGTCAGTATCTTAACCTTGTTTTAACCTTTAAAACTACAGTAGAACAAAGCAATGTCAGTTTAAATATAACAAAATCAAACCTCTATTGCATCTGCCATTTTGATTTTTGATTACATATTATCTCATAATTAGTGTCCTGCTCGGCAAACTTAAAGTCATGAGACATAAATCATGGCTGACTTGATATGTGAAACAGCTTTTAGAATTATAGGGCGGGACTTTATTCTTCATTACAGTAAATGTATGAATTCAAGAGTGGGGGTGCGTGGATGGAGCTTGGTGAATGGGACCTGAATGGAAGAAAATGCACCTCTTATCTCTGATTGTGGCTGTGTTTTGGGTTTTATGTAGCAAATGGTTTGACCTTAGACAGGGTAGATGGCATTTCAATTTTTTTCCTGGATAAAAATGAGGCTGTGCGGAATAAACCTTTATAAATGCACACAATGTGTACAAAAAAGTCCTGCATGTATTTCCATAACCCACAGCCAACTCACAACTGTTTTATTTTGGAAAGCTTAACAGGCAAAAACTAATACTAAACTAATCTAAGTAAAACATTTGAATGGAAGTAAATTGTCTAATTATTAATTACAAGCAAAAGGATAAATAAATATATTAATCAAAAATACAAACTAAATAGTTAAAGTTTTTTTCAGATAGGTCTATAATATAGGTCAGAAGCTTTAAATTACCGCTCTGATACACTGCACAGTCTTCACTGTATGCATTATATATAAATTATTCTTATTAAATTTATTAAAGTGATTTGGTCAAGATGAGTGAGCGATTTTCTCTTTTTCTTTTGTTGTTGGATTAACACTTATGATGCAGTAAAACCTGATACACAGATCAAATACTTTAACACATCCATATTTCTCCCAACTGTTCAGCATTTACATGAATACTTTCCAAGACGGCCATTTTGACATTAGTTTTCATGAGAATGTGTCGCAATAACATGCGAAAGAGAACGTCTCGGTTACGTACGTAACCCTCGTTCCCTGATGGAGGGAACGGAGACGTTATGTCGTGACGACATTAGGGGATTTACTTGGAAGCCCCGACTGCCTCTGATAAGAGAAAACGCCAATGAAATTTGGCTAGTGGATTTTGCATACCTGAGCCACTCCCCGTGCATATGGGTATAAAAGGGCGACAGGTGCATCCACTCATCAGGTTTTCCGCTGAGGAGCCGAGAACGTGTCCCTGGCAACCAGCGATGGTTCGAGATTGTGGCATGGGGACATAACGTCTCCGTTCCCTCCATCAGGGAACGAGGGTTACGTACGTAACCGAGACGTTCCCTATCTGTCGGTCACTACGAGTTATGTCGTGACGACATTAGGGGTCTATGGAAAGCGCCACAACCTGAACCCCGTCACGATCTTGTGGCATGCAGATGTTGACAAGCTAGCGCGTGACAGACAAATGCGATGCGAAGGTCGCAACCTTCCCGTCGCCCCAGCGCAAATTCGCTAACCTTGGTGCCCGCAGGGACCACTGAGTACATTGCTGCTGGAGATAGCCAAGCCGCTGTTCCTTTCCCCAGAAATCGGAAGGGATTTCGACCTTCTATGAAAGACTGCTTCAAGTCTTTCCTGTTTGTTGTTACAGCCCGGCAGTAACGACGGGGAAGCGAGCCTTCCGGAGAAGGGCGCTACGGAGGCCACACCCTGCCCGAAGGGAGGTAACGTGTGGAGACACTGGTATGGACTGGCCCAAGCCTGGGGCAGTGCTACATACGCCTGGACCCTGGGGCAGATCCTACCTAGGAGAAGGGAGGAAGGCTGCCAGCAGGGCCTGACAGAGCTCTGTCAAAGGGAAGACACGGGTTTACCATGAGGGAAACCGTACCGTGGATGAATACACGTGTGGGATCACCCGAAGGGAATCAGGCCGCACGGGCACCTAGCCGAGTACAGGGGCTGACCGGAGACCCGGGCAAGCTAACACCGGTACTGGGCCTGGCGTCAGACTGCTCCGCCCAGCCTGACTGCCGGGGGTGCTGGAGGAACTCCGCCAGGGTTCGCCGTTCGGGGAACTAACTGGAGGAGAGAATAGGCGCTCGTATCCCCGGGTAAGGGGGAATGGAGCAGCAAGCGTGACACCGGCCAACTCTTCCCGCCACTTACCTGTTACCCAACACACGGGAAGAGACTGGCTCAACGCGGAGACTGTAAAATCTCGCGAAGGTGTTCGGTGTCGCCCAGCCCGCAGCTCTACAGATGTCTGCCAAAGAGGCGCCGTGCGCCAGCGCATAGGAGGAGGCAACACTCCGTGTGGAGTGAGCCCTCACCCCGAGGGGGCACGGCTCGCCTTGGGATTGGTACGCCAAGGCGATGGCATCCACTATCCAGTGGGCCAACCTCTGCTTGGAGACAGCCTTCCCTTTCTGCTGACCTCCGTGGCAGACAAAGAGCTGCTCAGAGCTTCTGAAGCTCCGGGTGCGGTCCACGCATATGCGCAGCGCTCTTACGGGACACAGCAGCGCCAAGGCTGGGTCTGCCTCCTCCGAGGGCAGTGCTTGCAGGTTCACCACCTGATCGCGGAAGGGCATGATGGGAACCTTGGGCACGTATCCAGGCCGGGGTCTCAGGACAACGTGAGAGTAGGCCGGCCCAAACACAAGGCACTCTTCGCGTACCGAAAATGCTTGGAGGTCCCCGACCCTCTTGATGGAAGTGAGCGCGGTCAGGAGCGCTGTCTTGGCCGACAGGAATTTCAGCTCGACTGAGTCCAGCGGCTCAAAGGGACCCCTCTGAAGTCCAGCCAGGACAATAGAGAGATCCCAGGAGGGCATCAGGGGTGGCCTAGGAGGATTTAACCTTCTGGCACCCCTCAGGAACCTCACGATGAGATCGTGCTTCCCCAGGGACCGGCCGTCCACTGCATCGTGATGGGCCGCAATAGCAGCCACGTACACTTTCAAGGTGGAGGGCGACAGCCTGCGCTCCAACCTCTCTTGCAGGAAAGAAAGCACCACTCCAATCGTGCATCTTCGGGGGTCCTCTCGACGAGAAGAACACCAGTCCGCGAACAGACTCCACTTCAGTGCATAGGCTTGCCTAGTTGAAGGGGCCCTAGCCTGAGTGATGGTGTCCACCACAGCCTGTGGCAGGCCACTCAAGTCTGCCGCGTCCCATCCAGGAGCCACACATGGAGGTTCCACAGATCTGGACGCGGGTGCCATATGGTGCCGAGCCCCTGAGAAAGAAGGTCCTTCCTCAGAGGGATGCGCCAGGGAGGGGCTGTCGCGAGGAGGGTGAGTTCCGGAAACCAGGTCCGGGTGGGCCAATATGGCGCAACCAACAAGACCTGCTCCTCGTCCTCCCTGACCTTGCACAGCGTCTGTGCGATCAGGCTCACTGGGGGAAACGCATACTTGCGCAGAGCCCGAGGCCAGCTGTGTGCCAGTGCGTCCGTGCCGAGGGGGGCCTCGGTCAGGGAGAAATACAGCTGGCAGTGGGAGGACTCGCGGGAAGCAAACAGGTCTACCTGAGCTTCCCCGAATCGACTCCAAATCAGCCGGATCGTCTCGGGATGGAGTCGCCATTCTCCGGGGAACGTGAGCTGTCGTGAGAGCGCGTCGGCTGCACGATTGAGCTCCCCCGGAATGTGGACGGCGCGCAGCGATTTGAGCTGTGACTGACTCCAGAGGAGGAGATGGCGGGCGAGCTGTGACATGCGGCGTGATCGTAGACCCCCCTGCCGGTTGATGTACGAAACAGCCGCAGTGTTGTCCGTGCGGACCAACACGTGCTGGCCTAGAAGCAGTGGCCGGAACTGCTTTAAGGCCAGATGCACTGCCAACAGCTCTAGGCAGTTGATGTGCCAAAGCAGTCGAGGCCCCGTCCAGAGCCCCGAGGCTGCCTGCCCGTTGCATGTAGAGCCCCAGCCCATGCTGGAGGCATCTGTTGTGACAACAACATGCCGGGACACTTGTCCTAAGGGCACCCCGGCCCGTAGGAAAGCAAGGTCTGACCAGGGGCTGAAAGAGCGGCGACACGACTGTGTGATGGTCACACGACGTGTCCCGCGGCGCCATGCCCATCTCGGGACCCGTGAGTGTAACCAGTGCTGAAGTGGTCTCATATGAAGCAACCCGAGCGGCGTGACTGCGGCTACGGATGCCATATGCCCCAGGAGCTGCTGAAACTGTTTCAGCGGAACCACTGTCCTGCCTCTGAAGGAACTCAGGCAGTTCAGCACTGATTGGGCACGCTCGTCCGTGAGACGTGCCGTCATACTCACGGAGTCTAACTCCACACCGAGAAAAGAGATTCTCTGCACAGGGGAGAGCTTGCTCTTTTCCCAGTTGACCCGAAGCCCCAACTGGCTGAGGTGCCGGAGCACCAGGTCCCTGTGACCACACAACTGTTCTCGCGACCGGGCCAGAATGAGCCAATCGTCGAGATAGTTGAGGATCCTGACGCCCACTTCCCGTAACGGGGCAAGGGCGCCCTCCGCCACCTTCGTGAAGGCACGGGGAGACAGGGAGAGCCCGAAGGGGAGGACCCTGTACTGCCATGCCCGCCCCTCGAACGCAAACCGTAGGAACGGCCTGTGTCGAGGGAGAATCGAGACATGAAAGTAAGCGTCCTTCAGGTCGATTGCTGCAAACCAATCCGCGGACTGCACGCATTTGACGATGCTCTTCTGTGTCAACATCTTGAACGGGAGCTTGTGTAGGGCCCGATTCAAGACTCGCAGGTCCAGGATTGGCCGGAGGCCACCGCCTTTCTTGGGCACGATGAAGTAGGGGCTGTAAAACCCCTGCCTCATCTCGGCTGGAGGGACCGGCTCGATTGCACCCTTTGCCAGAAGGACAGCAATCTCCTCGCGCAGGACAGGTGCATCTCGGACTGCCACCGAAGTCTCGAGGATGCCACTGAACCTGGGAGGCCGCCTGGCGAACTGAATCGCATAGCCGAGTCGAACTGTGCGAATGAGCCAGCGAGACGGGCTGGGTAGCGCAAGCCACGCCCCCAGATACCGTGCAAGTGGCACCAAAGGCACAATCGACGTGCCCGCAGTGGTGCAGCGAGGGGGAGTAAGGTTGGATGGAACAGAAGGCGGTGCGTTCTGACTCATCCCCACAAAACTCCCTGAGTCCCCGGGGGGACTGGCTAGAGGTGCGCGGGGAGGCATCGCGTCCCCAGACCGCACTCTCTTGGCCACTGGCAATATGGGTCTCGGGTGAGAGTGAGGAGGCAGTGCGTCGCACACTGTCAGCCCGCAGACCTGGGGACCCGGAGGAAAGGGAAATTGCTCTTTCTTTGACAATGTGGGTACCACTGGCCCTTGAGCCAGTGGCGGAACAGAAGAAAAGAAAACACAGAATTCTCCACCCGGCCCTCCTCCGGAGGAAGGAGCGACGCTAGCCTCGTCGTCTCCTGGGAAAGAGCAAATTCCTCCATCTCCGGGTTGTGCGCGTCAGGGCCGCTTTGTCATCTTCCTGGAGGACTTGGCGGCCGGCTGAGGCGCAGGGGGCGCCGCACTCCTGCGAGAGGCTCGACGCACCGGCCTAGGTGACGACTCAGCACGGGGCGGAGCAGCTCTGGAGGACGCAGGAGGGCGCCCACGGCGACCAGCAGACTGGGGCCTGGCCCTTGGGCCAGCGGTGGCAGCTGGAAAATCCCGCCGTTTAGGGAGGATGTGCTGGATTGCCTCCGTCTGCTTTTGTACTGCCGAGAATTGCTGGGCAAAACCCTCGACAGTGTCGCCAAATAGCCCCGTCTGGGAGATGGAGGCGTCGAGAAAGCGTACTTTGTCGACGTTCTTCATCTCGGCCAGATTGAGCCAGAGATGGCGCTCTAGGACCACTAACGTGGACATCGCCTTCCCGAGGGACCGCGCCGTGACTTTCGTCGCCCGGAGAGCGAAGTCAGTCGCCGTGCGCAGCTCCTGCATCAACCCCGGGTCGGGACTACCCTCGTGCATTTGTTTTAGTGCCTTGGCCTGGTGAACTTGCAGGATGGCCATGGCATGCAGGGCAGAGGCGGCCTGGCCCGCAGCGCTGTAGGCCTTGGCGGCGAGTGCGGCCGTCAGCTTACAGGCTTTGGACGGGAGACGCGGACGATTCCTCCAGGTGGCGGCGTTTTGCGGGCACAGGTGCACCGCAACCGCTCTCTCCACCTGGGGAATATCCACGTACCCCCTGGCCGCCCCGCCATCGAGGGTAGTGAGGACGGAGGAGGGAGACGAGCGGCTTCTGGCCGAAAAAGGGGCCGTCCACGACTTCGTCAGCTCCTCATGCACCTCCGGGAAGAAAGGCACCGGGGCAAAGTGCGGCCGCTGGTCGCGTTTTGCGCCGATGAACCAATCATCCAGCCGCGAGGGCTCGGGACTGGGCGGTCTGTTGACCTCCAGCCCGATACTCACGGCTGCCCGGGCAAGCATGGCCGTCAGCTCTGGGTCCGGATCGGCAGTGGCGACAACACCCGAGGGGGGCAGCCCCGCCGATCGTTCATCCTCAGAGGACGAAAGCCCATCCCCCGATGCCGCGATCGACATCTGATCCTCGGGCGGCGCACCGAATGAAATGCTGGCGGCCCCGTGAGGCGAACCAGCGAAATCACTCGGGAACCGGACGGAACAAGCGCTGCGGGAGGAGTAAGAGGTCCGTGGGGACGTGCCCGGCGGAGAAGCTCTTACCGTCACCCTCAGATCTCCCAGAGCGCCAGCCGGCGGTCCTCTGCTCGAGCCAGAGAGACCGGGACGGGTGGCGGCAGAGGGTGCCAATCCTTTCAGAAAGGAAAGGCGAGAACGCAGCGTTGCCATGTTCATACGCCCACAACAGGCGCATGACTCATCCACAAACGCATCTTCAGCGTGCTGGATGCCCAGACACTGAAGACAACGCTCGTGACCGTCATCCGAGGACAGGAAGTGACCGCAACCAAGAGAACACGGACGGAACGGCATCTTTAAAAAGACGCGAACCGCCCAGTGTTTTAGAAATTTGCTCTTTCAGGTGAAGTGCCCAGGGGAATCGCTGCTGCAGGGACACCGCTGTCTGCACCGTGACGCCACCCAGGAACAAACTCTTTTTTGAGGCAGAAGGCTTTGTGGAGATCGCAAGACTTCTCATCCACTCGGCTCCGAAGCAAAAATCTGATGAGTGGATGCACCTGTCGCCCTTTTATACCCGTATGCACGGGGAGTGGCTCAGGTATGCAAAATCCACTAGCCAAATTTCATTGGCGTTTTCTCTTATCAGAGGCAGTCGGGGCTTCCAAGTAAATCCCCTAATGTCGTCACGACATAACTCGTAGTGACCGACAGATAGGGAACTTAATTCGCCATTTGCAAGCTGACTGAGAGGGTGTGCTAATTGGGTGTGTGTGCACAGAATTCCATAGGCTTTCAAGTACTGGGCAAGGCTTAAAGGGGTCATTGGATGCCCATTTTACACAAGTTGATATGGTTCTTTATGGTCTTAATGAAAAGTCTGTAATATACTGTGGTTAGAATTTCTAAATAGCAGTGTAAAAACACCTTTATGCTGTCAAAATCAGCTCTGTTTTCAGCACGCTGATCTAGTCCATGTTGCTTTAAATCCTAGTGAGCTCTGCTGACTCCGCCCCTCTCTTCCATGGAGTGATGAGCAGACCATAGATACGTGTAAATTCCCTATTTGACCACTAAAGATACATTGATGCGTCAGCCATCTTGCACTCACCATAATAATCAATGAATATTCAAAGATATACAAGCGTATAACTTGCTGTTGTAGACGCACACAGTCAATGCGCTCAAAGATTCACAGATCGTTCCAAAAATGGCAGATGGCTTACGTCAAACACTAAAGAATAGCCTTAAAGGGACTTTGCTTACACATCGTGGCCCATAGAAACAGTGGATAATGAGGCATCTAGGTGTATATCTATGGAGCGTACTACTAAACTTCAGCCGCGAAACTGGCTAACTAGCACATTATTAGGAAACGCGATTTGCAAAGATTCATAAAAACCCTTACACTCACTTCCTCTGTAAATAAAGCTGGATCACAAATGATTCACGCAAACATAGAAGTGTATATGTAGATCGGGATCGGCGCATTTCTTTCAAAACGAAAGTAACGTTAATCTTCTGTGTTTTCAGTGGCTCAGATGTCAGGAGTAACTGATGACTGATATATTTGTTATTACATCCAACAACTAACACTTTAATCGCTTAATTGGAGACATGTTGTCTTTCCCAGCTGTAAGGAGTCGGTAGGACTGCTTACAGCTCACTCAGGGCGGGTCTAAGGTAAGACGGTCTTGTAACTCAACTATCATGGCAGGGGCCTATACAGAACTACATCATTCTGACAGGGCCCTCAGAACAACCTGATTTGAGAAAGGGGGGGGGGGGGGCACTGGGTGGAACACATTTTTGTTCAGACAACTTATAAAGTGAATTCTGCATCCGATGACTCTTTTAAAAAAAACATGCAAAAACTGCATATCATTTTTTGTGATAATGCATCAGTGACATTTCTGTCAACTGTTTCTGGACCCTGGTTATTTTTTGAGTCAAAGGCTCAAGTCCGGTCAAGTAAAAATGCATCCGAGTCCGTTACAAGTCCCTGTACTCGAGGCCAGACTTGAGTCAGAGTATGAGTCCAAATACATTCAAAGACCACCACAAGTCTCTCTCATCCCAGCTACTGTCTGAGTCTACTGACTCCCATCATCATAGTATTTTAATCCTTTTTCATAAGATTCTTGAGACAAAACAAACTAATTAATTTATTCAAAACAACCTAATCTAATAAACACACAGAAAAGACTTAATGTATATCTTAAAAAACCACATACACCAACACAAAATGATTTTAAGGACAATTTTTATTTTTAAGTGGTGGGAATGGTGGATACACCTAAATTAAACAGTGAATAAACGAGAGCTACACTAACATGTTCAAGGATCATGAGGTTTTAAAAAAAAAGTTCAGCTGGGAAATCAATAATGTTAATACAACTAAGTAAAAAAATAAATAAATAAAGATGAGTTATTTGATTTTGTAATACTTTAATTGGCATATCTAATCAAGAACAGATGCAGAATAGATTTCCAATCCGTTGCAGATAAAAAACTAGGTGAACAAAACCAGCCAACATTAAATAAGCCAAACCAGTGAGAAAAATTGCATTACTATACTGTTGTGTCAAAGCATTAACAAATCCTAAGACTGCATTTGGGATGTTTATGATAACTGTGTTCACAGTATTAGAATAATTTGAAACAATCTTCTCTTCATGTGGTTTTCTTCCCCTCTCTCTCTCTCTCTCTCTCTCTCTCTCAATTTCTCTCCTGGTACTGACTGCTTCAGAGCTCTGAGAACAGCCAAACAGCAGAACAACTGAATGGAGAGGAAGAGTACAAACTGCACCATAGAGAACAATATAGCTGTGTGTGTTTTATCATGGTCCAAAACTAAAGTAAATATGAAGAACAAACAGGATCCGATAGTGATTATCCAGACCACAGTGCAGCAGATCACTCTATATCTGAGAGGTTTGTACTTCAGAAAGGTTACAGGATGAACCACTGCCAGGTAACGCTCAACACACATCAGACACTGAAACAGGGAACGGCCAATGGTGGCGAGTTCAAGTTGACAGTCTTATTATGTTGAGACATGTAAACCAAACTGACACTACGATGATCAAACTATTCAGACATACACAAATCTCACAAACAGGGAGATTGAGGTTGAAGATCTCTGATGCAACGCCACTTCCTATTCCTGTGATGATGATCCATATAACATACGAGTTTGAAGGAAGACCAAGTAGGAAAATAAAGCTGCCCATAATAACTGCCAGTCTATTAATTAGTTCAGAGGAATAATTTATGGATACTTCAGATTCAGTGAAGTTCATTGTAGAGTTATTAATTTGCTCCATGTCTTCTCAGTTCAGAATGTATAATTAGCTGTAACGGTGCGCTAATGGAAGAGAGAAGTGTAAATGTATTGCACTGAAGAAGCCAAAATAAAATCAATCAAATTCAATTGGCCCAGTCTCTAATTGTACAAAACTCCACATTACTACAGTCTTCCAATATTAAATTACTCTGGCATAAAAGTAATCTTCACATAAATAAGTTGCTAAACTGTATTCCATAATTAGCAATGTAAAAATAAATTAAAATGTGTGAAACAATGTCTAGTGAAACAATAACATTCAGACCCATTTTACTCAACAGCTAATAAATAAATCACACAGATTTAAAAAAAAAAAATTGTCAAAAAAAAAGTTTGTCACCTGAATAGTGAATGTCCAGTCTCTCTGGATGCAAATGTTACTGTGCTGTTTTTCAGTCTCACTTTACAGCTGTCACAAGCACATATGCAATATGTCACAAAATAAAACGCATGCAAACTCATTTTTATTTATTTATTTTTTAAGATCTTGGGGCATCTCTCACCTCAGCTAAAGTCTGTGTTCATGACTCTGCCCTCTAAAAGACACTGGGATCCATGCTCAAAAAAAAAAAAAAAAAAAAAGTGTGGCTTATGTTTACCAGGATGATCCCTTAAAAATTACGGAACTACACTCTATAAAATAAAGGTTTCAAAAGAGGGTTTTTCACAGCAATGGCATAGAACAACTTTAGATTCCCCAAATAACCTTTCAGTGAACAGTTTTTTAAAGGAACCACTTTTTTCTTAGGGTTTTTTTGCACTATACAATAACTTAGGAAGTGTAGGAATGGCTTAGTTAAACTTCAAATGTTGTGGTAGGACCAGAATTGCCAGTGTCACTCTTATCATAAAGGGTCATATCATACCCCTTCCCAAAATCAAGGTAGTGGTTGTGCTCAACCAATGTATAGAATGCTCAGGCAATTTAATTTATTACTGATCTGGATTCTTGATTCTCATCCTGGCCCTTGTTTCAATGCCGTCAAATGTGGACATAACTCACCTGTAAATGTGTTGTCAGTGTGGCGGTTAAATCTCCCATGAATCCTCTAATGTCTGTTCATTTGTTTCTTGAAAAGCCCCCAGTTTTCTCTTCCAGCCAATGAGATTCAGGGCCAGACTCACAAAACAAAGAAAAAGAAAATCCTAAGTTCTTAAGAAAGCTACATAATAACTAACTACAACTAAATGTGGAATATGCTTTAAAAACAATGGAAATATTGTAGAAATATATATATATATATATATTTAATGGTCATGAGCCACTTATGTCTAAATAAATGTGTATGTCTAAAGTATTGCAATAAACACCATTTTTACAGTGTAAGGTTTAGCAATAAACAACATTCACAAAAGAAAATGCAAAGACAAAATACTCATTTCATATGCACTATGAAAGGTTAAGTAAGGAAAAGATGGTTGTAAAAATCCTCAGCAGGGCGATTAGCACCCCACCCAATCTGGAAAATGGTGAAACTGGGTGAAGCAGGAAGTACTTATTCAAATCAAACAAACCACAAACAAGTGTAACAAATACATCTGACAAACACACACATAAAGGCTTAAAGGTTATGCAAATAACATAGTCAATGATTTATATCACAAGTTGGCTTAAAGTGGTGGACCTCTCTGAAGAAATGAATGGCCATTTTATCTACACTAACATGTTTTGGGATCATTAACTCTGAATTAGAGAGAAATTATATCAAAGCAGGCAGTTAAAAATAAAAACATAAAATAAAAGCATTAGTGGCAGCAGGTATTATGAGGAACAAGTTAATTTTCCAGTTCGACGCAGAAAGAGAACAGGCTGCACAAATCCATCCAGCAAATAACCAACTGAAACGATACACCACAGAGCCGAAATATTACTATGTGTTAAAATGAATGCTGAGATTTTATATGGGACTAATACGAAAACAAGGGCCATAGTGGTTATTAGAATGTGAATAAATGCTCTTCTTTTCATTTGGTTTTCCTTCTCTTTCTCTTTCTCTTGCTCTCCTGGTCCTGACTGCTTCAGAGTTCTGAGAATAGCCACAAGAGAAAACAACTGAACAAAAGTGAAAAGTAGAAACTGCACTGTGAACAATCGTGTATATGGACTACTGTTGAAGGGGATAAACGTGCAAAACAAACAAGAACCAAGAGTGGATATCCAACCAGCAGTGCAGCAGATTACTTTATATCTGAAAGGTCTGAACTTTAGAAAGGTTACAGGATGAACCACTGCCAGGTAACGCTCAACACAGATCAGACACTGAAACAGAGGACGACCAGTGATGGCGAGTCCTTGCAAAACTTGTGACGATGTGTTGAAAATCGAAAACCAAAATGAAAGTATATCAGTTAAACATTTCAGACAGTTTGCAATTTCACAAACAGACAGATTGAGGTTGAAGAAGTCTGTTACAATTCCGGTTTCTTTGACAATGAGCCATATAACATAAAAGTGTAAAGGGAGACCAAGAAGGACATTGATGCTGCACACACACAGTACCACACTGCTCACTAGTCCAATGGAATGAGTTGTTGCATTTGTAGGGAAGTTCATTGTAGAGTTAATTTCTTCCATATCGTTTCAGCTTAGGACAGCATGGAAAAAAAGTCAAAATAAGGTGATGTAAAGAAAACGTTTCCAACATATTCCAGCCCCTAATTCAGCAGTTTTAAATAAAAAAATCCAAATACCCAAAGCAAACAATATTAAAAGAGTTTCATATGTAGGTATAATCGTTCAGGTAACTTAATAAATCCACAAATTCTGTAATTGTGCTGTCCAATACCTAAATTACTCAGTTTTAAAATTACTTGAAAATATTGCTGCTTACATTATTATCAAACAAATGATCTTTATCTGATTATCGCATTGTTTTTTGCATATTGTTTTGACAGCAAAAATAAATGTAAGAATTTGTCATCTAAAGACTGAATGTCCAGTCCTTCTAGATGTGTATAACACTTACTCTGTGCTGTTTTTGTAGTCTTTAAACTTGTCAAATGAATAACTGGCTTTATACGCAACACCTCACAAAAAGTGGATATGCAAATTATAAAAAAAAAAATCATGAGGTGCAAAATGATACATTTGATTCAAATGGCTTAAACATTTGAATAAAAAGAAAAACATAAAAAAATAAGAAAAATACAAAAAAACAAAACAAAAGAGAATTTCTTATTTCCATGTGGAGCATTTTAACTAGAAATTAGGAAACATGAATGCAAAAAATGCAAAGACAAGTCCAATAGAATCTCTAAGACAACTCTTAAACTGGAAAATGGTAACGCTGGTCATTATCAAAGTAGTTTATTCAAAAAACAAACAACCATATCAACTATATATGATATACAATGATATAATAATTTGCATATGAATAAATGCCACGCTAACATGTTCTGGAATCAGACTAAATAAATAATGAGTAAATTGTTACTTAATGTTATTTACATTACAGTTACTAACTTTAACAAGTTTCTTAGAGAAAAGTGGCAGTTTTCCTCCTTTCTCTCTTTCCCTTTCTCTCATGGTCCTGACTGCTTCAGAGCTCTGAGAACAGCCACAAGACAAAACATCTGGATGGAGAACAAAAGTAGGAACTGCATCAAGAAGAACCATATATGGATGTTCCTGACAAATGACATTACAATTAACAAGCAGAATAAACAGGAACCACAAGTAATTATCCAGACAGCAGTAGAACAGATCACTCTGTATCTGAGCGGTTTGAACTTCAGGAAGGTAACAGGGTGAACCACTGCCAGGTAACGCTCAGCACAGATCAGACACTGAAACAGAGGACGACCAGTAATGGAGAGTCCCTGCAAAATCTGTGACAATGTCTTGAGACTTGAAAACCAAAATGACAGTAGAACAAACAAACCTTTCAAACAGTTACCAATTTCACAAAGTGAGAAATTGAGGTTAAAGAACTCTGATGCAACTCCACCTGTTCCTTTGACAATAAGCCATATAACATAAGAGTGTGTAGGAAGACCAACCAAGAAATTGAGGCTGGACGATTAGTCTGGTGATTAGATCAAATGAATCCATTGTGGAGTTTGTAGATGTTTCAGGTGTGGAGAAGTTCACGGTAGAGCTATTCATCTCCTCTCTCTTCTCAGCTCAAAACGTCATAAAATGAGGTATTAGTTGCAACAGTGATCTATTTGAAGAGAACAATATATTTTAATGCTTAAAAGGCAACTGCATTCATTTCATATTAAATTAAGATATGATTCAGTTCATTATCAAACAACATACTATTTAGATTTTTAATCTGTTATATTTTCAAAATATGATTTTCTAAATGTTGTCTTTGAATAGATTTGGGAAAACATTTGTATACAAAATTGCATATTTGATACACGACACCTCAGTCTGATTTCCTCAAAAGCTAAATCATTTTACTTGTCCTTGCCCTTTAAACTATTTCTGATAATCCCACAGATATTTAGCATATTTCTAAATGGAATAACTAACAAATGAATCAAAAATAAGAGTTTGTCACCTGAAGAGTGAATTTCAAATCTCTCTGGATGTAAATAACACTCTGCTGTTTTTGTAGTCTCACTTCAAAGTTGTTACAAGGATATATTTGCACGGCTTCAAATGCAACATTTCACATGAAATAATACATATGCAAAAAACACAGTCAAAAAAAAAAAAAAAACAAACGGTTTAAAATGATAGATTGTGTTTTAACCATTTGAATAGCACACAATTGCACACTATTCGTCCCATTTCTGTATGCGGTTAGTGTTATGGTAAACAAATGTTGAATGAATTAATTCTTTCATCAATGAGTTTGAAAGTATCCTGCACACAAAATCATGGATGATTAACAAGTTTAGTTGTTCATGATTACAAACATAACCAGATCTCTCTCTGTGTTTGTGTGGGCTCATTTGACCTTGTAGTGCGTATTCAGGTTCCAGGCCACTCCTACATCATGAAGGCATCCAGTGGTTCCCATGATTCAAATTGCTAAACAAACATGCAATAGTAAAAATGTGGGAATGAGGATTATGTGTAGGGGTGGGGTTAGGCTTGGGGGTAGTGTGTGTGTGTGTGTGTGTGTGTGTGTGTGTGTGTGTGTGTGTGTGTACAGGTTTGACTATCTTGTGAGGTCTAAAATCTCATCTGCAAAATTTGCAAATCAACCAGGGCCCGGTTTCCCAATAACGATTGATCTTAGCGCTTAAGAGCTTAAGCTTAAGAGTTAAGAGTTTTCTACGAATCATTTTACAAACGTCCATTATTATTTCACATTGTCTAGGTGATATGTGAAAATAATGTAAACGTTTTCATTAAAGCATGAAACTTGGTACACTGGTATAGTTTGTGGCCCTAAACATTTTCAGAAATTGAGCCATCGCAAAAACACATTGTGGTTGCCATGGCGACCATTTTACTTTCCTCCATAACCAAATTATGTATTTTGTGTCATATCTCCAGAACCAAACATGATAACACAGAAAAGGTCTACACATATGTTTTGATGGTCAAGTATTAAAATGATACCATATACAGCAACATAAACTGTTCAGGTGAAGAGTTAATGGTGAAATCAGCAATGTGAGAAGGTCAAGTCAAGTCAATATTATTTGTATAGTGCTTTTAACAAAGCAAATTCTGTCAAAGCAACTTTACATCGGCTTGATATAAAGTTGGGTGGCTTTATATCAGCTTTACAGTATTTAGACAGGGAAATAATTTGTCGAAATAGTGTCATTCTCCTCTGGCCAGACATAATTAGCAGTTTAAATCTAGGCTAAAGCAGAGTCAGATTGTGCAAAGGACTCATCTGGTTCCTGTGGTCTTGACCTGATGGCCGTCTTGAAGACAGGGTCTTCACTGGGGATCAGTCTCTGGAGCTCATCTAGGTGTCCTGGCTGTAGAGGTCATCTCTAGGTGCTGATCCATCATCTGATCTGGATTTTTCCTTACTTCTCCGGCAGAGTCAGGTAGGCGGTAGTGTGTTTCCAATATATTCTTGTTCTCTCTCAACAACTCTCTAACATCACATGCAGACGGCAACGCAATCAGGTGAAGAGTTACTGGTTAATTCAGTGACTTTATGAGAAGTATTACAATCAAATCTCAGAAAATGCAGAATGAAATTTCAAACATATTTAATGTAAATCTAACTTACAATCACTCACTGGGGCCAGAGTTGTCTATTATGTTGTCCACAAGGGGGAAGCCAGAGTCCTGCACACGGGCCCATTACACTCAATCAGACTTCCCTTCTATGTGCTATTTCTAAGCCATTCAAACTCATCCAAGTATCTATCTATCTATCTATCTATCTATATATCTATCTATCTATCTATCTATCTATCTATCTATCTATCTATCTATCTATCTATCTATCTATCTATCTATCCTAACGACATGCTAATAACTTGTCAATCATGCTAGCAACATGCTAGTCACTTGCTAATCATGTTAGTAACATGCTAATCACATGCTAATCTTGCTAGCGACATGCTAATCATGTTAGAAACATGCTAGCAACATGCTAGTAACTTGTTAGTCATGCTAGCAACATGCTAATCACTTGCTAATCTTGCTAGCGACATGCTAATCATGTTAGAAACATGCTAGCAACATGCTAGTAACTTGCTAATCATCATTTCTGACAGACTGTATTGCCTTTAAAACATTCAAACTTTAAGCTTTTAAAACTACTTTAAACTTCAAACTATTTCAGACTGCAAACCATCAAACTTAAAACTTTTTTAAACTTCTTAAACTTTTTAAATTTTTCAAACTTTCTGGTCCGGCTTTCTCAAGCCAACTTAAAGTTTGTCTTGACAATTTTTTTTTATTACTCAAAGAATAATTGTTGTATTTTTTAGTGCTCAAATAAATCACTTATATGATGTCTTAAATTCTGTCTATTATGTTATAATTGAAAAAACTATGAAGGAATATATATAATGACTAAAATAGTTTGTATAATTCTGCAAGACATTTGTCAAACAGGGGGTGGGGGGGACTAGAAATATTTTCAGAAAAAATATTGCAGGAATCTCATTTTTCATGGTATCTTCTTCAAATTTGAAATATAAACTCGTGAGACACATGGCTTTCAACCCATTGCTTTTCTGGATTGCTCCAGGACTTATTTCATTTATTTGTATATGAAATAAAAAAAACATTCAGTGTGGAAAAGCATTTTTCAAGCGCCGGGGGCACAGGAGATGGAAGGAGCCGTGCAAGAGACGCCGCCGCCACTCGCTCCCGGCCCCGATAGGGGAGCGCGTGCGGCCACCGGACTCCGCCCCTTCCCTGGACCCTTCCCTTCTGAACACTACCTTCCTGCACAAGCCCCGCAGCACAACGAGGACACCAGATTCCCTGTTTATTTGGACACTTTTCCCCTTGGACACTTTATTTTACCTTTTTATTGCTTGACGCCACACCCACTGTGTCTGTCGTTTGCTCCTCCCGCCACAGTATGTAATTTTCACCTGTGAGGCCCAAAATGCCAAACAGGTTAACTATCAAACATGTACTAACATGTAGTTAAGGCTGCCATTATTCATGCATGAGTCCATATGACTCCAGTCGTAGTTAAGGATAGTTCATAATTAGTTAACTCCTTAATTCATCACATACTAATGATTATTAAAGTATTAATTTAGGCATTAATACATGATTATTCATGTACCCTTATTGTAAAGTGTTACCCAAATATTTACTAAATTAATGTTTAAAAGGCACAGTCTTATCTAAGTAGTTCTATATTGAAAATTGTTGAATGCTAACCACACTTTATTTATATTCATGCAGTAAATCATATAATGATATAAAGAGGTAATGCATTGAATACAATAAGAGAAGAAAATAAAGTAACTTAATTATCTAATCAATAGTACTTCTTTTTAGTGAAGAATACACATTTTGTTCTATAACCATGTTTTCATATGTTGTTTGTAATTTTATCAGACATGGCTGGTTTATATTGACATGCTATTAAAATAGTTTACAAAGCAATATTTGAATAACATTTTTCAACTAACAATTAACTTAAGCTTGACAAAATGAGTGTTGTAATATTATCTCTAAATACTTTGACAGTCATCTTGCACAATCTTTCCAATTTTCCTGCCAAATATTAGTAAAAAGGTTCAGTAATTTAACTTGGTAAGACAAAACAACGTTTTATACAAAGTAAAGACAGGAAAGTGTTCCAACACGTTGCATATAAAGAACAGGCTGAACAAAACTAGCCAGTGCAAAACAAATAAAACCAAAATAAAAAAGTTCCTTAATATACTGTTGACTAAAAATGACAAATAATCCTGATATAGAAAATGGTGCATAAATAATAATCATGGTCAGAGAAGTTATTAGAATGAGATGAAACACTCTTCTCTTCACGTTGTTTTCCTCCTCTTTCTCTCTCCCTCTCTTTCCTGGTCCTGATTGCTTCAGAGCTCTGAGAACAGCCACAAGACAAAACAACTGGATGGAGAAGAAGAGGAGGAACTGCGTTGAGAAGAACCACAGATATACAATGTAGTGTGAGATTATGGTAAATATGCAACACATGCAGGAGCCGAGAGTGATTATCCAGGCCGCAGTGCAGCAGATGATCACTCTGTATCCAAGAAGTTTGTACTTCAGAAAGGTTACAGGATGAACCACTGCCAGATAACGCTCAACACAGATCAGACACTGAAACAGAGGACGACCAGTGATGGCGAATCCTTGAAAAAAATGTCTTCTCGTCATGAGCTTTGAAAAGAAAAATGACAGTAGATTGAAAATAGCACTCAGACTGTAAGCAGTCTCACAAACAGAGAGATTGAGGATGAAGAACTCTGATGCAACTCCACTTACTGTTCCAGTGATGATAAGACACACAACATAGGACTGTGTCGGAAAACCAAACAGCAAATTGAAGCAAAACAGAGAACTTTCAAACATGTCCCAACTGAACAGCCCAACAGAAAAAACTGTGGAGTTTGTAGATACTTCAGGCGTGCTGAAGTTTAGTGTAGAGTTAAACATCTCCTTTGTTTTTGTCTTTTCCGCTGTGAAAAACAACATATATTTCGGCTCATGAAAAGATCCTATCAAATTCATATAAAGTAATTTGACATTACTTCGTCAAATTTTACTTTTATAGTTCATATAGATGCATGCCCCACTAATCTGAAATTCTACCAAAACAAAACAACTCTGTTTTGCTTTGAAATTAAACCATTTTACATGCGAAAACTTGAACCAAAAATGTTGAATATTATGGAGTTAAAAACACAATATTAAATCAAATAAAATAATAATAAATAAATAATAAAGATTTGTCACCTGAAGAGTGAAGGGCCAGTCTCTCTGGATGTATATAAATCCCTGTGCTATGTTTTGTAGACACAAACTTCACAGCTGCCACAGGGATATAATATGTGCATGATTTTATATGCTACACCTCACATAAAACATCAAATATGCAAATATTAAAAGTAAAAAGGAGATTCAAAAATAAAGTATTATTTGTGTTAACAGGAAGAGAAAAAAATGTATTTTATTGTGAAAGCTGGAACTGGTCTCACTGAAAACTGACTGGAAAACTAAAACTATATTTTATATATTTGATCCAGATCATGATTACAAGCCAGTTACATTTTTGAACAATGATAACACTTTTATTTACATTAATGGAACAAATTGACAATTCCGATAAGCTGATATTTTGATATTTTGTTTTTTCATCAGACACATACTTATTTTATCTTTTGAACAAAATGAATCAACTGACCAATAACTTGTACATCAAGGCTGACAACACAACAAATTATTGTTATATAATATTTTTGAAAGCTAAAAAAAGTATCTTCCTAAACCTCATTAATCTGGCCTGCAGATTAATACAGGTGCAACACATTTAACACATGCAATGCATTATTATTTTTTTGTTAAATGTTTTTTTAGTGTTAAATGTTCACCATTGAAAATTTAATTATGTAATGTACTAAAAACAACAAAGGCAGGTAAGCTTTCCAGCTCGGTGCAGATAAAGAACAGGCTGAACATATCATAGATAAATTTAGTCCTTAAAGATTCAATAGTTTAAATATAATTTTCTATTATGAATGTAGATTCTGCCAAGTTTATGAAATGTAACATAAAAAGATTCAATAATCAGATCATTTAATTTATAGTCTCATAAAAGTAAAGAGCACATTCATGTGTTTCTGGATGCCCAGATGATTATGTGAAAATATTTCAAGACCATGTATCAAAATTACATTGTCACGGTCTACAAATACGGAAATTTGCAAAGTATCCCAACTGATTTCATATTTGGTTTCCACGTTATTTCAGCTGTTCTGATAGAGCCAACTTCTTGCCAGACTGCAAAACTGCAATGTAAAGTGATCAACTTAAAAAAAAAAAAAATTCTCATAACACACAGTCTCAGGTTCAACCATAGACTGGCAATTCGAAAAAGATCCAATTATATGTTTTATTTTAAAATGAACAAGCATAACATTCCAGACTGCAAATGAAACAAAACAACAATCTGAAGTACAATTTTACATTTTCAATACATTCTTCTAGATAAAAATTACTTTAAATGATCATATTCTATTATTAAAAACAAGCAAATGTTCACTCATGTTGCCTACAGTCATACATAAAATCTCTAGTTTATAAGAAAAGTTTTATCACCTGAAGAGTGAATGTCCAGTCTCTCTGGATGTATAGACATCTGTTTTGTGTTTTGTGGACTTCACAGCTGCCTCAGGAATGTATATGAAAGATCGCAGCATGTCAGATAAACCACCAGATATACAAATATATCATCTAAACAACACGTTCCAATAGGCAGACATATGACTGACTTGACTGACTTGACTAGACAGCCAATGACTGACTTGAATTTAAAATACAAAAACAGGAAGAGTGTTAACAAGAAGAGAAAAATGCATTTTATTGTGAAAGCTGGAACTGGTCTCTATAATTAACAACAACGTTTTGATACAGATTATGATTACAAGCCAGTTACATTATTGAACAATGACAAAACTTTATTTACAATAATGCAAAAAATGATAATTCTGATATTTAATCAGACCCAAACTTTTTTAGTCTTGAAATAGTTTCAACTGACCAATAACATCTACAGCACAGCACAAGGCTGACAACACAACAAATTATTATTAAATAATATTGTTGTTTGCTAAAAAGTGTCTTCCTAAACCTCATATATCTGGCCTGCACAGGTTCAACACATTTATCACACGCAAAAAAAAAAAAAAAAAAAAAAAAAAAAAAAAAAAAACATTGTAGTGGTGTTTCATTCCTTAATAAATCATTTTGTTTGAACAAACTGGATGATTCAAAGATTCACGATATTACCTTCAGAAAAAAAAAGCACAAATGCACAGATTGACAGCCAGTGTAAAATGAACACATCCAGTAATGTAAGTTAAAAAGAAGATAAAATAAGGTTTAGCTATTTATTGTAAAACACTACAATGCCATGTTTTATGATGAACAAGATATATTATTATTATTATTATTAATAATATTAAAATAAAGCTATTGATTATTGTTTGTCTTATATTAGATGAACTATAAGGAATGAAGTCCCTGGGTCAACATAAGATATATCATTATTATTATTATTAATAATATTAAAATAAAGCTATTGATTAATGATTGACTTATATTAGATGATTTATAAGTAGGCTATGTCTCTGCGGTTGGAAAACAAAGATTATTTGTTTATTATTTACCGCATTATTGGTCCCAATCCATTTGCGAAAGTGTTTTGCTTCTAATTTGCACAAATATTCATAGGCTATAAGCGTCTGCTAAACAAATGCATGAAAAAAGTGTTCATGAGACGAAATGATCCGACGACAGGATCACGGGGGAAGCTCTACACTTGGGTCAGGCAGCAAAACGATCGCGGGCGCCTTCCTGTCCAATAGGAAAGGGGTTTGGCGATTTACTCCATTTATGACCAGTTTAGCTAATGTTTAGTTATGAATCCAGTGAAATTGAAATTAATACATTATGCTGAGCAGGGACGGACACATCTGAAATGCAAATCTTAAATAAAGTGCACTTACCTCTGTGAGATGAAGGAGGTGTTGAAGGGAGAAACTCAAAAAGTGGCGCTCAATCTGGATGATGTCACGTGATTAATCTGATTGGTTGATCAATTTTACTCTGAGCACCTCCCTTGTTGACCCTGGAACGCGTCTAACTCTGCAGAATCAGGACGTGCCGCAGTGCAGCAGATCACTCTATATCTGAGAGGTTTGAACTTCATAAATCTTACAGGATGAACCACTGCCAGGTAACTCTCAACAATGATCAGGCACTGAAACAAACAATGACCTGTGATTCCAAGTTCTTGCAAAAAAAGAGTTATTCTATGTGTTATTCTATGTGTTATAGAAAGAAAGAAAGAAAGAAAGAAAGAAAGAAAGATTCACTCAGCCAGGAACTCGTTTTCTGTTTCCTGAATAAGATACATAAAGAATATAATTGTGTAAAAATGTCGCCACAGTCATATTTTTGAATATATATATACATAACTGTATTTGCATTTAAAATACAATTTAATGATCATTGTATGTTATATAATTCAAGGATTAAACACAGACTGAAAAAACTTAATTTGATTGACCCACATAATAGGGCTGTTTGGCAACATTTACATATTTCATGTTGTTTAGTAATTTAATCTGAAGGTCTATGATTAAACTTATCTTGACATAAAATTGGAACTGTTTTCCAAACAACATTTATCAACTGACCATTAACTAATACTAAGGCTGGCAAAAAAAATAATTATTGTTATATAATCTAGTTTGATAGACTAAAAACATCAGTCTTTTTACACAGCTTTCATAAATCTAAAACTGGCCTGCACAGGTGCAACACATTTAACTCCTGTTATGCAAATATACATCTAATATTTGTCAAACTAAAGACATACAGTATTTGTGTAGGATTTCAGGTCAAATTAAATAATCTCTGTGAAAATCCTCAAAGTGGAAAACATATATACACCTCCAATAAACACCCACAAAATAGTTAATCTGAATGCAGAATGAGATGGTCAAAGTCAAAGATTATATGCATAAATAAAGTAAGATAGGTGATCTTTCTAAATAAACAGAACATTAAATGATATTGTATCAGATGTTTCAGGGTTATTAAAGAATTCACGAGTTCTATGTAATCATATTGAGTAAAGAACAACTATTTGGCTTAACTCAAAATTTGGCCTGAACCTGGAGTCCTCCACCCATCTCTGGGTGGGATAGGAGTCAGCCAAGAGTGAGGAGTTGCAGTGGCGGAGG
This sequence comes from Barbus barbus, assembly GCF_936440315.1. NCBI lineage: Eukaryota > Metazoa > Chordata > Actinopteri > Cypriniformes > Cyprinidae > Barbus > Barbus barbus. The sequence continues at coordinate 21,167,922 of NC_136721.1, read as the reverse complement.
GATCCTGCAAAACTGTCAAGGGACAGAAGTGAGAGACAGCTATGTAAAGTATATGGGCTTCCAGGTGGAATTATTGGTTGGATTACCTGAACATGTTCCATCCCAACTTCAATATTTCAAACTAAACAGTATCTAATAAATGAAATATTTAAAAGAAAATGTTCAATAAATTAAATGATATTTTATTAACAAAGTTCTGGAGGAGCACGTCAGATACTTAGCTAAATTAAACACAAGTGGCACGCAATCAAGTCACGGATATAAATACAGCTGACATACCTCCACTCATTTGACGGTCTATCAGCATCCCTCCACCACCCCTTCTCTACCAATATCACTAAATTCTCACCACACTATGGGGGTGTTACTCTGGGTTCGGGCCATTCCCGCGCTCAGAGCCCTTCCCCAGGACAGCACGCCAACTACGTATTACCATACTTGCCAAATACGCATTACGTAACTCGTGCTAAATATATGTAAGTGTGAACTCGTGAACTTAGTAATGTTTCATGGAGAACAAAAGCAGGAGAGCTTTCCAGTCCGGTTCAGATAAAGAACAGGCTGAACAAAACTACCCACAACAAAACAAAATGAACCAAAAGAAAAAAAATCCACAATAAACTTTTGCATAAGAATAAAAGAGAACCCTGAGACAATATATGGGATATATATAATAAACATCGTCACAGTAGTTATTAGAATGAGATAAAATGCTCTTCTCTTCATGTGGTTTTCCTCCCCTCTCTCTCTCCCTCTCTCTCCTGGTCCTGGCTGCTTCAGAGCTCTGAGAACAACCACAAGACAAAACAACTGGATGGAGAAGAAGAGGAGGAACTGAATCGAGTAGAAGTATATGTAAACATATTTAAACTGGCATATAAATATGCAGCACAAACAGGACCCAAGAGAGATTATCCAGGCCGCAGTGCAGCAGATCATTCTATATCTGAGAGGTTTGTACTTCAGAAAGGTTACAGGATGAACCACTGCCAGATAACGCTCAACACAGATCAGACTCTGAAACAGAGGACGACCAGTGCAGACTAGTCCTAATGAAAACCATCCTAAGCTTATGATATATGACAGGTCAGTGCAATAATAAATTAGAGAAAACAACAAGTTCAGGCAGATACCAATCTCACAAAAGGAGAGACTGAGATTGAACAAATCTGATGCAATTCCACTTCGTATTCCTGTGAAGATGAGCCATATAATATAGGAGTGTGTAGGAAGACCAAATAGCATACTGATGCTGCACATACAAATGTCCAGGCTGGTAATTTCCCCAAATGCATCATATTTGGAGTTTGTAGATGTGAAGTTCACTGTAGCATTATTCATCTTCTGCTTTTTTACAGTATTTCTCAATTCAAAAGCTCACAAAAATGTTAATAACATTGCAGCCATTATCTGTGGAGGGAAAAGTGGAGAGTGATGTTAGGTCAACTGGACCAGATAAGGTTAGAGATTCAGTCCTTAAAGATTCAATAATTTAATACATTTTCAATTAAATGAATGTAGTTTCTGTCTACTAAAAACAAAATGTAATCATTTATAAATTAACTTGATCTCATAGAAATGCAGAGTACATAAATTAATGTATAGATTTTCACATGATTTAGTGAATAATATATATATATATATAAAGAAAAAAAACAAAGATGAAGTATCATAATGAATGACATTTTGGTGGTCTGCATAAAAATATCGAATCAAAAGCATTCTACTGTACATTATATCATATTGAGCTGTTGTCCCAATTTAACAGAGCAGAATAGGTCAATTGGGCCAGAGTCAAGACTGAAATATGCTCACCATGGTACTTTCTGCCTCAACCAGACACAGAGTCTCAGGTTCACAGAGAATGCTAAAAATTTGTTAAATTAAGTTTAGTATGTGCTGCTTAAGCAATATGATTAAGTATTAAGTATACCTCTAGAATCCAACGTAAATGTTATTCTGATACTCTATTAGTAATAACAATGTAGTCTTTCTTCATACAGAACATATCAGAGAAGTTTGTTACCTTAAGAGTAAATGTCCAGTCTCTCTGGATATATATAAACCTCTGTGCTGTGTTTTGCTTGTGACTGAATTCACAGCTGTCGCATAAATATATGTGTCTTCATCTGATATGTCATAAAACATCAGATATGCAAATATTAAAAGTAAATATTTAATTTGAAATATATCTGAACAAACATTGATGCAGAAAGAAAAGCATTTTAATTTAGATAATTATATGTTGAATGCTGATAGGGAGGAGCTAAAAAAGAAGAAGAAGAAAAGAAAATAAGTAATGGCTTGATTGTCTAATAAATCATACATCTGTTTGGTAGGTTTTCCAACCAAGAACATTTTCTAACCCAGTTCATATAAAGAGCAGGCTGAACAAAACAAGCCAGCATGTTACAAATAAGGCCAAAAGAAACACATCAGACACTGAAACAGAGGACAGCCAGTGATGGCAAGTCCTTTTACAAAATCTGATTTTTTGATTTTTTTACAAAAACAAATTTTTCATTGTATCAAAGAAACATAACAGACAGTTACCAATCTCACGTTGCTTCTACAGAAGCAATGTTAACAGTCACATTTAGAAGAAGTTGATTTGTTTGTGTAATGAATCACCTCTACCTGTCTTTGGAGAAGAATATAAAATTGTCATATGAATGTTTATATTTTGCAATTACTCTGATCTGATCACCTATGATTAAACTTGATTTTGACATGACACTTGTTCACCAAACATTTAGACATTTAGACATTTGACCCTTAATATACTTATATATAACTATATACTTTAACCTTAGTTTGATGTAAATGCTAAAAAACATAAAAAGCATTCATAAAACCGGCCTGCACCAGTGCAACACCCGCTATGCAAATGTATATATCTAACATTTGTCAAATTAAATATGTTTATTATCAGAATATGTGTGTGATGGGATTTCAGGTTCAATTGAATGATCTCTCTGACTGTCCTCAAACTGGAAAACACACATATTGTACATACACAGAATTATACTACAGGCAGAGGTGCCCTGACAGAAACATGCGGTGCAGCCACTCTAGCGATCGCACAGGCACAGCACAGGACAGGACAAGACTAGGCAAAATTCAAGTAACAACTAGGCAGGGAATACTCAGTATAACAAAAAGGGTAGACAAGCTAGCAAATAGAGATGTAGGCACAACAGGTTTGAATAACGAACTGACAACACAAGAGAGAAAGGGAGCACAACATAAAGGAGAGATGAACACGAGGAACAGGTGAGAACACTCAGACAAACAAGGAGAAAACGAGAGGGACAGGTGAAGATGCACAGACACACGAGATCAGAGACATGAGGGAGGTGACAACACAAAGGACTACAAGGACTAAACAAGGGGACGAGGTAACGGAAAACAAGGAGGCAGGGTATGGTAATATGTGTAAATAATATGATTGTACACTCTTTCCCAGATCTCTATGTTTATTTGTCAGCAAATATACTTTTGACAATCTCTGGCTTTTGTTTAAACTTAAGCATGTTTATGTCCTCAGTTAGATCGAGCCAATTGTATTACACCACAGCTCTATCTTGCCAGTGGTGAATTATACCCATTTAACTAGCATGTACTACAACTTTTTTCAAAAACCTCCTTCTTTTGAACCCAGCCAGTTGTGCAACTTTAAACTTTAACTTTAACTTCATTTTAAACTTTAAAAATGAATCACTGTTTGAACCCTCAATTTGGAAAAGTGTCGTTGATGAAGAGTTTTATTGGATAAACAAATGCAGTCAATGTAACAAAAACAATAATGTTGTAAGTAATAGCTGGATAACTATCATTTACAGGTCTTTCGTCCAAAAAAAAAAAAATGCTAAAAACAAAATAACATTGTAGTAAAATGAACTTTTCAATGATTTATGGAAAGCAGAGGCAAGAGAGTTTTCCTGTCCGGTGCAGATACAGAGCAGGCTGAAGAAAACCAGCCAGTACAAAGCAAAAAAATACAGTAGTAAATAGTTCACCAAAATATTGCTGTGTCAGTATAAATGAGAATCCTGCGATAGTAAATGGAACGTATATAATAGTCATGCTCACAGTAGTTATTAGAATGCTCTCAAACGTCCGCTCTCTGGAAAACAAACTGGACTTAATTCAACTCAGTCGATCTACACAGCATGAGGCAAGGGACTGTTGCGTGTTTGTTTTCACCGAAACATGGCTAAACGACAACATCCCGGACTCCGCCATTCAACTGCACGGGCTTTCCAACTTCCGAGCGGACAGAGATTCATCACTGTCTGGTAAGACACGCGGAGGTGGCTTATGTGTTTATATCAACAAAGACTGGTGTAACAATGCTGCGGTATTATCAAAACACTGTTCATCGCTGGTGGAGTTTATGGTTGTGAAGTGTCGACCGTTCTATCTGCCGCGGGAGTTCACGGCCATTGTTATCGTTGCGGTTTACATCCCCCCGTGTGCAAACGCTAAGGACGCGCTTCGTGAACTGTATAGCGCCATCAGTGAACAACAAACAAATAACCCCGACGGCTTTTTCATCATAGCCGGTGACTTCAACCACGCAAACTTAAAGACAGTTTTGCCAAAGTTCTACCAACATGTGAACTTTGCAACAAGGGGAAACAACACACTGGACTTTGTTTACACAACAGTTAAGGACTCTTACAAGGCTGAACCCCGCCCCCACCTCGGGTACTCAGACCACATCACTGTTATGCTAATCCCAGCATATAGACCACTTCTCAAACTCACCAAACCGGTTGAAAAGCAGATCACAGTATGGCCAGACAATGCCACCTCAGCACTGCAGGACTGCTTCCAGGACACAGACTGGAATATGTTTAAAGAGGCAGCCACCTACAACAACCACACAGACCTGAATGAGTACACTGAAACTGTGACTGCTTACATCAAAAAGTGCACTGATGATGTGACAGTCACCAAAACCATCACCACACGTGCAAACCAGAAGCCATGGATGACAGCAGAGGTTCGTGGGTTGCTAAAGACCAGAGATGAAGCATTCAGATCAGGAGATAAAGCAGCCCTCAAAACAGCAAGAGCCAATCTGTCCTGTGGCATCAAAAAAGCAAAACGGTCATATGCCCAAAAAATCAACAACCACTTCACAGACAGCAGAGACACACGGAGCCTGTGGCAAGCCATTCAGACCATCACTGACTACAAGCCCCCGCCACAGGCCTGTGATGAGGACACATCCCTCCCCGATGCACTCAACCACTTTTATTCACGGTTTGAAATGCAGAATGACACACCTGCACAAAAACTGCCCACACCTCCCAACGACCGGGCGCTCTGTCTGTCCCCAGCCGACGTAAGGAAGACCCTATCTAGGATTAACCCACGCAAGGCTGCGGGTCCTGACAACATACCTGGCCGTGTTCTGAGAGACTGTGCTGCACAGCTGACAGATGTCCTAACAGATATCTTCAACACCTCGCTGAGTCAGGCAGTCGTCCCCACGTGTTTCAAATCCACAACAATCATACCGGTACCAAAGAAATCACCTGTGTCCTGTCTCAATGACTACCGTCCCATAGCACTGACTCCAATCATGATGAAGTGCTTTGAGAAGCTAGTCATGCATAACATCAAAACCAGCCTCCCCAACACACTTGACCCGCTCCAGTTTGCATACCGTCCAAAACGCTCTACGGACGATGCAATTTCCTCCACCCTCCACCTGGCTCTTACCCACCTAGAAAATAAAGACTCCTATGTTAGAATGCTGTTCATTGACTTCAGCTCGGCATTCAACACAATAATCCCACAACAGCTCATAAATAAGCTAAACCTGCTGGGCCTTAAAAATTCCCTCTGTAACTGGATCCTGGACTTTCTAACTGGAAGACCTCAGTCAGTCCGTGTCGGCAACAACACCTCGAGCACTACAACACTGAGCACAGGTGCCCCACAAGGCTGTGTGCTCAGCCCGCTGCTCTTCACACTGCTGACCCACGACTGCACTGCCAAGTTCAGCTCCAACCACATCATCAAGTTTGCTGATGACACAACAGTGGTAGGTCTCATCAGCAACAACGATGAAACGCACTACAGAGAGGAAGTGGCACAGCTGGCTGAATGGTGTGGCACAAACAACCTGTCCCTCAATGTGGAGAAGACAAAGGAGGTTGTGATGGACTTCAGGAGAAACTCCGTTGACCACCCCCCACTGACCATCGACAGCTCGACTGTGGAGAGAGTCAGCAGCACTAAATTCCTGGGGGTGCACATCACAGAGGATCTCACCTGGACCACCAACACCATGTCACTCTCCAAAAAGGCACAACAGCGCCTACACTTTCTCCGCCGGCTGAAAAGAGCAAGTCTCCCTCCACCTATCCTCACCACATTCTACAGAGGCACCATTGAGAGTGTGCTGACCAGCTGCATCACTGTCTGGTACGGGAACTGCAGTGCTGCTGACCGCAAGACCCTCCAGCGGACAGTGAACACAGCTGCAAAGATCATCGGTGCCCCTCTCCCCTCCATCCTGGACATCTTCCTTACACGATGCTCCAGCAAAACCAACAGCATCGTGAAGGACTCCACCCATCCCTCCCACAGTCTCTTCCAGCTCCTACCATCAGGAAGACGGTACCGGAGCATCAGAGCCCGCTCCGCCAGACTGCTCAACAGCTTTTTCCCCCAGGCTGTGAAAGCCCTGAACTCAAACCACCCCGCCCCCCTCTGAAACCTCATGCAAACCCCTACCTCCTGAACATGGACCACCCCCCACCCCAAACCTTACCACACCAAAGAAAAACTGTATGGAACTTTTATATATTTTTTTATTTATTTTATTCTTATTTTTCTTTACACTATGGACACTCTCCTCTATGTGCACTATGGACACTTTACACTATGGACACTCACACTTTACACTATGTGCACTATGGACACTTACACTTACACTATGGACACTCACACTCTACACTAGGTGCACTATGGACACTTACACACACTGCTGCGTGTGCACAATCTCACAAAAAACTCAGCAATATATGTATGTTATGTTTACATGCTCTTGCACTACAAATCATCCTGCACTGTTCCCCAACCAGCTGCTGACTCAAATGTCTCTCTTTGCACATGTACAGTTTGTATTTTTCGTCTTCTATTTTTTAGTTTGTATAGGATAATATTTATGTGAAGCATTCGTATAGTTGTATTTTTTATCCTTTATTCTTTTAGTTTGTATAGGGTAAATACTTATATATAGTATACTTATAGTTAAATCTGTTAGTAGTGTATAGGTTTATAGTGTTTTTTTTCTTACTTCATTGTTGTATGTCTGTATTTATGTAGCACCGTGGTCCTGCGAGACACGACATTTCGTTCCACTGCATGCCCCCACATGTAGCGGAATGACAATAAAGCTCAACTTGAACTTGAACTTGAACTTGATAAAATGCTCTTCTCTTCATGTGGTTTTCCTTGTTTCTCTCTCTTATTCTCTCTCCTGGTCCTGACCGCTTCAGAGCTCTGAGAACAGCCAAACAGCAGAACAACTGGATAGACAGCAAGAGAGAGAACTGAATCGAGAAGAAGCATGCGTAAATATAGAAGTTAAATGAAATTAAATGAAGCACTAAACACAAACAGGATCCAAGAGTGATTATCCAGGCCACAGAGCAACACATCACTCTATATCTGAGAGGTTTGTACTTCAGAAAGGTTACAGGATGAACCACTGCCAGGTAACGCTCAACACACATCAGACACTGAAACAGAGGACGACCAGTGACGCTTAGACCTAATAAAAACCATGTTAATTCCAAGAGTCTTGAAAGCCAAGGATAATTAGAACAGATTAAACTGAACAAGGAATTCAGGCAGTAAATAATCTCACAAACACACTGATTGATCCTGAAGAACTCTGATGCAATTCCACCTCCTGCTCTTTTGATGATGAGCCATAAAACGTAACAGTTTGTCGGAAGGCCAATCAAGAAATGAATGCTGTGCACACACATGTCCAGAATGGTCACTACTTCAAAGGATTGAGTTGTGGAGTTTGTAGAGTTTGTTCCATAATTGGAAATGTTCACTGTAGAGTTGTTCATCTCTATGGGAGAAAAAAGAACTTTGGCACTGAAATCTCAACTTTTATTGAGCACATGCGTGAAACAAACTTTGCATGATAACCATCAAAACAGCATTGCATTACCCATCTCTTACTCTGAAGTGCACTGAAGTTGAATTAAGTGTAGTGCTGTTGTATTTTAGTAAAATTGTCATTCATAGGAAAGGATCTTATTATTTGTGTTTTTAACATTTTAAAATGAACAAACCTCTCATAAATCAGACTTCATAAATCAAATTGTGTGAATCAAATCAAGTCAACAAAGATTTGATTGGAAGGTAAAATGTCAATACAGTTCAAATAACCAAAACTTTTCAATATTAACTTATTTCAAAATCTGATATGACTTTATTATTAATTATAATAATTTTAGAGATTATAATAATGATCTAGTTCTCCTATTTATATAAATTATAAGAGGTTATCACCTGAAGAGCGAATGTCCAGTCTCTCTGGATGTATGTAAAAATCTGTGCTCTGCTTTGTAGACTGACTTCACGACAATAATGGAAATATTGAAAGCAAATAAATACCGGAGTAATTTGAATGTTGATTATCGGTCTGCCCCAATATTCTTTATAAATCTAAAACTGACTTTCACAGGTGGAACATTTTGAACACCTGCAAATATTTATTCTGTCAATGATGTTGACAAAACTCCTTTTTTTATTGAATATTACCTCTTTCATTGTACCTTAAATTTATCAGTCCAAAAATGTGCATGTGACAACAAGAATGTAGATAAACAACTATTATTATTATTATTTATTTTTTTCCCCCCTTGAATTATATATCTGTATTTTTTGTGAGCTCTGAGAACAGCCACAAGACAAAACAACTGGAGGGAGAGTAAGAGAAGGAACTAAATTGAGTTTATGCATGCATAGGTATAAAAGTTAATTAAGACTATAGTAAATATGCAGCAGACACAGGAGCCAAGCATGATTATCATGCGTTATCAGGTATCTAAATAATAAGATTGATAAATGTACATTTAAATAGTTTATTAATCATTTACTTTCACTTTCTAAATTATCAAGAACAAAACATTTATAGATGTATTTATAAACTGCTTACTAATGCATATTAAGGTTGTAACAAAGCTTTATAGAGAATTAATTGACTATTTACTAATACTTAACTAATGATTCATAATGTGCAGTTAATATGAAGTGTTACCGAATATATGAGCATGACTTCATCTGCTACATATCACAAAAAAACACCAAATGCAAATATATAAAGTAAACAAATATAAGGTTCAAAAGGACAGTATTTGATTGAATTAAATTGACAGACACCTGTTGACTTGAGTAATTCACATTTAAAAGATTGACTCTTATATTCAGGGCTAAGAATTACAACAACAGGTTTAAGATGAAGTTTTATTTCTGAAAGAGTGTAACAAACTCGATAGAAAATTAAGCTTCCCATTCATGGAAGATACATGCAGAACATTTCACATCAGAACTTACACCAAACATGCAAGATGCAATGTAATGTAATTTTGTGGTAACACTTTAGAATAGGGAACATTTATTCACGATTAACTACTACTTTTCCTTCAATAAATGCCTAATTTGCTGCTTATTACTAGTTAGTAAGGTATTTGTTAAGTTTAGGTATTGATTAGGATTAAGGATGTAGAATAAGGCCTTAATATTAGTAATTATATTAGTAATTACTACTAATAAATCCCTATATAATATTAATAATATGCATGCTAACTAGTTAAGAGACCCTAAAATAAAGTGTTACCAATTTTGTAAACCACACTGCAGATATATTTTTGAATGCTTACTAGTTACTAGCATGTTACTTATTAACCATCTTATGTTTTATATATATATATATATATATATATAAATATATAAAAATACAGTCAAGAGTAATAAAAAGGTGATCGAGCAAACCCTACCTGTCTTTGGAAAAAGAGAAGAAAATTATCTTCAATAGCAATGTTTTCATATTTTACTAATACTAATACTAAGGGTAACAACTACAAAATAATAATCATTGTTATATAATTGTTGATTGACATATAGCCTAAAACATTGATCTTCTTTCAACAGCTTTCATAAATCTGAATCTGGCCTGCACAGGTGCAACACATTTAACACCTGTTACACAAATGTATTTATCTAACATTTGTCAAAGGAAAGACACACTGTACAATATCCATGTGTGATGGGATTACAGGTCAAATGAAAATCTCTGTGTGATGATCCTCAAATTGGTAAACACACACACACACACACACACACACACACACACACGCATACATATATATATATATATATATATATATATATATATATATATATATATATATATATGAAAAATAATATCAATGTAGTGTTTATTCTTACAGCTTACATTCATGCAGAAAATATCAAGTTGCATAAGACAGGTTTGTCACCTGAAGAGTGAATGTCTAGCCTCTCTGGATGTGTGTAAATGTTTTGTAGACTTACTTCACAGCTGTCACAAGAATATATGTGCGTGATTTCATCTTCTACATGCCACATAAAACATCAAAAATGCAAATGTATAATTCTAAACAAATGTAATGCTAAAAAGAGAGGCATGTATCAAACTAAAAATGCAATTGTTTTTAGTGACTGGCATGCATCAAATCACATTTCTAAGGCAAAAACAATGTATTAGTGTTTAAATTAAAAGTCAAACAATCTCAGTGGCAATCCTCAATATGGAAAAAGTGACACAGGAACATTGATGATGTTTTGTTGGATAAATAATCTATAAACTATAGCAACTGCTTGTAATAACCATATTTGATGTACAATAAATGTAATCTTTATGGGGAAAAGAACAATCAAATGTGCAACTATAAGTCAGTTTGTGTTAGTGTAGCTTTCTAAATAAACAATGAATGGTGTTATTAACAGCATTATACAATTAATTACAATTAAACATTATACAATTAAATTAAATTAAACATTATACAATTAAAAACAGGAGAGTTTTCCAACCTGGTTCAGATAAATAACAGGCTGAACAAAACCAGCCAGTGTATAACAAAAAAAAAGCAACAGTAAAAGGTGCCTGAAAATAATGCTGGCTCAGAACAAAATACAATCCTGAGATAGCATATGACACATATTGTCACGGTGCACACAGCAAGGATGATACAGGAACACGGAGACGAGGATGAACTCAAAATAACAGTCTTTAATGTAGACATCAGGGCAAGACAGGGCAAGACAAGGCAAGGCTGACACAGGTAGGAACACCGGGAGTAATGAGTAGACCAGACGAAAAAGAACTGAACAGGCAGGAACTAAATACACAGGATAATTAACACACACACAGCTGAACAGAATAAACTAATAATCACACTAAACAAGGACAGGAAATAAACCAAATATGGAAACATGAGGCGGGAACACAAGACACACACGACACAAGGCTGACATAACTCCCCCCTCCCGGAAGGCGCGTCCCACGCCGTAACAGTTGCACTGGGGAGGGGCGCTCTGGAGGCCCCTCAGGACAGACATGGACAGGATCACAGGACAGGGACCTCCAGAGCGGAACAGACGGAACGGAGGCCATGGTGGTGCAGGGAGCTCCGAAGGCCATGGTGGAGCACGGGGCTCAGGAGGCCATGGGCGGTGCAGGGAGCTCTGGAGGCCATGGCAGGTGGTGCTTGTGGCCGTGGCCTCGGCCTGGCCACTCAAGCCGGAACCCTTCTACCCCCCCAAAAAAAATTTCCAAGGGACAGTTATGGGGTATCAGGAGCCCTCCGGGGCTAAACAAACAGGGACAGGACAGCCCATAGGAACAGGAAGCCCTCCTGGGCTAAGCTCGGAAGCTGAGGCTTCTTCTGGGCATGACATGACTTCAGAGGCCCTCACAGGGTCCCTCAGCAACTGCTTCCACTTACGCGACAGAACGAGTCTCTGGGGACAAGACAGACATGACAAGGTGATTAAAACTGTTCCTGTGGGCACGACAAGACTAAAACGGCACTCCTGGCCGTGACTAGGGAACTGGATCCTCTGGAACCGGGAACGGCACTCCTGGCCGTGTCTACCGAACTAGATCCTCAGGAATTGGGAATGGCACTCCTAGCCGCGACTAGGGTACTGGATCCTCTGGAACCAGGAACGGCACTCCTGGCCGTGTCTACGGAACTGGATCCTCAGGAATCGGGAATGCCACTCCTGGCCGTGACTTGTGGACTGGATCCATGGGACGTGCTCTGGGCTTGAGTCAGCGCCGCCCAGTGGGCTTGACTCAGTGGCGGGCCGGTGGGCTTGAGTCAGCGGCGGGTTGGCTGGACTGATGAACTGGAGGTGGGCTTGCCACATGCGCTCCAGGCGGGCTAGGGTGAGCTGCGGACGGTAGTGGACATGACTTCCGAGCGGCGTCAATCTCCCTGCGAACGGCGGGCTGGAGGGAACCACGGACAGCGGCGGGCTAGAGGGAGTCGCGGACAGCGGTGGACTTGCGGGACTCGTGGCAATCCCGCTAAATTCAGCGGGCTATGGCGGGATGACAAGCGGCGACTTCCTTGCCACGGGACAGACAAACAGCAACAAACAAAAGACTTTTCAAAAAACAAGTGTGCGCTGCTTACTTTTTGGGTCTGGTCTTCTATCACGGTGCACACAGCAAGGATGATACAGGAAAACGGAGACAAGGATGAACTCAAAATAACAGTCTTTCATGTAGACATAAAGGTAAGACTGGGCAAGACTGACACAGACAGGAACACCGGGAGTAACGAGTAGACCAGCCGAAAAGGAACTGAACAGGCAGGAACTAAATACACAGGATAATTAACACACACACAGCTGAACAGAATAAACTAATAATCACACTAAACAAGGACAGAAAACAAACCAAATATGGAAACTGGGAAGGCTGGAACACAAGACACACACGACACAAGGCTGACATATATATATGATAGCCATGCTCACAGTAGTTATTAAAATTAGATAAAAAGCTCTTCTCTTCATGCAGTTTTTCTCCTCTATCTCTCTCTGTCTTTCTCCTGGTCCTGACTGTTTCAGAGCTCTGAGAACAGCCACAAGACAAAACAACTGGATGACGAGGAAGAGAAGAAACTGCAGTGAGCAGAAGCATACATAAATATAAAAGTTACATGATACTATAGTAAACAAGCAGCACAAGCACAAGCCAAAAATAATTGTCCAGGCTGCAGTGCAGCAGATCACTCTATATCTGAGAGGTTTGAACTTCAGAAAGCTTACAGGATGAACCACTTCCAGGTAACGCTCAACACTGATCAGACACTGAAGCAGAGCAGAATAATAAATATTTTAACATTTCAAGACTTGAAAACCAATGATCTAGTACATGGAGAAAAACACTCAGACTATTGACCATCTCACAAACAGAGAGATTGAGCATGAAGAATTCTGATGTAAGTCCACTTCCAGTTCCTGTGATGATGAGCCATAAAGCATATAGCTGTGTATAGGAAATCCAAACAGGAAATTGAAGCTGTGCAGACAAAGATCCACAATTTTTAGTGGCAAAATATGTTGAGTTGTGGAGAATGTAGATGCTTCAGGTATGAAGTTATCTGTACAGTTATTCATCTCCTTTGTGTTTGTCTCTCAGAACTCACATGAAATGTAGACATTTTATTTAAAAATAAACAAACAAACAAAAAAAAATGTTAACATTTACATGAAACTACAGTTGCATGTAGTTTCAAAAATATTTTATGAAAGATGTATTAAAGCAAAATTATATTTTTTTTATGGTCTGCATAAAAATGCAGAGATTGCAAAGTATCTGATTTCATCAAGAGGCAATTTAGCTGCTGTCCCATTTTAACAGAACACAATAGCTTTTCAAACAAAAAAAATAGAACTGCTTATAATGAATGCAGCATAAAAATGCTCAGCATGACACTCATCTGTCTCAAGCACAACAGTCTATAAATAAATTGAATGAAGTTTAATACAGTATAGTTTAGTAAATGTGTCAGTCTCAGAAACAGGTCCTATTTCATCTTTATTGGTTTTATATATTCTATATTGTTGTATCATTATTTAATTAACAAGCTTCATATAATTCAGTTTCACTTTCTTCAAAGTGAAAGATTTGAAGATACATTTAGAGTTTATGATTACTCTTCTATAAGCTCTATAATTGAAATCCCGTTTACCAAAACACTCAAAGAAAAAAAGTTTTTAAAGTCAGACATTCTAGTAAAATTATCAAACTAGCATCTACTTTCATATAGAAAATCTCATTACCTATTGAATTAGAGAATGACAGGAGTTTTATCACCTGAAGAGTGAATGTCCTGGATGTGTTTTGTAGACTGACTTCCTGACTGTCACAATCATAGATGTGCATGACTTCATCTGCCTCATAACATGAAACATCATATATTCAAATACATAAAGTAAACATAAGATTCAAAATATATCTTACAAAACATCTGAATGGAGCAACAATGACTGACTTGAATTTAAATTTGTTCAGCAGTTAACGTGTCTACACAACATTATCTGACTCACATTCAGTGCTAAGCACAACAACAACAACAGTATGGGAACGGTAACAGCAGGTCAATGCTGAAGTATTTCCTTTAGTATTTTTACTGAAAGTAAAGACAGGAAAGTTTTCCAGCCCGTTTCAGATAAAGAAGATGTTGAACAAAACCAGCCAAAGCATAAAAATATGATCCAACAATTAAGGAATCGTTAGTCTGAGAGTACAATAACTGATATAGTACTGATATAGTAAAAGGAACATATATGAAAACCATGTTCACAGTAGTTATGAGAATCATATAAAACGCTCTTCTCTTCATGTGGTTTTCCTCCACTTTCTTTCTCTCTCCTGGTCCTGACTGCTTCAGAGCTCTGAGAACAACCACAAGACAAAACAACTGGATGCAGAGGAAGAAGATGAACTGCAGTGAGAGGATCCATAAATATGTAATAGGAAAGGCTTCAATAAAGATGAGGCACAAGCAGGAGCCAAGAGTTATTATCCAGGCTGCAGTGCAGCAGAACACTCTATATCTGAGAGGTTTGTACTTCAGAAAGGTTACAGGATGAACCACTGCCAGATAACACTCAACACTGATCAGACACTGAAACAGAGGACGACCAGTCATGCCTAGTCCTAATAAAAAATACAATAATTGTATGAGACTTGGAAGCCAAATCCAACTGTAAAGCATAGAGAGCAAAGAGTTCAGACAGGCACCAATTTCACAAACAGAGAGATTGAGGATAAAGAACTCTGATGCAACTTCACTTCCTGTTCCTTTGATGATGAGCCATACAACATAGGAGTACATAGGAAGACCAAACACAAGACTGAAAATGTCCAACATGATCAGTGGCCCAAAGTAAAGAGTTGTGGAATTTGTAGATGCTTCAGATGTGGTGAAGTTCACTGCAGAGTTATTCATCTTAACTGTCCCTCAGCTCAAACACTCACAGAAAAGTTCTATGGAAAAAAAGGACAAAATAAGATTCATCAAAATATGTAAATGTTGTGTTCCACAGAAGATTCATAATTATCATTATATAATTATCACATTTGCCCACATCTGTAAACATATAGGAACATATAGCATCTGCTCAATTTATATGAGTTTAATAATGAGTAAAAAAAAATATTCCATCTTGACCTAGATTAAAATGCTCTTCTTTTTATGTGGTTTTCCACTTTTCTTTCTCTCTTTTTCACTCCTGGTCCTGACTGCTTCAGAGCTCTGAGAACAGCCACAAGACAAAACAACTGAATAGAGAGGAAGAGGAGAAACTGCAGTGAGAAGAACCAAGGATATGCAACCATGATATTTAGCAATATAATCAGGCAGACCAAACAGGATCCAAGAGTGATTATCCAGACGGTAGTGCAGCAGATCACTCTATATCTGAGAGGTTTGTACTTCAGAAAGGTTACAAGATGAACCACTGCCAGGTAACGCTCAACATAGATCAGACACTGAAACAGAGGACGACCAGTGCCTACTCCTTGCAAAAAAATTGATAATGTCAAAAGACTTGATAAATGAACTGACAGCATATCAAACCATTCAGAGAGTTGGCAATCTCACAAACAGAGAGGTTGAGGTTAAAGAACTCTGAAGCAACTCCTCTTCCTTTTGCTCTGACAATGAGACATATACTATAGGAGTGAGTAGGAAGACCAAACAGGAAACCAATGCTGTGCAAAAAGATATCCAGACTTTTTTAAGTAATGCAATGGACTGAGTTGTGTAATTTGTAGATGTTTCAGGTGTTGTCAAGTTCACTGTAGAGTTATTAATCTCCTCTGGATTTGTCTTCAGCAGCTCACAAATCATATATAATATTGCAACTGTGATCTTTTAAAGAAATGTAAATGAACCTGTTAATTCAGACTGTGTCAGTCAAGTAAACATTACATTTAAATACATTTATTTTATTTTATTTTTTAGCCAGTATACATCATTATACTTTTTTTTTACACTGTATTACTTTGTAATTGTACAAAGTTCCTAATTGAAACTCTAATTGGCAGAGCATGACTTTAAAATATGGTTGCATATATTCAGTAATATTTATGCTTATAGCCTACATTTAAAAACATGCAATTTTCTTTATTCAAGGTGTTACTTCTGTAAAAAAAGTAAAAGAGAAATAGCTGTCCAATTTTTACTCAATAGCTAAAACATTAAACATCACTAAAAATGAAACTGAATGAAGCCTTTTTTTAATTGAAATACAGTTCAAAGCAATCAAAAGTAACGTTTATCACCTGAAAAGTGAATGTCCAGTCTCTCTTGGTGTTAATAAATCTCTATGTCGTGTTTTGTAGACAAGAAGAATATATGATTTCATCTCCTACACGTCACGCAAATCCCGCTATGTCATTGGTGAACAAACAACAAACTAGCAACCATCACTTACAACTATTTCAAGTCGATTTGATTAATTTTAATTTGGTTTGTAAAATATTATATATAAATAAATAAAAAACTTTATTCTAATCAATTCAGTAAATAGGGCATTTTCATCTTTATGATGCACACAGATAAAATTGGTTGAGACTTCAGATTTCTGTGCTGGAAATGTGAGGTTTGTGAGGTATTTGCTGCTCAGCATAATGCTATTCTACTTGTACTCTTATTTTATTTGCATCTGACTTAACTGACATCCTGTAATTTACATTTGTATTTTGTGCCATTTTTAGACTAATTTAACGTTATTTTTATATAGTACATCTTCAATCCATACTGCAATGTGACTAGTGAAAATCTTTATAAATATGAAACTGTCTAGCCCAGGTGGCACTCACTGAACACTTGGCATATTTGTTTAATTCATTGATCAATTAATTATTTGGTTGGTTGGTTGGTTGGTTGGTTGTTTGATTGATTTTAATAATAAATTTTGTTAATATAATATAATGACAAGTTTATCTTTGTTGCAATTCTTAATATGGAAAGGGTGACACTTGGTCACTGATGTACAAACGACAGTAATTTACATTTTCCATCCACAACTAATAACTTAAATAACTAAACTAATAAAACAAATGTATCAGACAGAAAAAAAAAAAAAAAAAAAGAAGAAGAAACAGTGGGATTTATGGGGAGCGCTGGTAGGAGAATATTCCAGTCTGGTCCAGATAAAGATTCAAGATTTTTATTTGTCACATACACAATTTTACAGAGTATAACCAGCAGTGAAATGTAAGTCAGGTCCGCTCCAAGGACAGTGCAATTATATAGAATACAAATATTAAGAAAAAGAAAAGTAGAAAAATAAAAAATATAAATATAAATATAAATGTGCAGGTCAGTATGTTGTTGACTTAAATAGTAATAAAGAGGAATTGTGCAAAAGAATGTGCAAAAATGTTGTACAGGGTATTTAAATAGCAGCAATATGAGGTAGAGAAAAATTATGAATAGCTTATTGATATAGTGATATTTACATGGAGTCAAGTGATGTTATGACACAGAGTTAGAGTTTAGGAGCCTGATGGCCTGGGGGAAGAAGCTCCTCCTTAGTCTCTCAGTTTTTGCCATCAGGCTACGGAAGCGCTTGCCAGATGGAAGCAAAGTGAATAGACGGTTACCAGGGTGATTAGAGTCCTTTTTTCTATTTTTGCAGCGTTTGAGGTAGATGTCCTGCAGAGAGGGGAGAGCAAACCCTGAGATGCGCTCAGCTAAGCGCACAACTCTCTGTAGTGCTTTGCAGTCCTGATCGGAGCTGTTTCCATACCACACTGAGATGCACTGAGTCAATACACTTTCTATGGTCCCTGAATAGAAAGTTTTCAGGATTGCTGGTGAGACCCTGAATTTCCTCAGCTGTCGCAGGTGGTACAGTCTTTGCCTGGCTTTCTTAACCTGTGTTTGGATGTGTGTAGTCCAAGTCAGGTTCTCGGAGATGTTTACACCGAGGTACTTGAAGCTACTCACCCTCTCCACAGGGGTCCCACTGATCATAAGAGGAGTGTAGGGTGGCTGCTGTCTCTTCCTAAAGTCCATGATCAGCTCTTTAGTTTTGCTCACATTCAGAGAGAGACAGTTGTCCTGGCACCATGATGTGAGTCTCATCATTGTTGGAAATGAGGCCCAGAACCACAGTATCATCAGCGAATTTGATAATAGATGTGGAGCTGTGAGAGGACACGTGGTCATGCGTGTAGAGAGAGTAGAGCAGGGGACTCAGGACACAGCCCTGTGGGGCTCCTACGTTCAGAGTGATGGAGTTTGAGGTGAACTGGCCAACTTTCACCACTTGAGGTCTGCCGGTGAGGAAGTCTTGAATCCAGTCACAGAGTGAGGAGGTTAGGCCGAGATCTGTGAGTTTAGAAGCAAGCTTGATGGGAACTATAGTATTGAAGCTGAGCTATAGTCAATGAATAGCATATGTATAGCAGCCTTACATAATTCCCATTGTTGCTGTCCATGTGTGTGAGGGAAGAGTGGAGGACGTGAGAGATGGCATCGTCTGTAGATCTGTTTGGGCGATAGGCAAACTGAAGAGGGTCCAAAGTAATGGGTATGGAGGAGCAGATGTGGCTCTTTACAAGTCTTTCAAAAACCTTCAACAAACCAGCGACCGTTGCAATCGAAGCGGCCGTAGAAGATGTTTAACTTGTCGACCAGCAACGGATCTGCTCTTACCTCCACGGAGGATTTGTTTCCGAAGGCACAGATGGTCCTCAGTCCCTGCCACATCCGTCGAGAGTCATTGAGCTGGAAATGAGACTCAATTCTCTCTCTGTATCGGTGTTGGGCGGCTCTTACTGCGCGTCGGAGAGCATAGCACGATGCTTTGTACTCGCTCATATTCCCGGTCAAGAGCCTTGTTGTAAGCGGCAGAACAGGCTGAAGAAAACCAGCCAGCACAAAGAAAGAACAGGCTGAAGAAAACCAGCCAGCACAAAACAAATGAAACAAGCAGAAAAGGGTTGCTCCATATTCTTTTTTGTCAGAATAAAAAGAATCCAGTGATAGTAAATGGCCAATATGTGATGGTCATGCTGACATTAGTTAGTTGAACTAAATATAAAAAGCTCATATAAAAAAAACTCTTCTCTTTACTGGGTTTTTATAATTTCTGTCTCTCCCTCCTCTCTCCTAAACATGCTGAACAAACAGGATCCGAGAGTGATCATCCAGGCCACAGTGCAGCAGATCACTCTATATCTGAGGGGTTTGTACTTCAGAAAGGTTACAGGATGAACCACTGCCAATTAACGCATGTTAATAGTGTGAAATTTAAAAACCAAGTAAAACTATGTAGAGTGAACAAAGAATTTAGGCAGACATCAATCTCACAAACAGACAGATTGAGGTTAAAGAAGTCTGATGCAACTCTACTTCCTGTTCCTGTAATGATGAGCCATAGAACATAGGAGTGTGTAAAAGCAAACAGGAAATTGATGCTGTACACACAAATGTCTAGACTGTCCAGTAGTCCAATGGAATGGATTGTGGAGTTTGTAGATGTTTCGGGTGTGGTTAAGTTCATTGTAGAGTAACTCATCTTCTCCTTAGTTGTCTTCTCAGGCCCAAAGGGTCATAAAGCATAAACAATACTGTAAAATTGTCATCTATGCAGGGATAAAAGTAAAAGGTAGGTTGATGTTAGGTGAATTGATCATCAAATAATTACTGAGTGTTCAGTAACTTTTTGTTAGATCTGGGTACCATTAACAAAAAATAAATAAATAGAAGAGAAAGGTTAATTACAGTAATGCAGAAAATGTACATTTTGATAACCACCATTGTGTTATGCACACTAATACAATTGCTAAGGTGAAGGCAGTCTATCGGATATTTAAAGATTTAAGAAATTATTACCAGAGCAGTGAACATCAAGTCTTTTCTATCTTTAAAGAAACATACTGGCCGGAATAGGTGCCAATCATTAAATATGTCATTCCATAACACAGATGTGCAGAGCACTTTTTCTTTCTCATTTTAAATGCTTGATCTTAAAATTGACATATCATGTTTTAAATGAGTGGCACCTGTGCTGGCCAGTTTCAGAATAAAGAGTGTTTGGCAAGACTGATCAGTCACTGTTCCAGTGATGATTTATTTTTCAAAGATTTTAATAATTGGTGCATTTTTAACTTGTAAATAATATCAGAATTGTTTGTTTTAGTGTCAGCTCAGTATTAAACTTGAGATCAGTGGAAAAATGTCCAGTTGATCAGTCTGATAATAATATCAATTATATACAGTATAAGTATACAGTAAGTAAACTGCTAAATAAAACCATGGCATGATTTTATCATATAATACAATTTCATGTTCTTCACCTCAGAAATGTCAAAGGTGGTAATCAAAATGTATTCTGCAATATTGAAATGTTTTGCAATTATTATTAATATTGAAAATAAAGCTTTTTTTAAGGAGCGTTTTCCATATCTGTCACTTTACTTGATCTATCTCCTGTCAGAAAATACCTAAACCTCAGTTTTTACCTGATGTATTTTTTATATCTGGTGTTATATGTGAGGTGTAGCAGATGAAGTTGAATACATTCTTGTGACAGCAGAAAAGTCAGTACAAAACAGGACAGATATTTATCTATACTGAGAGACTGGACATTCACTCTTCAGGTGACACACTAATCTTTTCAATTCAATTTCTGTTGATGTTTTTCAATAATAACCAACTGTGTCACTGTGTTTATCTGTCAAGTGAATTTGTTTAGAGACTATTTTTGGTTTAATCAGCAGATAAAATTCATATTTTGATACTATAAATATGCTACTGTTATAGATAGATAGATAGATAGATAGATAGATAGATAGATAGATAGATAGATAGATAGATAGATAGATAGATAGATAGATAGATAGATAGATAGATAGATAGATTCATCTCAAGACAGTATTCGTCAATCTCATTAACACATAAGGTTTCATTAGTAATATTTAACTGGTGCACAGCTATTTTCCACTGGGCTTCGAGTAAAATGCATCTAGCGATGTCCCTGAAACTTTATATAAAATGTAATTTTGTGCCAATGTAGTAGGCTATGAAAGAAAATCTTAACGAATTTAAATAAGTTTATATTTTAATAAAAAGGGTGACGCAACTTGAATTCCCTGATTCATATACATCTCTTTTCCAGTAGGCCTAAATCACAGTTGCAGAATACCTAAGTTGTGTGAGCTGCTGAAGACAAACACAGAGGAGATGAATAACTCTACAGTGAACTTCGCCACACCTGAAACGTCTGCAGACTGTACAGCTGATTCTTTCTGGTTATTAAAAAGTCTGGGAATCTGTGTACTCAGCATAAATTTTCTGTTTGGTCTTCCTACACACTTTTCTGTTCTATGGCTCATCATCACAGGAAAAGGAAGTGGAGTTGCATTTGAGTTCTTCATCCTCAATCTCTCTGTTTGTGAGACTGGAACCTGTCTGAATTGTTTGTTTTATATTGTGTCAGTTTACTTTCCAAGTATCTCAAAATTGCCACTGTTTTTACAAGGACTAGTCTTCACTGGTCGTCCTCTGTTTCAGTTACTGATGTGTGTTGAGCGTTACCTGGCAGTGGTTCATCCTGTAATCTTTCCGAAGTACAAACCTCTCAAATATAGAGTCATTTTTTCGACTTTGGCTTGGATAATTATTCTTGGCTCCTGTTTGTTTTGCTCATTTATAGACCTCAGTAAAAACAGCCAACTACAATCACAATTCTTCTCGCTGCAGTTCCTGCTTGCCCTCTTCATCCAGTTGTTTTGTCTTGTGCCTGTTCTCAGAGCTCTGAAGCAGTCAGGACCAGGAAAGAGAGGGAGAGAGAGAGAAGAGGAAAACCCCATGAAGAGAAGAGCATTTCATATCATTCTAATAACTACTGTGAGCATGACTATCATTTATCTGCCATTTGCTATCACAGGAATAATTAACATTCTAACAAACCAGTATAATTATATTCTTTGGATCACTGGTTTGGTTTGTTATGTGCTGGCTGGTTTTGTGCAGCCTGTTCTTTATCTGCACCGGGCTGGAAAACTCTCCTGCATTTGTGTGTAATAAAATAATTTTTTTAAATAAATTATATAATTATTTGACAGACTTTGTTACAGCTACATTTGGTTGTTTTTGTTCTGCTATATTTTGTCTATCTATAGTCAATGTGATCTCATTAAAAAGTCGTATTTGTATGTAAAATTTGATTCTAGTAAACATGTATTATATGTTAGTTAGTTATTGACAACATGTATCTAAAATGCATTTTACTTGGAAATGCTTGTGAATCATTTCATTTTAATCTGGAATGAATACACTGATTTTATTACATTAATAACTTACATGAATAAAATATGTTATCACATTAGTTTGTTGATACTAGTCTTTCTTCTATCCAATAAAATTATCAATGATCGTGATTGTGATTTTTTTTGTTTTTTAAACACAGCTTACATACCTGAAAACTATAAATTAACATGTCGTAAGCCTGAGAAATGATGCATGTAAAAGTAAAATGCCCAACAGAAAATATGCATATTCATTTATTGGTTAAGAACACTTACTCAGGTTAATTAAAAAATTGGGACAGTTACAGCATGATTGGGACAGTTTTTGAATTTCCACTTTGTACAAGTCTTCTTGCCATAAATTAAAAATATTAGCATTAATAACATCAGCAATAGATGTTCTATCCCAGGGATCCTCAAATCTGGCCCACGAGATCCACTTTCCTGCAGAGTTTAGCTGTAACCCTAATCAAACACACCTGAGCGTGCTAATCAATGTCTTCAGGATCATTAGAAAAATCACAGACAGGTGAGTTTGATCAGGGTTGGAGCTAAACTCCGCAGTGGATTGGCCCTCCAGGGTAAGATTTGAGGAACTCTGGGGCATGCTCAGGCTCACACCGGTGCCCAACGCTTTGCTCCGGTTTCCGGGTTTAACGACATGTTTCCTGGAAACGGTGTGCGACGGTGTGCAACAGGAGGGTTTGAGATACGTTTTCTCTTGTTTGGTGGGTGTATCAAAAATGTCAGCCCAATCAGCAGCAACGTGTATATAAACCATGCGGTATTAAAGAGACAGATCGCACAATGGGCCCAAGTTAAGTCATTTAATATGTATCCACTGCAGCTCACACAACAATTGAAGATATTAGAAGACAAGTTGAGTTTTATAGTAACATAGCATATCAACATGATGATGATGATGATGACGAATTTGTAAGTAAATGTAATTAACATCTAAATAAATTCACAAGAGCAAGTATATTGTTTGCACGTTTATTTACATTAAAGGCAAACTAACTGAAATAATAAGAGCACAAGTATAGATTTGGAACTTATTTAAGTCTGTCTAAATATGTAGTAATTGCAATGTCTTCTGGTCCATATCCTTTCCTCAGGAAGGTGTGCTAGACACTGATTAATGTACCATAAAAATAGTATACATTGCTATTGTATTGTGAAGTGACACTTTCATAAACTTTTCTATGCTCCTCTGATTATATAATGGTAAATATTACAATATAATAGCACAACAACAGTGATCAGTAATAAGGATAAGCCTAATACTCACAATAAAAATAATAAGGTCATATAGATCATAACACAGTCTCGAAGGTAAGAAGTGGATTATCCTTCACCTGAAATGTTTGTCTTTTCATCCTGAAATACGAGGCAAATGTTGGATCACAATAATTAAGAACCGCAGTTTCCGCAAATCCCTTCACTCGATTGGGATGTTCTCTTTTATACTGGACGGCAAGGGCAGTGACTGTAACATGGAGCGTATTTTGCAGTATTAAAAATGTATTTATACCGATTTTAACAGGCTCAGAAAATTCTTCAAAAAGAACACAGAGTGGCCTTCTCAGCTGCCATAGTTCCAACACTTGCGTCATCAGAACAGGGTGTTCAACGCACAATCGTTTCCATTTAATAAAGGTTTTGCACCGTTTTTTCGGGGCTGAACGCAGCCCTGATCTATCCTATGAGGAAACAATGTTATATTATAATGAAATTATGTGTGACATACACTTTTATGAAAACTGAGCTAAAATCCTTTGGTGATCGGGACAGCACATCTTTTCTTTGATTTAGTCTCATGTATATATCAAGCATATTTATTTCACAAGTTCATACTTTGATATAATTTCATAGGCAAGAACATCCCAGGTTACATATGTAACCATGGTTCCCAGAGGGAACGAGACGCTGTGCCGGAAATGCTTTGGGAATGCCCCTGTGTTCCCACGCTCTGAAACATGTGTGTAATGTAGCCCAGCCAGTACGGGGCTACTAACAAGAGACGAACCCCGTCCCGGCAAACTCTCACCAGAACTCCCGGGAGCAGAGCAATCGGGGGTAAGGCGTACAGATGAAGTATCTCCAGTATCTCCAGGCAGTTGATGTGCCATGTGAGTTGGGGTCCTTCTGGTGTACTAGAGCGGCTAGCTCGGTGCACTGAAGCAGAGAACCAGAGGGGACATTGTGAGGTATCTCGAGACGCAAACAAGTCCACCTGGGCTCAACCGAACTTCTTCCAAATCTGCTCCATCACCTCAGTGTGGAGCATCATTCCCCGGGTCTCAACAGGATGTCTGTTCCCTGATTGAGGTGCCCACGGATGAACAATTTCCCCTGGGCCCACAGAAGGATCTGGCATGGCAGTTAATAAGTTCTACTTTGTACGATGCAGAAGTTGTCTCACTCTTGACCTTAAACGATTCCTTTCCAAGCACCTCTATGTGCTCTTTGGAATAGCTGGAAGCTGCCTTGATACTGTTCAAGCAATGTTTGCCAAAACTTCTGGGTCTATCTTTCAGGAATGCTGGAACAGCTGGATTGTAAGTAGTGCATTCACTACTGTAGATGAAGTTGAGTCTGCTGTATGACAGCAACTGCTCTGGGACATACTCACATATTAGAGTTTCAAGCACAGATGAAAGACTTCCTGTGCCAGAAAATTTGAGGTAGAAGCTCTTCAGTAATTTATTGAGCGCCTCAACTCCACTATTGGTGGTAACTGCCACAGAGAATCCATGCGGTGCATAGCTCCTACACCACCTCTGGAAAACAACAACAAAAACATTTCCTTGATACAAGTAGGTTCTGCAGAAAGAATGGAACAAGCACAAAGAGAATGGAAGTGCTCTAAATGCCTGCCTTGTCCTTTTACCTTCTACCTGTCTAAATGTACAAAAATCGAATATGAAAATGTAGAATATAGAACATGTCCAGTGCAGTACCTCACCTCCCGAACACATAACCACCTTCTATCAACCTATTATTTACAAATTTGCTCTCCTTCAGTCTTTCAACCTCCCTATCACAAGCTGATTCACTTGGGGCGCTAGCTATTTCACAAAGGTGGTCGAGTACTTATTTTTGCTCAGAGTGGGACAACTTGATCTTGGCTGTCAGGGAGAGTACAGGGGAGATTAAAAGTCTTTGGAAAAGTGGTACAACTTGTATTTTCTAATTTACTTTACCTGAATTTAATTTACCAGAAAACATAAATAAAATAATGCAAATGTACTTTGACACCTCCTTTTAATATACAGGATTGGCTATTCCAACAAAGCCACTGTGAAGTGCAGAATCAAGATTTGTACACAAAGAAATTACTAGTATAGCCAAACCTGTTAATTAGATGGGACTGCCCACATACTTTGGGCCAAATAATGTGTGTTACGGTATCTTATATTTGTTATAAATAAAAAAATAATAAAAAGAAATCAATAGAATAGTATAAAATAACCCCCCCAAAAAAAGCCATAAAAGAGAAATAAGCTGTGAAAGGCTATGGCAATTTTGGAATTTATAAAACAAGCACTTAAGTCTATACTGGTGTACTGCTAATCATGAGTAAAAATGGCAACCAATGTCAAAATTAAAATTGGATTGTTATCATGAAACAAGACTTTGGGCTATATATTCAGAGGAGTATATTTTAAATGCAATGAAATATTTTATTTATTATAAATGCAAGTTTACTTCATTCATAACTTGCCTTGTCCATCGCATCCAAGCTTGCTCACGATGGAATGAGCATAGATACTTCTAAAGAATTTGGAAATGCATGTTCCAAAGCTTGGTATTCTTGTTGTGAGTAATCAAGCATGAAATATTTTGGTTTCCAATGCTAATTCCACTGTTTCAAGATTTTAAGGGCTTCGGCTATTGCAGCAGTTGTCTCATTTTCACAAATAAACTCGGCGATGGGTTTGTATACAACATTTGTCCGAATGACAAGAAGAAATAAGGGCAATGCTTATTTGGTTGTTCTGTACTTAGCATCAAGAAGGACCATATCTCCATAGCACTTAAGTAACTCCTGTTGTTGTGCATTCTGATGAATAAACAAGAAAGTTTCTTGTGAAGATGTTATCTCCTGTGTGTCGTTACACTCCAAATCAGAGTCCTCTGAGTCTGGAAATCCTTGTTCTTCTGCTTTCACTTTAAACTTCACAACTGTCTTCTTGACGTTGCTCTCTGTGCATTTCTGAAAGAAAAACTTGGCACTTGGATCTGATCATTTCCATTCAATTTTCTTTCTACCTGCAGTTGATCAAAGCCAGAATATTTTCCAGAAACTAAGGCGTGATGCACATGGTTTTGGATAACATGGCTTGAAGGGTAGTATGATGGGTCTTGTAAATGTGGTACAACGCTTCCCATCTCTGAAAGCTCTTTCTGGACAAAGCTTTTCAATACCTTCTTCAGGAAAGGGACTGAGGTTATTCCAAGTGACACATATTCCTGTATTTTGCCACGCACCATGTAATGGATGTTATTTGATAAATGACACTTTTGTGAAGTGTTGTGGTTTTTGTGTGCTTCTGCCAAAGGTGACATGGATAATTTCTGAAGTGACGTGGTGTTTCCTTTTAATGACTCCAGAACACCCTTAATGGCTGCTTGTTTTTCAGTCCTAGAGCTTGTTTTAATCACAGCAAACTGGTCATATGTGAAAATATATTATTTTTAAAGAACGTATCTTTTATTCCTTGTGCTATTTCCTTCATCAATAATTTTTCAAGGGCTTCTGGTTTAACGTTAAATTTATCTAAATGTGAAAACCTTCCCTTTACACAGTTTAAATGATAAACATATAATGAACATTCAAAATCCTCTGTCAAATACTTAGGAATTTTTGTTACAAAAAATGTTCTTGAAAGGCAAAACCTTAATAATTCCTCTAGAATAAAGAAGACAAAAGCCGTGTTAAACTGCCGGTTACAGCGTGATCTTTCCATGGTCGTGCCTTATTATCCAAAGCAGAAGGCTTATCTCGATTTGTCTATCCCGCTTTATCACTGCATGTTAAAGATTCTAACTGCAAGAATATTAATAATTTATTCTTCTCTTTTATTTGTAAAAATAAATCCCAAAGACTTAAAAAAAGGAGTTCTGGAGATGCTTTATTTTGAGGATGTAAAGACCTTTAAGATTAACTGGCTTAAGAGATGTTTGATCACCCCTAATTCTCTTATGAACCATATTCCTCATAGTCTCTTTAATCAAATTGGTGGCTTGAAATTTTTGTTAACATGTGATTTATAATATTAAAATCCCCTTCAAATTATCCAAATTTCATCAGAAAGCTCTTCTCGCTTGGAGAATTTGTTACTGTCACAATTTCTCTCCTCACAGCTCTTTCATTTGGAATAATGGAAATATAACTGTTTCAAATAAATCCCTATTTTTAACAAATTGGTTCAACAGAGACATTAATCATCTTATAAAAATGTTTGACAATTCTGGGAATCTTTTAACTTACGAACAATTCATGTCAACTTACAATTTTCCCGTACAGTTTAGGGAATTTAATTCCGTTATTAAAGCTATTCTTGTAACACTTCGTCAACTTGCCATATTTGTTACAATTCTTTATCTGCGACAATCCCAAATTTAATTTTAGAAGGTTTTGAGCTAACTGAGAAAAAATGCAATAACAAACATATTTGTAATATTTTCCAAAAACAAAATAAAATATTTCCTAGAGGGAAATTTTTCTGGAACTCTAAGATTGAGAATATTGACTGGAGAAGAGCTTGGTTAATTCCTTTTAAATATTGTATTAATAATAAAATAAAAGAAATACACTTCAAAATTCTTCATACTATTTACCCTTCTAAATCTTTAATATCAAGATTCTCTGATATTGATGATATATGCTGTTTTTGTAATAATGAGAAAGAAATACTGACTCATTTTTTGACTGTAATGTCGTAAACATGTTTTGGATTGATTTGGCAGATTTTATATTTAATTTAATTAATATTAATTATTGTTTTACTTTAAAGGATGTTACTTTGTATTATGAAAATAAAAGCAATAAGGATCTAGAATTTATTGTTAACCTTATTATTTTATTAGCAAAATTTCACATACATAAACTAAAATTTCTTAATTCATCTCCTATGTTAAATTTGTTTTGTTCTGACTTTGAATTGTATATTTCGTCAATAAGACTGTTAAAATACACTCTAAAATACACTGATACACTCTTCAATCCCCCTGGTATTTTGTAATATCCTTATTTGTGAAAATTTAATATGAGCTATGCTTTTATTTATTATTTACTTTTTATTTTGTCTTGTTCGTTTATTTTTTTTTTGTGTGTGTTTTATCTGTATGTTACCTTGTTCTGCAATAATAATAAAAAAAAATGTAAAAAAAATAATTATCCATCCGAACTGATCCTGGGATTGGAAATGCCCGCGCAAAAAAAAAAAAAAAAAAAAAGATAGCATGCTATGCATGATTGGTGACCTCTTAAATTATTATTTTTTTTTTGGAAAAGTGGCATTTTCCCAACACCTCCAGAAACGCCCATTTTACGTCGTGGTATTAAAACCCCTGGAATTGAGTGAATCCCGACAGGAAGCGCAAAGACTGCAAACACGGACACACTCCTCGAGAGCTGACTGTGCGTGCTCCGCTCCCAAACAACGAACACAACGACAGCGTGTATTCACACCGTAAAGTTAGCACGGGCAGGGAGAACACACGGTCTAAAGTGCTGTCTGTAGCTCGCCATGAGAGGTGATTTTGGCTGATAGACAAACAACAGTAAATAAGACTGACACATTTCACACAGAGCGCTTGCTGAAAACACAGAAGCTGTTGTTGCTTGTTCCTGATGTGCTTTTAAGCTCTCTGGTCTCTACGTCACCCCGCCCGTGACGTTTCGCCATTCCATTGGACTGATTACACGCATGTTTCAGAGCTTGGAAACACAGGGGCAGCTTATTAAATCATTATTATTAGGAGTCCATGTTTATTTCTCAATGTTTATAAATCATTTCACAATTCGGTACAACACATATATGTACTAGCAATCGCTCAATGTAGAAAAAGTTACATAAATAATAAAACATTAATTTACATATTATTGCAATTGCAGGATTTATGAGTAACAAAGGCGGGAGAGTTTTCCAGTCCGTTGCAGATAAAGAACAGGCTGAACAAAACTAGCCAGTACATAAAAAGTTAAACCTGTGTTCCAAAGCGCATGAATGTTCTGTTGTGTCAGAAAGGTCAGAAATCCTGTGATAGTAAATGGGACATGCATAATAGTCATGCTCAAAGTAGTTATTAGAATGATATAAAAAGCTCTTCTCTTCATGTGGTTTTCCTCCTCTCTCTCTCTCCCTCTCTCGCCTGGTCCTGACTGCTTCAGAGCTCTGAGAACAGCCACAAGACAAAACAACTGGATGGAGAAGAAGAGAAGGAACTGCTGCGAGAAGAACAATGTATATGCATGCATGTTTAGTGATACTATAATGAATCTGCAGCACAAACAGGAGCCAAGAGTTATTATCCAGGCCGCAGTGCAGCAGATCACTCTATATCTGAGAGGTTTGTACATAAGAAAGGTTACAGGATGAACCACTGCCAGGTAACGCTCAACACAGATCAGACACTGAAACAACGAACAACCAGTGAAGACAAGTCCTTGTAAAACCAATGGTATTATTGTTAGATTCGAAAAGCAAATTGATAGTATAAAGACCAAACTATTCAGACAATTAATAAACTCACAAATAGACAGATTGAGGTTGAAGAACTCTGATGCAACTCCCGATTCTGCTACGATGAGCCATATAACATAGGAGTGTGTAGGAAAACCAAACAGAAAACTGATGCTGTACACACCAATTTCCACACGGTCCATTAGCCCAATAGATTGAGTTGTGTAGTTTGTAGATATTTCAGGTTTAGTGAAGTTCACTGTAGAGTTATTCATCTCTTCTGTGTTTGTCTTCTCAGTTCAGCAGCTCATAAACATATAAAATTGAAAGTGTCAAATGGAAATGGAATGTCAAATCTATGGGAAAAGAGAAGAGTAAATAAACTATAGCCCATTCAAACTAAGTCAAGTCCAATATGTAAAATTAAAATATAAAAATACAGCATTAAACCCAAACAACCAAACCACACAATTATTAAATTACTTCAAATGATGGTTCTATAGATGTATATATACATATTTTTTTTACTTTGTATAATAGTTATACATCCAATATAATACATCCATATCCAAATAATCCACAAATATCAATGTGTGTGTGCATGCATGTGTGTGTTCCAGTTTAATTTATTTCAATTAAACTGTTACTTCCTTTTAGTGAAATAAAAATAGCTCAAATTAATTTTACATAATAACACTGAATTTGACCCGAAACATCAGATAAATGCTATGGCAATATATATATATATATATATATATATATATATATATTAAATGAAAAAGAAGAAAATATCACAAATTATTAAAAATTGTCACCTGAAGAGTGAATGTTGAGTCTCTCTGGATGTATACATCTCTGTGCCGTGTTTTGTAGACTGACTTCCCAGCTGTCACAGAAAATATATGTGCATGACATCTGTAACATGTCACATAAAACACCATAAATGCAAATATTTAAAGTAAAAATGAAAAGGAGTTAAAAACAACATAATCACACACAAACACTTTTCTTCTATCACTTGAATATCACTTGAACAGTAAATATCCAGTCTTTCTAAACAATCTTTTCAGGCTAGAGCAGGTGCCACTCATTAAACACGTGATGTGCAAAAAAAAAAAAAAAAAAAAAAAGGAAGGCTTATTTATTTTTCCTTTAAGAACAGAAGGAGGGGTTCTTTAGATGTCATCAGGTAATTAGGATATCACGGCATCGTATGTAAGCATCTTGTTAAATTAATGATAATAATAAGGATTGTATTGTCATTCTGAGCTGTTTCAGTTATTGTATCAAATTGTATTACTGTTGTATTACTGTATCAAAATGTTGCATTTGGTCACAAAACACACCAAAGCCAATGACATCTGATATCAAAGACATTAAACTGTCATTATAGATATGTATAGATACATATGGTCATAAGTGGCAATTTTTAAATGCGTAGGCCTAATATTTGTCATGTTAAGCCACATTTGCCACATAGCTAACAAAATTAATGTTTAATTATTAATACTGAACAAGTGATGACACAATTTTGAGTCAGTTTACCATTTTAAAGGCATGGAATATTTCTGAGACTATGAATGCAGCACAGATCAGAGCAGAATAAAATGTGGTGGCATATTTAATTATATATCTGATTATTTACAAGTAAATCAGTGTAATATTTCCTAATAACATGCTCAAATGATTTGTAGCTACATAGGTTTGTAGCCTACATAAGGCTACAATGCATTTTAGATTCTGTGAATAGCCATGCAAACATATGAGAATGATGAACACAAAACAAAAAAAACCAAATAGGCCTAATGTAAAGTGAATGAGAGACAGTACTAACAGAGACAATTTTACACTTTTATCAGAGTTACGTTTACACAGACTGTTGTATTTACACAGGCATTGAAATATCACCATGTAAAAGGCTCGAAGACAGGAGAATTTCCCAGCATGATGCAGATAAAGAACAGGATGAACAAAACCAGCCAGAACATAACAAATCATACCATTGATACAAATTTCATAAATACTCCGGTTTTTTAGAATGGTAACTAATCCTGCGATAGCAAATGGTACATACAGTGCTCATGAAGAGCAGGATCCAAAGACTCTGGGTCTCCCGTCTCAGGGACGCCGCCTGCCCTGGCGCTTCACGGGCTTGGCAGGGGCGGAAGCGGGCTGCGCCGCTTTCCTGCGGAAGCGGGCTGCGCCGCTTTCCTGCGGCCAGCTCCACACTGCGGCTGTTGTGAAGGCTTCTTCTGTGCAGGAGGGCTCCCTCGGCAACAAGCAGACGGATGGGCTGCACCTGGTGGTGGGGTGGAGACAGCAGCGGACCGCCAGGGCAGGATATGTCGAAACACCACCGTCTGCTTCTGTGTGGCAGAGAACTGTTGATCAAAGCCCTCCACCGCTTCACCGAATAGGCCGGCCTGGGAGATCGGGGAGTCCAAGAAGCAATGCTTGTCAGCCTCCCTCATATCCGCCAAGGTTAGACCCTTAGGGCGAGGTCTGTCGCTGTGTGCAGTTCCTGCAACACACCTGGGTCAGCACCACCCTCGTGCAACTTTAAAACCTTGGCCTGGTGGACTTGCAGGAGGGCCACGGCGTACAGGGCGGAAGCGGCCTGTCCAGCAGCACTGTAAGCCTTGGCCGTTAGAGCGGACAAGAACTTACAGGCCGATCATGAGATTTTCTCCCGACTTTCAATTGTTTTACTTCAATAGTTTTTTGAATAAAAGATCAAAAGCATAAATGATGCAGATTTGCTTTCAAAGCCGCCTTTGCTCCTATTTACCAAGGGTACCAATATTAGTGGAGGGCACTATACATTTTCTGAAGAAAATGTGCGTGGTGCTTGCCGTGGGAAAACTTGGCACTAGGCACTAATAGTAACTCGTGTTAGCATCATGTTACCAACATGCTAACAACATGTTAATTGTGTTAGCATTATGCTAACAACATTTTAACAAGTAAATGTTCAAACAAAATTAGCATGATTAGCATGCTGCTAGCATGATGTTAACATGTTTTAAACAAGCTGTTAATGTAATTTGCATGATGCTAGCAACATACTAACATGATTAACATGTTAGCATTAAGTTAGTATGATTAGCATGTTGCTAGCATGATGCTTACAAGCTGTTTTTAACAAGAAGGTAACATGAGTAGCATGATGTTAGCAACAGTAAAACCCCATTTCCCTATGATATACTGTATGTTATACAGTATGTGCGTACAAGTCATTTGCCCACTGGCAACTATAGTTGCCGCTTGGATTTTGACTAAGTATACAAAACAACTATAGATCTCTTGTAAGATTTGTTTTGTTTGGATGATTCTAGAGACCTTCATGATTATGTATGGCGATACATACATGGATGTATGGCGACAAAAAATACTTATTAGTAACATGAAAATGACCTTTTTGCCTTTTCCATGCTTCCCGAAAATAGGAGTAGGAAGTTGACAGCCTTATGTGACAGGAAGCAAGTGAATACCTTTTTTTCCCCCTTGAAATCCTTTATTTGGTTGTTAGCTTGCATGTCATTGAGACATCAAACATGGATAACATCTAGAAAAATACTTACAAAAGGAGAATGACAACTATCAACCGTGGCAACTATAGTTGCCAGTGGGCTTAAATGGGTTAGTTAAATTAGTATTTAGAAGATAAAGAACTTAGTAAAATGTCAAATAGCATGTTTCAAAGAGAACAGAGGCAGGAGAGTTTCAAGACAAAACAACTGAAAGAAGAGAAAGAGGAGGAACATGTATATGGGTAGTAGACATATGAATGTGTCTTTTGGTGTGACAGCAAAAATGTAAAAAGACAACATTGAAGATAAACTATTACAAAGTATAAGAATGAAGATACATTGTTATCATGTTATTTGTATGTTAAGATTGTTTTGGTTTTTTCTACATTTTTGCTGTCACACCATAGGACACAGTCCGATTTTTATTTGTCGACTACCCATATGCATGCTCATTATTTGAAATTAAACTACACATCAGATCAAACAGGAGCCAACAGTGATTATCCAGATAGCAGTACAGCAGATCACTCTATATCTGAGAGGTTTGAACTTCAGAAAGCTTACAGGATGAACCAAAATGTGTGTAATATTTGTCATGCTTAGCCGCAGCTGCCAAACAGCAAACTAAATAAAATTTAAATGATTAATATTAAACAAATGATGACACAATTTGTACATGAAAATATATAATGCTAGAAACACATTTTATGTAGGACTGTGTTTTACTGAGATCACTATGACCACGATCAACACAAAATATAACAAAACCAAACAAATGTAAAATGAGAGAGACTGGTAACAGAAACACTTTCACATTTTTACTACTAAAAGGCACATTTATGCAGACTGTTGTGTGTATTTACACAGGAATCATAATGCAAAATAAGTCAAATAATTGATTACTTGTTAATTCATCAAAATGTCACCATTGCATGTGTAAGGCTCAAATGCAGGGTAGTTTCCCAACACGATGCAGATAAAGAACAGGATGAACAAAACCAGCCAGAACATAACAAATCAAACCAGTGATCCAAATTGCAGAAATATTCTGCTTTGTTAGAATGGTAACTAATCCTGCGATAGCAAATGGGGCATATGTGATAGTCGTGGTCACAGTATTTATTAGAATAATTAGAAATGCTCTTCTCTTCATGTGGTTTTCCTCCTCTCTCTCTCTCACTCTCTCTCCTGGTCCTGACTGCTTCAGAGCTCTGAGAACAGTTACAAGACAAAACAACTGGATGAAGAGGACCAGAAAGAAAAGCAGAGATAAGACTGATGGTGTTTGAGTAAGATATAAGCAAAATAAACAGGACCCAAGAGTGATTATCCAGGCCACAGTGCAGCAGATCACTCTATATCTGAGAGGTTTGTACTTTAGAAAGGTTACAGGATGAACCACTGCCAGGTAACGCTCAACACAGATCAGACACTGAAACAGAGGACGACCAGTGAAGACTAGTCCTAGTAAGAACAGTGGTAATACTGTGATATTTTGCAAGCAAATTGACACAATATAAAACACACAATTCAGAGAGAAACCAATCTCACAGACAGAGAGATTGAGGTTGAAGAACTCTGATGCAACTCCACTTCCTGTTCCTTTAATGATGAGCCATATAACATAGGAGTGTGCAGGAAGACCAAACAATGGATTGATGCTGAACACAAAAATGTTAAGACTTTCCACCAGGCCAATGGACTGAGTTGTGGAGTTTGATGATTCAGTTGAGGTGAAGTTCACTGTAGAGTTATTCATCTCGTCAAAATTTCCTATTTGCAGTCACAGCCAGCGCACACCATTATTAAAATATTTCAAAACATGTTTTCAAAAATTCAGTAATGATTCCTTTTATAAGTGTAGAAACAAATACTTATATAATCTCCCATGAGCAAATTTATTTAAATAGTTTCTTCTGTTTAGTATAACAAAATGAGCTCACTCTTTTAAGCTAAAGATTAATAGCTATATATTGTTCGTATTGAACTCGCCCCAAAACCCTTGGTCAGATAAACACAGTGACAGTGTTGCATATTGTTGAGATTAAAAACAATAAATTTAATAAAAATTAGTTTATCACCTGAAAAGTGAATTTCCAGTGTCTCTGGCTGTGTATAAAACTTTGTGCTGTGTTTTGTAGACTGACTTCACAGCTGCCACAAGAATATACAGTATGTGCATGACTTAATTTGCTACGTGTCACATAAAACAAGAGATATTGTGACACTGGTCAACACACGTGCCTCTCATTCAACACAAGATATGGAAATTTTATGACCAATAATGTCAAAATAAACGAGAAAAAATCCTATACACCTCTTTGTTATTTTTGGAATGGAAACTTGAAGCAATGTGACAATGGCTCATTGATGAAATGTTTTTATTGGATAAACAACCCCCTGCCCCATTGTGGTACTAACTAGAGGGAGAATAACAGAAATTCGGGAGAAGATGGGGAGATGGAGGGATGCCGGAAAAATTGACAATGGGACGGTGCAATGAGTGCTGCTTATATAGGCTAGTAATGATGATTGACAGGACTGAATGATTAGGTTCCGACCAAACCTACGTTTAGAACTTCATATAAATGTACAAATATAAGACAGTTTGTGGTTGTGTACCTCTCTAAATAAAGAATGAACAGGATGAACAGCTTACAGGATGAACCAAAATGTGTGTAATATTTGTCATGCTTAGCAAACTAAATAAAAGTTAAATTATTAATATTAAACAAATCATGACACAATTTGTACATGAAAATATATGTGTGCTAGAAACATATTTTATGTAGGACTGTGTTTTACTGAGATCACAATGACCATAACCAACACAAAATATAACAAAACCAAATGTAAAATGAGAGAGAGTCGTAACAGATACACTTTTACACTTTTACTACTAAACGCACATTTATGCAGACTGTTGTGTGTATTTACACAGGAATCATAATGCAAAATAAGTAAAATAATTTATTACTTGTTAATTTATTAAAATGTAACCATTGCATGTGTAAGGCTCAAATGCAGGGTAGTTTGCCAGTACGATGCCGATAAAGAACAGGATGAACAAAACCAGCCAGAACATAACAAATCAAACCAGTGATCCAAATTGCAGAAATATTCTGCTTTGTTAGAATGGTAACTAATCCTGCGATAGCAAACGGGACATATATGATAGTTATGGTCACAGTATTTATTAGAATAATTAGAAATGCTCTTCTCTTCATGTGGTTTTCCTCCTCTGTCTCTCTCCCTCTCTCTCCTGGTCCTGACTGCTTCAGAGCTCTGAGAACAGCCACAAGACAAAACAACTGGATGAAGAGGACCAGAAAGAACAACAGAGATAAGACTGATGGTGTTTGACTAAGATATAAGCAAAATAAACAGGACCAAAGAGCGATTGTCCAGGCCACAGTGCAGCAGAACACTCTATATCTGAGAGGTTTGTACTTTAGAAAGCTTACAGGATGAACCACTGCCAGGTAACGCTCAACACAGATCAGACACTGAAACAGAGGACGACCAGTGAAGACTAGTCCTAGTAAAAACAGTGGTAATACTGTGATACTTGGCAAGCAGATTGACACAATATAAAACACACAATTCAAAGAGTTACCATTCTCACAAACAGAAAGATTGAGATTGAAGAACTCTGATGCAACTCCACTTCTTGCTCCTGTAATGATGAGCCATACAACATAGGGGTGTGTAAAACCAAACAACAGATTGATGCTGAACACACAATGTTGTCCACAAGGCCAGTGGACTGAATTGTGCAGTTTGATGTTTCAGGTGTGGTGAAGTTCACTGTAGAGTTATTCATCTCCTCTGTATTTGTCTTCTCAGCTCAACAGCTCACACAAGTATTCCACAGCTGGGATTTACAGAAGTGTAAATGAGGTAATTCAGACCAAGTCAATTAACTCAACATTAATAATTTGAATGAATACTTTTTTAATACATAGAGTTTAGATCTAGTCGTTAATTCTACAAAAATGTCCTATTTACAATAAAATAGCCTGAGCACATTATTATTAAATTATTTCAAAATATGGCTTCATAAATTCAAAAATATTTCAATTTGTAGCCTACATTCATATGCATAATCATATGGGTAGTCAAAAAATGTATTTAAATTGTTACTTCTTTTCAATAAAACTAAAATAGCCCAGTCTTTTTAACTTATTTGTTATTATTATTTTAATTTTAACAACAATACATTGAATTAAAAAGGTGTTTATCATCTGAAGAGTGAATGTCCAGTCTCTCTGGATGTATATACATCTCTGTGCTGTATTTTGTAGACTGAATTCACAGCTGTGACAATAATATACAGTATGTACATGACTTAATTTGTTACATATCACATAAAACACCAGATATAAAAATTTGTATGTAAATTTACAGGGTTAAAAAATCAATGGCCAATTGAAGCAGAAACGACCACTGGAAAAGAGAATGTTCTGTCTATCCAAGCATTCTTTATTCTGAAACTGGTCAACACAGGTACCACACTCATTCAACACATGATATGGACATTTTATGACCAAACATGTCAAAATGAAAGATAATACTCTACACATCTTTGTTATAATGGGATGTCAAATTATATGCAAGATCGCACTTTGATGAACTGATGAATATCAGCAATAAAAAAAAAGCTTATAAACAATATCGGTTTACATAATAAAAAAAAAAAAAAAAGAAAAAGTTAAAGTTAATGGCAGACATGTAATGTTGAAAAGAAACAATGAATCATATTCTATAAACTTAAATCACAACTTTTCCAGGTTATAATAAAAGTTAACAATATGTAAAAATAGAAATGTTTAAATAGAAAGCTAAACTATCACAATAGGGTGTTTTATGAAGAACAGAGACAGGGAAGTTTTCCAGCTCGGTTCAGATAAAGAACAGGCTGAACAAGACCAGCAAGTACATAACAAACCAAAGAAATGAACCAAAGTGCTTGAATATTGTGATTTAGAATGCTAAAGAATCCTGCGAGTATATATGAAACATGTATGATAAACATGCTAACAGAAGTTATTAGAATGAGATTAAATGCTCTTCTCTTCACTGGGTTTTCCTCTTTTCTCTCTCTCTTTCTCTCTCCTGGTCCTGACTGCTTCAGAACTCTGAGAACAGCTACAAGACAAAACAACTGGACGGAGAAGAGGAGAAGGAACTGCAGTGAGAAAGACCATGTATATACATAAGAGATATTTGAGATTGAACTAAACATGCTGCACAAACAGGATCCAAGAGTGATTATCCAGACCACAGTGCAGCAGATTACTCTATATCTGAGAGGTTTGTACTTCAGAAAGGTTACAGGATGAACCACTGCCAGGTAACGCTCAACACAGATCAGACACTGAAACAGAGGACGACCAGTGAAGACTAGTCCTAGTAAAAACAGTGGTAATATTGTGATACTTGAAATGAACAATTTAGCAATATAAAACAAACAAATCAGACAGTTACCAATCTCACAGACAGAGAGATTGAGGATGAAGAACTCTGATGCAAATCCACTTCCTGTTCCTGTGATGATGAGCCATAGAACATAGCAGTGTGTAGGAAAACCAACCATGAAATTGATGCTGTACACACAGATTTCCAGAGTTTCCAGTAGTCCAATGGACTGAATTGTGGAGTTTGATGTTTCAGGTGTGGTGAAGTTCACTGTAGAGTTATTCATCTCCTTTGTGTTTGTGTTCTCAGTTCAGCAGCTCATAAAACGCATATACAATTGAAACTAATTATGGACAGACAGAAGTGTAAATGAATGAGGTAGTTCGGACTGAATCACCGGAACACGAGTAAACATTCCATAAACAATCTACAAAGTTCTTAAATAACTCCAGAGTGTACCATTACATTACTTAAAATATGTTAAAATTCAGTATAATTTTGAAAAAAAAAGAAAAAAAAATCACGTGAAATCTAATTTTGTATTTCCTTTGGATAGATTTCATTTAAATGTTAAATTAAACAAACTAGCTTACTGGTGGTAAAAACAATACATTCACACACACACACACACACATACACAAAAGGAGTTTATTACCTGACTCACCTGAATGTCCAGGATTTATATACATCGCTGCTGTTTTGTAGACTGACTTCAAACAATACGCTCACAATAATGCTCACAGACTTATCTGCTACTCATTGCATGAAAACACAGATTTTGATATGCAAATATATCTACAAAAAAGGTTCAAAACGATTGACTCAATATTTGAATAAAAAACTCCTGTTCTATATAGAATATATTAACTTGAAAAATTTATAAAACATTACTTTGCAAACATTTCTTCAATAACCATGTTTTGTGTGTGTGTGTGTGTGTGTGTGCATGTTTATGTGGTTTATGAGGACAGAAATTTGTATAATGACATGGTTATGACAGAGGTATTACAATATGAAGGTGGTTTATGAGGACACTGCCTATGTCCCCGTAATTCAAAAGGCTTAAAAAACATACTAAATGGTGTTTTTTTTGAAAATCTAAAAATGCACAAAGTCTCCTGTGAGGGCTAAGTTTAGGTGTAGGGTTGGTGTAGGGCAATAGCACACACAGTTTGTTCAGTATAAAAACCATTACGCCTATGGAGAGTCCCCATAAACCACAGAAACCAACATGTGTGTGTGTGTGTGTGTGTGTGTGTGTGTGTGTGTGTGTGTGTGTGTGTGTGTGTGTGTGTGTGTGATAAAATTAGTAAAGATTCAGGCCGTTTCTCAATATGCGTACTTGTCTGTACTTATGTTCTTGTGGACTTGTGAAACGTCATCAGTCGCTGCCCAAGTACTGTTCCAATTCAAAGTTCACATCTAGCCAAGTCCAGTTCAAATCCCCGGATGTGTTCTTGATCCGCCCCTTTTACCGAGGATGCATCGAGAGGTGACTTGTGCGGACTTGATATGGGCCCAGAATTTAGTTCGTCCTCCCGTCCTCGAGAGTTCGTTCTTCTGAGTCGAACTTGGCAAGTCCAAACTCGAAAGGACGGAAGTCCAGACTCTGCGAACTTGGTATTGAGAAACGGCCTCAGTCTTTATACATCTGACACTGGCCAACAGGTGCAACTCATTCAGCACCTGATATTCAAATAGTTAAACTGAGCATTTATAAATTCTGACAAAAAAAAAAAAAACATATCAGATATGATAGGATGTCAAGTTTGATGTATTAGTCTCTGTGGCAGCCCTCATTATATGGAAACGGTGACACTGGGCCACTGATTTTATTGGAAAAAGCAACCACAAACTTGAAGCAAACACTCGTACATCTGTTCAGCACACTCAAAATAAACAGAATAAATATTGAAACAGAGGACGGGCAATGAAGACAAGTCCTAGTAAAAACAATGGTAATTCTGTGATAATTAAAAAAATATATATTTTTTTTTTATAAAATAAAAACAAAAACCAATTCCGACAGTTACCAATCTCACAGACAGAGAGATTGAGGATGAAGAACTCCCGTGCAACTCCACTTCCTGTTCCTGTGATGATGAGCCATAGAACATAGCAGTGTGTAGGAAAACCAACCATGAAATTGATGCTGTACACACAGATTTCCTAGTCTATTAGCCCAGCAGATAGAGTTGTGGAGTTTGTAGATGTTTCAGGTGTGGTGAAGTTCACCTCCTTTGTGTTTGTCTTCTCAGTTCAGCAGCTCACAAAACACATATAATTATGTGTACTAGTATATTAACTAATTATGGAAAGAGAGAAGTGTAAATTAATGAGGTAGTTCAGACTGAATCAACAGAACACCAGTAAAAATTCCATAAACATTCTACAAAGTTCTCACATCAATCTAAATACCCAGAGTACACTATTAAATTGCTTAACATATGGTTCTATGAATTCAGTCAAATTTAAATTTAGTCTCTTATGTGAAATCTATTTTTCTATTGTATTTCCTTCAGATGGATTTCATTTAAATGTTAAATGAAACAAAATAAATTACTGAGGGTAAAAACAATACATTCACACACACACACACACACACACACACACACACACACACACACATACAAGGAATGTATTACCTGAATCACCTGAATGTCCAGAATGTGTATAAACATGTTTTGTAGACTGACTTAAAGCATTCACAATAATGCTCACAGCCTTATCTGCTACTCACCACTTAAAAACACAAATTTTGATATGCAAATATTTAAAGTAAAATCTAAAAAAATTTTAATAAATAAAAAATTGAACAACTTTTGAACTGACTAAACATTTGAAAAAAATGCAATTCTATATAGAAGGTTAACTTGACAATGTACATAACTGGGGGAAGTCGTGGCCTAATGGTTAGAGCGTCGGACTTGTAATCCGAAGGTTGCGGGTTCGAGTCTCCGGCCGGCAGGAATTGTAGGTG
This sequence comes from Barbus barbus, assembly GCF_936440315.1. Lineage (NCBI taxonomy): Eukaryota > Metazoa > Chordata > Actinopteri > Cypriniformes > Cyprinidae > Barbus > Barbus barbus. The sequence goes on along the minus strand of NC_136721.1, from coordinate 21,125,424 downwards.
GGGGGAGTGAATGTCCAGCGCTCTCTCCACCCTCAATACCACGACTGATGTGCCCTTGAGCAAGGCACCGAACCCCCAACTGCTCCCCGGGCGCTGCAGCATAAAATGGCTGCCCACTGCTCCGGGTGTGTGTTCACGGTGTGTGTGTGTGTTCACTGCTGTGTCTGTGCACGTTGGATGGGTTAAATGCAGAGCACGAATTCCGAGTATGGGTCACCATACTTGGCAGTATGTCACTTCACTCTTCACTCACAACTTTATTTTCGCACAGAATATTAAGTAATTTCAGTAACCTCTAGTATTATGCACAGATAAGATCAATAAAGATTCAATCTGTATACATCTGAGACCGGCCTGCAGGTGCCACTCATTCAACACCCGATATTTAGAAAATAAATAAACAAATATATAAAATAAAAAACAACTAAAAACAAAATAAAAATAAATAAATTATATATATATATATATATATATATATATATATGTATATGTGTGTGTGTGTGTGTGTGTGTGCTATCAGAGGATGGCAAGTTTGATGTAATAATCTCTGAGGCAACCATCATTAAAAGGTGACATTGAGCCATTGATGAAGCTAGAAAAACAAACCACAAACTAAAAACAGCCACTCATTCTTCTTTGTTAAACACATTCAAAATAAATCTGTGTAATAAATTCAACAATCAAAAATACAGCTGCATCTCTCTAAATAAACAGTGAATGACAGAGTCGCAAAACTGCAAAGGCACACAAAAGCAGAAATGGCATATATGCCACAAAAAGGTAAATTTGAATTGCCACATTTGTCATTTTTAAATATAATGTATTGCATAGATTAATGGAAAAAAAAAGTTTATGGAGGCTCTGTATTGCATAAAAACAAAACCTTAATTTAGAGGGGAAAATCAGCTACAAGGACACACAAGTGATTTATTTTCCTATTCATTCATAATATATAACAATAACAGGTCTTACAAGAGACAGGAGAGTTTTCCAGCCCGGTGCAGATAAAGAACAGGCTGAACAAAACCAGCCAGCACGTAAAAAACCAAACCAGGGACCCAATGTGCATCAATACGTTTTTCTGTGACAATGGTAAAGAATCCTGCAATACAATATGGGACATATGTGATAACCATGGTCACAGTTGTTATGAGAATGAGATAAAACGCTCTTCTCTTCATATGGTTTTCCTCCCTTCTTTCTCTCCCTCTCTCTCCTGGCCCTGACTGCTTCAAAGCTTTGAGAACAGCCACAAGACAAAACAACTGAATGAAGAAAAAGAGGAGGAACTGAACTGACAAGAACCACAAATGTGCAGTGTTGTGTGGCAGTATAGTAAACATGCAGCACAAACAAGAGCCAAGAGTTAATATCCAGGCCACAGTGCAGCAGATCACTCTATATCTGAGAGGTTTGTACTTCAGAAAGGTTACAGGATGAACCACTGCCAGGTAACGCTCAACACACATCAGACTCTGAAACAGAGGACGGCCACTAACAATTAGTCCTACTAAAAATAACTTAAAATCCACTATAAATGCAAACCATTCTGACAGTACAAAGGTCAAAGAATTCACGCTGAAACCAATCTCTACAACAGAGAGATTGAGGGTGAAGAACTCTAATGTAACTCCACTTTCTGCTCCTCTCATGATGAGCCATGCAACATATATGTGTGTAGGAAGACCAACAAGGAAACTAAAGCTGTGCACACATATGTTCACACTTTCCACAAGCCCAATGGAATGAGTTATAGAGTTTGTAGATAGCTCAGATGTGGTGAAGTTCACTGTAGAGTTATTCATCTCCTCTGTTTTCGTCTTCTTGTTTTAGCAGCTCACGAAACATTATTATCTAGCTGTGATCCATGGGAAATAAGAAGTGCATTTGAGCCAGGCAATTCATACATACTTAAATAAAACTGAAATAACCAGAGCAAATCAATTTTAAATAAAATAAATCCAGTAATAATACAGTGAAAATATTTCTTCTTTTGAATTGTGAAAACAAGACATTGAACCAAAAAGAGGAGTTTATCACCTGAGGAGTGAATGTCCAGTCTCTCTGGATGTATACATCTCTGTGCTGTGTTTAGTAGATTGAATTCACAGCTGTGACAATAATATCTGCAAGACATTTGCTACACGTCACATCAGATATGCAAATATTTTAGGTAAACCAATTAAAGGTTTACCTAATGACTTGCTGGGTTGTTCAGCAAGGCACATTTTATACAAAACAATGAAGTAATTGTCCCAAAGATCTGCAGTGTATATATATGACAAGACTTAATCTTATCTGTGAGAGGACAAAAAATGATATTATAACAACAGATTAGTTAACTATAGTATTGTATTAGAATTAGACCGATAGAAAGGTTCCTCGTGGGAATATAGAATTGTTATCAACTCAAACTTCACGATACGCTATACAAGTAAAAGGATAATGTTTGTTGTTAAAGAAAGTAACAGACTAATATTAGCATAGATGCCATTCTTCTAACGATGTAACAAGTACATCAGGTGTTTTGGGAAGTGTTCCCTGTTCCGGTTGGCCTAATTAATGCAGCCTAACAATCCTTTAACAGATTTGAATTATAGAAATGCGCTAGTGTATTATGTGTAAGCCAGGTTAAAGAGATGGGTATTTAATGTAGATTTAAACTGACAGAGTGTGTCTGCTTCCCGAACAGCTTTAGGTAGATTGTTCCAGAGTTTGGGCGCTAAATTTGTGAGCTGCAGCTTTCCTGTAGCTCAAATAGTAGAGCATTGCACTAGCAACGCTAAGATCATGGATTTGATTCCCAGGGAAAGCAAGAGCTGATAAAATTTAAAAACTGTAACTTGAATGCAGTGTAAGTCGCTTTGGATAAAAGCGTCTGCTAAATGCATAAATGTAAATAGGAAAACGATCTCCCGCCAGCAGCTGATTTTGATATTCTAGGCATTATCAAATGGCCAGAGTTTTGAGATCACAGCGGACATGGAGGACTATAGTGTGATAAGAGCTCACTCAAATACTGAGGTGCCAAACCATTCAGGGCCATATAGGTAATTAGAAAGATCTTAAAATGTGTACGATGTTTAATAGGGGGCCAGTGCAGTGTTGATAGAACCAGGCTAATGTGGTCATACTTCCTGGTTCTAGTAAGAACACTAGCTGCTGCATTTTGAACCAGCTGGAGTTTGTTAATTAAATATTACAATAGTTGGTATAAGGAACAGAGACAGAACAGTATTCTAGCACATTGTTGATAAAGAATAGGTTGCATTAACCCAGCCATCATGTAACAAATCAAACCAGGCATCCAATGTGCCAGAATAAACTCTTTTATCAAATAGTAAAAAAAAAAAACCTGCAATACTAAATGGGATATGTGATAACCATGGTCACGGTAGTTAATAGAATGAGATGAATTGCTCTTCTCTTTATATGGTTTTCCTCCTCTCTGTCTCTCCCTCTCTCTCCTGGTCCAGACCAGCCTTTTTTTCTGTCAAAAATAACATTTTCTATTGTTTTTCCCTTGAATTAAGTTCATTTAAATTGCACTGACAAGATACTGAATAACCATTCTAAAAATGGTCCAAATCTGTTGCAGCTGATCCGTGAAGGGCCGTGGCGAAAGGTTTGGAATCGACATCTATTAAGTCTTATTAGGCCAATAGTTCTTTTACTAGCTAACTGTTATACCTCTAATTTATTAATAATGGTCTCAGAGCAAAAGGTAAAGTTGTAAACTCACCAGTGAAAAGATGCAGATAGAGCCTGCATTGCGTCAGTTAACAGCCAGCTCAGCCGTTCTCAATACTAACCTAAAGGTGTGTTCCGATTGACAGGGTCCCTATGCGTCCACTGTTCCCTACTCTCTAAGCACGGAATATCCGTTGAAGACCTCGCTGACAATAATAGCCCATTTGACCTGGAACTTCATCAAAGAAAGGCGATGGCGGTGTCACTCAGATTATAATATAACATAAAAATAAATATCTTTTTTTTTTTTTTTACTTGCAAATTTAAGTACATATAAAATACATATATAACTATGTATCTAATAAATACAGTAAAAATGTATAGGCATATGTGTTAAGACTATTAACATATTGGTCTCATCTCGTGCGCTTTCTTTCCCACATGCAGTCTCATAGTTCTCACCTGAGGTAGGCCTAAATAAATGACAATTATTAAGTGACTTATTTTTTCTGCCAATGATTTTAGTTTAGCTATCTTCATCTGGCTGAGGGAAGAGTATGAGCAGGTCGCACATACGACTAGAATTGTTTTTGCATTAAGTTTGTCCCCAAAGGTGGCAACTCACCCAGGCCGTTGTTTCACAGCCGAAAAAGAAGAGAACCCTTACAAAAATATCCTGCAGGAATTCCTCAAGGAATGCTGCTTTCTGTGCAGGAATCCTGCAGGATTTTTTGTAAGGGATGGAACAACAGCAATCTACAGATGAGTTATAAAGTCCTAAATGACTGGAAGAAAATCAGATATGTATCTGATCTGCTTCATTTAGGCCTACATTAGGTTTTAAAGAGGCAGAACTGCTTGTAAAGTGAAATCTGCTGAAGTTTGGCATTAAAGTAAACACAGAACAAAAGAAAGCGAAAAATCACTCACTGCTTTGCTGATTAACATTTGTAGCTTGAATAAAAGCTAATCTATGTAGTTTATGCATTAAGCTACAATTTATAGTTTATGTGAAGATAGTTTTAAGTGCACTTAAATTAAAATATATTTTTAAAGCCTATTCAATTAAAAATAATGGCTTTCAATTATACTGTTATACTTTAATTATAAGTTGAATGGCTATAATTAAATGCATAGAGACATCAGTAAAATGGTATTAATGATAGCCTATTGGTCTAAATTATATACACATATATATATACACCATTAAACACATATTTAAAATATACCATTGTTACGTTGTTTCTAAATTAATTTGAAGGTTCAATGTGAAATTTTGACAAGTTAAATATATTAATTATATAAAAAAAGATGCCATTAAACATATTTAAAATATACAATTTATGTTGTTTCTACATTAATTTGAAGGTTAAATGTGAAATTATGACAATTTAAATGTATTAATATGTGATTAATCATGATTAATTACAGAAAATTGTGTGGTTATTTATTTATTTATTTTAATCAGTTGGCAAACCGCACTCACGTTAACCGTTTTGGTTCATTTTACTGCTGAATATGCATTTTAATTAAATTTCTAATTTTAATGCCCAAATGCCCCCCTTCAACAACCCGGCCCTCAAATTAAGTTGACTTTGAATAACCCTGGTGTTAGCTATCCACAATTTATTTTTATAACCGAGGTAGGCCTAATGTTTTGAACAAGTTACATGTGAATTTAACAAATTTTTAACACAACATGAAATATCCTTTACATATTTACATATATTTACCAAATGCTAATGTCTAACTATAAAGTTATAAATTTAAAGACCTAAAAAAACTAAATTCAATGCACATCACAAAGTCTTCAATTCTTAACAGTTTGATATTCCTAGAGCTTTGGTTAAATTATGAATATAACTATACGTATAGGCTTATATCAGTTATTAAAAGTGGAAATCATCCCTTCAACAGTAATATCCAGTGTTCACTGGCCAGCACAGATGTCACTCACTGAACAACTGATATGCCCATTTTTACACCGATCATTTAAAATTATGAGTGAAAATAATACATTTCTGTGTTATGATATAGGTTTGTCAGGTTTGACACAACAATATTTGTAAGTCACTGATGAGTAGTTTTATTGGTATAACAAGCTAATAGCAACCACTTACAACAACTATAGTACAAAACAGAACTTACAGGATAGAAGCTGCTTCTGATGCAGCAATATACCACACAAATTAGGCTTTTTAATGCAGCACAGACATGTCATAAATAGATGGATTCCCAATCACGAAAACAATCCTAATTGCTAATTCTAACCCACAATTAAAAAAAAAAAAAGGAAAAAAAAAGCTGTTATTTTACAGATGAGAGAGGCAGGACAGTTTTGCAGTGCGCTGCAAATATACAACAGGCTGCACAAAACCACCCACGACATAAAAAATCAAACAGGTTATCCAGAGTGCCTTAATATTCTTTCCTGAAAGAATGGTAAATAATGCTGTGATTGCAAATGGGACATATAGGATCACTGAGTTTACAGTAGTTATTAGAATGAGATGATATGCTCTTCTCTTCATGTGGTTTTCCTCCTATCTCTTTTTCCCTTGTGTTTTAGGATCAGCTTTAAATGTGAACACCGAGTTGACTGAAACAATTATCAGCCCTCTGAGAAGATTTGTTTTGTTCAATCGTAAACCTTCCAAAAATTAACCATGGTTTTATTATATTATTGACTACCATTTGTACAACAACAGTTTTACTACAAATACAATGGTTAAACTATGGTTAGTGTAGCAAAACCATGGTTAATTTGTGGTTTAACTATATTAACCATGTTCTTGGTTTTATTTGTAGTAAAGCCATGTTCAATTTTTTTAAGGGCATTTACCATATCACACTGCAAAAAAAATGTGTTTTTATGTGTTTAGGTTGTGTTCTGGATCTTTTATAACTTTGTAATAAGTGTTAAGCACATGTTGCATTTGAATCATCATGTCACTTTTACAATAATAATTCTTAAATAATCTGTATTACAAAATCCTTTGCAGCATAACAACTCCTTCCATATGCCAAATATAATGTTGGATCATGTCTCTAGATTTAAATGATCTCTGTTCAATGAACCAAAAAAGACCTCAATCTCTGTAGCACTCTCTGAACTTTTTACGGACATTTTTATATGAACAGTGTGACATTTTTTGCTTATTAATGAGGATAAAAACAAGGTTTTTCTTGTTACCTGAAGCGCAAATGTTGCAGTCACAGATCACAGTCCTCACAATGATGACTTCATCTGTTAGACTTCATGCCATAAAACTTATTAAATCAATTTATAAATATTGAAAGAATGAGTAAACATTGGAACAGAATGTTACTCTAAAAATCTGTGATTATTTATATTTGTTTGAAAAATGTGAAACGTGACCATGCTTGACCAATGAAAATCAAGTAATCCAGAGCACATAATGTTATATCATGTTGCTTCTAGACAATAAAAGACCAATTCAAATTGATCACCTGAATATTATTTTTGTAGACTGAACAATCTTTGTTCATCTAAACTGGCCAACACAGGTGCATCTCATTCTTCATGTAATATGCAAATTTTTAGACAGAGAAATTAAAGGAGCATGAGAGAATGAAAGAGAAATAGATTTAAAGAAAAATATGGAAAAGGTGACAATGGGTCATTGTTTAAGTGATTTATTGGATCAACTGATAACAAACCCTTACAACCACATCAAATAAACACAGTCATGATAAACTTAGTCTCTGTGAATTTACATTGATTATTGACTGTGTTTATGTATACCATGAACACAAAACTGATTTGAATTAATTGCTAAATTTGCAGATATTTGACATCAAGTCCTTGATATATGATTTAACAGTAAAGTCCAGAGTGAAAACCAATTAAATTTAGTGCAAAAAATAAACAAAATAAGTAGAATAAAGAAATACATTGCCCAATCCTCAAAATAAATAAAAATAAATTGCAAAACAATGTGCATTTATTTTTTGTCAGCTTATGGGTAACAGAAGCAGGAGAGTTTTCCAGACCTGTGCAGATAAAGAACAGGCTGAACAAAACCAGCCAGCACATAACAAACCAAACCAGGGGCCCAATATTCTAAATGATATTGGTTTTTCAGAATTATAAATACTCCTGAGATGATAATTGGCACATATGTGATAAACATGTTCACAGTAGTTATTAAAATGAGATGAAATGCTCTTCTCTTCGTGTGGTTTTCTTCTTTTCTCTCTCTCCCTCTCTCTCCTGGTCCTGATTGCTTCAGAGCTCTGAGAACAGCCACAAGACAAAACAACTGGACGGAGAGGAAGAGAATGAACTGTGTTGAGAAGCACCATGTATGTGCATTAATATTATTTGACATTAATGTGAACATGCAGACCAAACAGGAACCAAAAATAATTATCCAGACCACAGTGCAGCAGATCACTCTATATCTGAGAGGTTTGTACTTCAGAAAGGTTACAGGATGAACCACCGCCAGGTAACGCTCAACACACATCAGACACTGAAACAGAGCACGACCAGTGATCGCAAAACCTTGCAAAAACAGTGCTAACGGAAGAAAAAAAAAAATCCAGGTCCCCAGGACAAAAAGCAAACAGTCCAGACAGACACCCATCTCGCAAACAGAGAGATTGAGGTTGAAGAACTCTGATGCAACTCCACTTCCTGTTCCTTTAACGATGAGCCATATAACATAGGAGTGTGTAGGAAGACCAAACAAGACATTAATGCTGAATGTACAAATATCTAAATGGCCTGGTATGTAAGAACTTATGGTGTTTTTGGAACCTCCTGTTGTGGTGGAGTTCATTTCCTCCTCTTCTGTTTGAGCACAGTAGCTCACAATAAATAATATTGCTGTAGGAAAACATAATTGTACACATTTAGAGTTATTCAGACTTTTCAGTCCACCCTAATAATTCTACATATTTCTCAATTAAAATGAAAGACATTTTCATGCTGATTTACTGTAGTAAATCTACACAAAACCCTAATGGTGTTAGGTAAATTGTTAATTGACATATAACAACAAACAGAGATCACATCTGGTTTACTGTGATAATTTTTTACATGCCCATGACCCTTTTAATATAACTGTCATATATTGTTTAGCAGGAAAAAAGGACTTTATTACCCGAAGAGTGAATGTACAGGATGCATATAAATCTCAGTGCTGTGCTTAGATTATTTTCACAGCTGTCACAAGAATATATATGTGCATGACTTAATCTGCTACACGTCACATAAAACATCAGATATGCAAATACTAAAGTAAAAAAAAAAAAGTTTAAACAAAATATCTGAATATCTACACAGTTGTTATCCATCATATAAACGATGCTGTAACACACTTGCTTATATCTCTTTTTATATGATAAATTCTCCATGAAATATTTAAAGTAGAATTTAGCAAGAGAACAGTGAATGTGCAAGGTCCCTAAACAATCAGTACAGGTGCCAGTCATTGAACACCTCATATGCAAACTTAGATATTTAGAAAGAATGGGGGAGAAACTGATACTGATGAAATGATTTATTGGATAAGCAAACTATATCATATAAAGACACTCAGAATAAACTTGAAATATATAGGACAATGAAATATTGCATCATGCACACATGCAGATCAAGACAAGAGATTTCTTAATATAATCACAGTTTATTTCACTACTCTAACACAATACTTAACTAAATGACACAAACAGAAGACGTAAACAAACACACACATTCGTTGCAATGAATTGTTTTGATCTGAAGAGAGTTTTCAAGAATTGCTCTAACTTCAACCTGAGAGAAATCACACGCATGAACTCTTCTATCTTTACTCTTAGCCATGAATACAACCAGTTTCCAGCAGATTTAGGAAATATTGTCTTACTTTCTTTGCTTTCAGTTGAATTCAGTTCTTTTCCGGTTCAGGAAAGGTCGCGGATTGGCGGCTTGGTAGATCGTCGTCACGAGAATACTCTTCAGTGGTTGGTTGGCTTCATTCTGGAAGCTCCCAGGAAGTTGGTTTCAGTTTCTGAGGCTTTAGATGTTAAAGTTCTTTGGAAGTTTGAGTCTTGATCTCTGTTCATTGCTCTATCATGATGTTAAATGACTGAGAGCGACGAGCAAGCTTAAGCTTGACCTTAAAACCTTTCTCCCCACTGAGACACAGTTGGGTATCTGTTTTTAACGGGCCGATTTGGGATCCACCCACGGGCGACTGACCCAAACGGATTCTTACTGTGGGGTGGAGCCCCGCCCTGCACAGCTTCTTTCACTTATTTTATCACATGAAGAAATTATTGACAGCAAATTTCTATTCGTATTGTAATCATACATTGATGAGAACAGATCATTTTCATCCACACCAGATTACTGCTAATGAAATCAGCTTTCATCTGAAATCAAACACCACGTATTTTTGCATAACCAAAGTACATATATCAATTGTAGCCATTACGCGGTTAAGCCCTAAATGAAACAATCCTTAATTCCAAATAATCACACCACGCATGTGGACCTGAACAAATATTGATCAGGAAAATCATACATCAAAAGATTACAACAATACCATAAGTTCCAATAACACAGCAAGCTTATAAATCACACGAAAACAACCTTAATATATGTTGCAAATATATTGTATATATTGTTTTTTGAATATATTGCTTCAATAGCAGAAACTAGTATAATTTGTCCCTTTTAAAATACTTTGATACTTTTAAAACATTGCTTCTCTTTGTCTGTTAGAGAGCAACAAGGCGCGTTTGGCTTGGAATGTAAAGCGCGCAGACGAGGGTTGTTCGAGGTCATGAGAACACCAGTTTGGAAAGACCTGGAGACTTTCTTAGCTTGGATGTCGATTGTAAATCTGTCTCTCTGGTGATGCCATCAGTTGAATTACTGCGTTAATGGTCAGGAAATCAGGGAGGGTTTGTTCTGGGGTCTTTCCAAATGACAAGGTCTTTTGCCCTGTTCGACTTTATTTATAGTAAACCGATCGCGAACATTGACTGTGCTCTTCTTTAACGACCAGATGTTCCTCTCCAATATATCCTGGTTTTTATGGTCTCAGGAGATAAGAAGGTTCAGGGCAGGAGATCGGCCAGCCAGTTACATGCTGAGAGCGGGGCTTTGATTCCTGCTCAGGAATGTCTCGTCTTGAAATTAGGTGTGTGTGTGTGTTCTGGTTCAGATTGGAGAAAAAAACCTTGGGAGAAACCAGGCTCAGCTGGGGGGCCAGTTCTCCTCTGGCCAAACGAACCAGTAGTTCAATTCCAACTGCAGCAAAGTCAGATTGTAAGGGCTCAACTGATTCCAGTGGTCTTTCCCGATGGCTGTCTAAGTGGCGGGGTCCTCACTGGGTCCTCACAATTTGAGGTGATATGTTCACTTGGCAACTTGGCACAATTGTACAATTTAGATCCCTGAACAGTTTCAGAAATGGAGCCATTGCAAAAACACCTCGTGGTTGCCATGGCGATCATTTCACTTTCCACCATAACCAAATTATGTATTTTGTGTCATTTTTCCATACATCTCAGGCAGAGTCAGGTATTTCCAATACATTCTTGCTCTCTTTCAACAATGCTCTAACATCACACGCAGACGGCAACGCAATCTTGCTAAGCTGCGTCCTATCTGCACCTCTTCTGCTGCACCTCTGTCATTTTCTGTGGGTCTCTGGAATTGTCAGTCAGCTGTCAACAAACTTCATTCTGGCCATTGCTTCTCAGTCTACTCTTAGTATCTTGGGCTTGATTGAGACCTGGATTCATCCAGAAGACTCCACAACCCCTGCTGTTCTCTCTAACAACTTCCCTTTCTCTCACAACCCCCGTCAGGTTGGAAGGGTACTGGTCTTCTCATTTCTTCTAATTGGAAATTCTCAACCCACTCTTCCCTATGCAATAAAAATTATTTTGAGTTTCATGCTATGATAGTAACAGCTCCTGCTACACTCCATATTGTAATGATGTTGACATCGTCATCCTGGAGTGCGTATGGGTACATCTTCTGACATGGTTGTTTAAGATACACACTGCTTTAGTTAGGGTTTAAAGAATTGTTGCCAAACATAATGTCAAAATGTCAGAAACATATTAATTACTGCAATAATGATCCAATCCTAGACTCTTACGTATTTGCTCATTTAAATCCAAAGGGCAAATTTTCCCATCTGTCTGTAAAGTATATCTCTGTCTGTGCAAAATGCTGAACTTCACAATCATCTTCTCTCAAAACACACAGCCTCCAGTTCACACATACTGGTCATTCTTAGGAAAAAAAAGGTCCCTTTATATCAGTTGTTTAATTCTCAAATGAATAAACGTACCATACTTTGGATAACAATTTAAACAAATCCAAACAAGTCAACAAAAGTTCAATTTTAAGCACAATTTTATATTTTCAAAACATTCTACACTTATAGATTCCAATAAAAAATTCTCTCTGGATGGATATAAATCTTTGTACTCTGTAGACTGACTTCACAGCTGTCACAAGAATATATGTGAAAGATGTGCTGCATGTCACCATATAGGCAAATATATAATGTAAACAAAACACTCAAAAAAAAATCAGACATGTATGAGACTCAACATTTGAATTGATACCCACTGACTTGAATTAATGCAAATTTCTATCATAAAAAGCAGAATTAATATCAATATATTACAGAACCCCTAGGCCAGGGGTGTCAAACTCAGTTCCTGGAGGGCCGCAGCCCTGCAGAGTTTTGTTCCAACCCTACTCAACACGCAAGCCATGTAGTTTACAAATAAGCCTAAATGACATGATTAGCTGGATCAGGTGTGTTTAATTAGGGTTGCATCTAAACTCTGCAGGGCTCCGGCCCTCCAGGAACTGAGTTTGACACCCTTGCCCTAGGCCATTGGTCTCAAAATCAATTCCTTGAGGGCCACAGCTCTGCACAGTTTTGCTCCAACCCTAATCAAACACACCTGATCCAGCTAATCAAGGTTTTCAGGATCACTAGAAACTTCCAAAGTCCAGTGGATTGAATTATGGAGTTTGTACATGTTTCAGGTGTGGTGACGTTCACTATAAAATTATGCATGTACTCGGTGTGTAACGGTTTTGTGGTTGTGGAGAATCGCAGAAGTAGACGTAAAGGAGTATTTAATAGGCATCAACACACTATACCATTGTAAACATTAAACCAAGACAAAGACTAAGGGAGAACTGAGGACTTATAAGGGGACTGGAACAAAGGAATAAACGAGATGATGAATACAAAACAATGACAGGAACCGACTAAATAAGGACAAACAGGAACTAAACAGATATCAACACGTGACACTGTGTTTGTTTTTAGATCAAAACTTACAGAAGATTTAATGTTCCAAAAGAGAAATTTGGTTGTAAGTAAATGTTCCAAAGCATTTGGTTGTAAGTAAACATTGCGAAAACGGCATGTCCCTTTGCTCTAATGCTGTAATGTATTTTTATATGCATTTTTTTTTTTCTTTTGGAAACATTTACTGTAATACAAAAAATTGTATTCAACTTAAAAGTCGCTCAGAAATACAGAGTACAAACATTCGTTTCTGGGTCCCAGAAGGATCAGGTGAATATATTTGATAAAAATGTCACTAAGCAACATTTCATGCAACATTCATCTTCATGCCATGTTCAAATTACATTATACTCAATACTCACACAAGCATAATGTCAGATTTAATTTAATAACCTCTGTGACAGTGAGTTACGGATAAAGTATTTTATCTTCAGTGCTGAAGCTAAATAAAATGCAATATTGATAAAATAATAAAAATAGAATTTCTTTATTTATTTATTATTATTTTATTTTTATTTTTTTCTCTTTAGGCTACAATATAGTCCGTCTAATCACTGATGAAAATATTCTGGACAATAATGTTTAGACTTCACATACAGGCAGTCTTCATACACCTGAAATCAGTGTATACAGGTGTGACACACTGAACACCTGACATGCAAATTGTTTAAAATGTAGGGAGTATGTGTTATGACAGGGTTTCAAGTTCAATTGTTCTCTACGGCAATGCTCAGAATGTAATATAGTAATGATGGACATTGAAAAAACAAACAAATATTTAAACTATTTATAACAACCACATATATATTCACAAAACAGTGATGTGTATGCAAAAAAGTGAGGTGTGGTTTATCCCTTTAAATAAACTGAAAACCGCAAAAGCAAAATACTAAAATGTTGTGGTATCCTAAACAATAATACAGAGGGGAAAAAATTGTTTAATCGTTTATGAAAAGCATGAAGATAAATTGCAGTAGTAGCAGTCATGCGATGGAAGTCTAGTCAATGTCCCGTATTGAGCAAATTCTTAAAATCAAATACGACATCCAGCCACTAAATAAACCAAGCAATTTTGTCTCCAATGACATTTTCTAGCATTACACATTTTATTTTCTCATCAAATACTATAGACCTTTTTTTGCAGTTTGTGTGTCTCTCTTCTCGCTGTTTGCTTGGTTAATATAACATTTTACCACAAAACTCTTAAAGACGCAGGGTACAATTTTGAAATTTAGATCATGACATTTGTGATTTTAATATTGAGTAACTTCTGTTTTAGACACACCATTATATAGTAGTTTACACTACCAACAAAATTATTTCCATTAAAGGTCAAAGAAGGATCAAAATCATTTCTAAACAAAACATTGTGATGTGTTCCTTTGCTGAATGAATCAGTACGTTTGAACCAATTGAATGACAGAATGGTTCAAAGACTCGCAATGTAACATAAAAGAAAAGTCTCCTGAAAGGCTCCACACCACGAATGCACAGATAGACAGATGAACTGGAGTAAAATGAGCACATCAATGTGTAAGTTATGCTACAAAAGGATAAAATAAAGTTTATAAAACGGATAGTTCTGATGTGCTGACAAAATATCCTATCTATCAGATTATGCTACCAAAAATATATTTGCATTGTTTAAAGGGTAAGGGTAGGTATGGACGGATAGGGGTAGGTGTGGATAGTCATGGCTAACACGTCATGCCTAACAACACCCCTTAGCTGTTATAAATTCACTGTAAACCACAGCTTCTTGGGGCTTATTGCTTTATTAGTTTCTGAGTGTAAAACGCTGCAAATTCATGTTTTGTGTTCAACAGAGGCAGAAGACTTTTCCAGCCCATTGTAAATGTGACACAACACACAAAATAACACCACGGAAGAGCAAGGAGAGACTTTGTCTAATGAATCATTAAAAAAAAATAGTTATTAATAATCTTATTTTGAAATGCTGAAACATGGTCAGTCTTCTCATCAATCTAAAACCAGACAAAGGTGCAACATTTATTACCTGCAACACATTTATTTATTTATTTTTAACTAAAGATATCCAGTAAATGGTTGTGACAGAATTTCAAGTTTAAAGAAATATTCTCTTGCACTAAATGGTAAATATATATATATATATATATATAGTGCCCTGCAAAAGTATCGGAACAGTAAGGTCAATTCCTTTATTTTTGCTGTAGTTCTTCTAAGTTGTGTATCAGATCCAGATGAAAATACCTGTAAATAAAAGCTGAAATGTTAATCTCTCATCTCATATTCATCTTTTGATGACAAACCCAAATGTTTTCAGTCTACAGCAAAAATAAAGGTATTGGCCTTACTGTTCCGATACTTTTGGAGGGCACTATATATATATATATATATATATATATATATATATATATATATATATATATATATATATAAACGGAGCTGTTTATTGGGAAAAAAACAACAACTATAAAACAACACACAGAATAGAGTTGATGGTGAATCTATATTTCCGGCTGCTGAAGCGAGTCCTCGAGCTCCAGCCTCAGCAGCTGCGCAGCAACAACAGCAGCCTAATGGAAACGCTCAACAGCCGGGTAATAATATACAACATTGATCAGGAAGTTGGCTCACAATAACATGTTTTAAGATCATTGAAAACAGGAAAAATTTTCAACATTTGAAAAAAAAAAAAAAGAATGTGTTATGGAAAGTAAAGACAGGAAATTTTTCCAACCCGGTGCAGATAAAGACCAGGATGAATAAAACCAGCCAGCACAGTACAAATAAAACTAAAAGAAAAATGTTCCTTAATATAATGTTGTGTCAAAATAAAAGAGAATCCTGAGATATTAAATGTCACATAAATAATAGACAAGCTTACAGAAGTTATTAGAATGAGATGAAATGCTCTTCTCTTTGTGTAGTTTTCCTCATTTCTCTCTCTCCTGGTCCTGACTGTTTCAGAGCTCTGAGAACAGCCACAAGACTAAATAACTGAATGGAGAGGAAGAGAGAGAACTGCAGAAAGAATAAACATACATAATTATAAAAGAAGACCATAGTAAACATGCAGCAGAAACATGAGCCAAGAGTGCGTATCCAGACAGCAGTGCAGCAGATCATTCTGTAGCTGAGAGGTTTGTACTTTAGAAAGGTTACATGATGAACCACTGCCAGGTAACGCTCAACACTGATCAGACACTGAAACAGAGGACGACCAGTGATGCCTAGATCTGACAAAAATGTTGTGAGATGTGAAAATTAAATAAAACTATTAAGTATGCAGAACCAACTGTGCAGAGAGTTACCAATTTCACAAACAGAGAGACTGAGGATGAAGAATTCTGATGCAACTTCACTTCCTGTTCCTGTGATGATGAGCCATAAAACATAGGAGTGTGTAGGAAAACCAAACAGGAAACTAACGCTGTTCACACAAATGTTCAGACTGTCCAGTATCAGGTTTAGATCAGTTGTGGAGTTTGCAGATACTTCAGGTGTGATGAAGTTCACTGTAGAGTTCTTCATCTCCTCTTTTTTCTGTCTTCCCAGCTCACAAAATCAATAAATATATAAATAAATATAGCAGCTGTGATCAGTAGAAAGCATACAAAAAACAAGTTTAACATGTACAGCCAGGCTATTTTTTTTAATGCAAGTCACTTTGATGCATCCAAATAACATAAGAAAAATGCAAATCAATATAAATCTATTAATCTAAACAACAAATTGCTGAATATTATGCTGAATATTATTAAGCTGAAAGTAAGAAGAGTGAATGTCCAGTCTCTCTGCATGTGTATAAATATCTATGCTTATCATCTCATTCTTCACAGCTGCCACAAGAATATATGCGCATGACTTCATCTGCTACACACCACATGAACATCAAATATGCAAACATTAACAATAAAGAAATTAGATGGAACTGTTTGTTGGAAAAATGAGTAAATAGAGCTGACAGTGAATCTCTAATACTATATATATATATATATATATATATATATATATATATATATATATATATATATAGACATAGGCACACACCAACATATTTTGAGTGTGTGTGTAGGGGGGGGGGGGGGTTGCAAAGAAAGACATTTGAAAAAATTGAATGTTTTATGAAAATAAAAATCACAAAAGTTTTCCCAACCGGTGCAGATAAAGAACAGGTTGAACAAAACCAGCCAACACATTACAGATAATACTAAAAGAGAAAAGTTCCTTAATGTAATGGTGTGTTAGAATGAAAGAGAATCCTGTTGTAGTAAATGGCATATATATAATAACCATGCTCGCAGCAGTTATTAGAATGACATAAAATGCTCTTCTCTTCATGTGGTTTTCCTCCTCTCTCTCTCTTGCTCTGTTCCCTGGTCCTGACTGCTTCAGAGCTCTGAGAACAGCCACAAGACAAAACAACTGAAAGAAGATGAAGAGCAGGTACTGCAGTGAAAAGAAACATACATAAACATAAAAGAAGCCAAAAATAAATGTGCAGCCTAAGCAGGAGCAAAGAGTAATTATCCAGGCCACGGTGCAGCAGATCACTCTATATCTGAGAGGTTTGTACTTCAGAAAGGTTACAGGATGAACCACTGCCAGGTAACGCTCAACACACACCAGACACTGAAACAGAGGACAACCAGTGATGGCTAGACCTGACAAAAATGCTAGAAGATGTTTAAATGAAATAAATCTGTCAAATATACAGATCAAACTATTCAGACAGTTACAAATCTCACAAATAGAGAGATTGAGGATGAAGAACCCTGACACAAATCCACTTCCTGATCCTCTGATGATGATGAGCCATATAACATAGGAGTGTGTAGGAAGACCAAACAGGACACTGATGCTATACACAGAAATGTGCAGAATGTCCTCAAGCCTGATGGACTGAGTTCTGGAGTCTACAGATGTGGTGAAGTTCACTGTAGAGTTATTCATCTTCTCTATTTTTGTCTTCTCAGCTCAAAAACTCAAAACATATATTGCTGTGATCAGTAGGAAACAAAAACATAAAATTCAGCCTGCAGTAAACCAACCAATGTTACTTAAAACTTGGATTTTCAAACTGAGTGAAATTCCACAAAACTTTAAATTATGGGAACATCAATAAAAAAATAAAAAAACATTTACAGTCAGGTAGTTTTAATAAGTCACTTTGATACATCAAAATAACATAAATACGTAATCCAATATTAAATTAATTCAGAACATGAAATGGCTCTATTAATTCAAATAAAGTATTTAAAATATATTCTGTTCTGTTTCCCTTAACTGCCTTTCACAGTTGTTACCACAAATTTAAATCTAGTAGATTGAAAAATTAAAACATTTTAAATACTCATAGATTTTAGCCAATAATCACAACAAAAATGCTGAAACAAGAAAATTAATCTAAAGTTTGTCACCTGGAGAGTGAATGTCCAGTCTCTCTGGGTGTACATAAATCTCTGTGCTGTGTTTTGTAGACTGACTTCACAGCTGTCACAACAATATGCGCATGATTTCATCTGCTACGTCACATAAAGCACCAGCAAATACTAAAGGTAAAAGATTAACTTTAAAAGATAAAAAAATAGCACAGTCTTGTCTGAGTAAACAGGAACCGGGGAAAAAAAAAAAAAAAGCATTTTATTTTGTTTGGAAAAGTGTATGTAATGCTTACAATACCTCATTTACATAATAATAATAATTTCACTGTGTATATAACTATGGGTTATAATGCACTGAAAAACTACATTTAAACACGCACATAAAAGATTTAGAATGGAACAGTCAAGGATTTTACACATTTTCCCTTTGATTTAGGCTAACTGAGGATCAGAGGCAGGGCAGTTTTTCAGCTCGTTGTAGATAAAGCAAAACCCCCCAGTACATAACAAACATAACTAAAAGAAAAGAGGTCCTTAATAAACTGCTGAGTCAAAACAGAAAAGAATACTATGATTACATATGGCAAGTTGATTGAGGAGTTTAATTGTTAGATGTAATAATGAACATAGCAGTCGTCATTTACTCCCAACATCTGAGCCGCTGAAGATGCAGTGGATTAGGCTACTTTTGTTTCAAAGGGAATGGCCCCCCGATCTACTTAAATGTGTCTGTGTTTGCGCGAATCGTTTTACTCCAGACTGCTTTCCGAATGAGGGACAATTCAAGGCAGGTTTTGCTAAAATGTTGTTCCTGAAAGATGGATCCAGCTTCACCTCCAGAACAAGTGAGTGTCATAACCTACTGTTTATGTATGATTTTTGAGCAAATCACCATTTGACTCCAGACTGCTTTGTGAATATCATGTCATTATAGTGCTTGGCTAACTTTCTAATCATGTTTGTGTGCGTACATTATCGAAGTATTTTAATTGATCAGGGCTGCTGTCAAGTCGGTCGTGAGGCTTGGTCCATTGAGCCGCACAGATGGCAGGTCAGCGCAACGCAAGCTCTGTAACATCGCGCTGTTTCACGAGTTCACACTTACATATATTTAGCACGAGTAAGGTAATGCGTATTTGGCGAGCATGGTAATGCGTAGTTGGCGTGCTGTCCTGGGGAAGGGCTCCGGGCTCAGGAATGGCTCGAACCCAGAGTACCCCCCATAGTGTGGTGAGAACTCTAGTGATACCTCTTTAGTGGAGAAGGGGTGGTGGAGGGATGCTGATAAACCGTCAAATGAACAGAAGTATGTCAGCTGTATTTATATCCGTGCGTTGATTAACTTGAGTGCGAACCTCCTGTGTTAATTAGGCTAAGTATCTGACGCGCTCCTCTCGAGGCTTTTTAATAAAACATAATTTCGTACCACTTTCGGTTTGTTTGACTTCCCATATGTGTGGCTGAACACCGGTTCTCTCGCTCTCAGTCGTGTTACTTCTAACTGTTGGCTATTTATCTGTATCCAATCTATCTGTGGGATATTTTGAGCTGAAACTTCACAGACACATTCTGGGGACACCCAAGACCAATATTAGCTACATCTTGTAAATAGGGGCATTATAGGTGCCCTTTAATAATAACAGCCAAGTGTTTACTTTTATAGCCACGTACAGAAAATATTAAGTTTATAAGAGTTGTTTATCACCGATTGTGTATAAATCTCTGTGCCACATTTGTCCCATAGTGTCAAAATTAAAAGCCAAAAATCACAGTGGCAATCCTCAATATGAAAAAAGTGACACTGGATTATTGATGAAGCTTTTATTGCATAAACAATCCATAAACTATAGCAACCATAATATCTGATAAACATACACTGTAAAAAGAAATTGTTTAAAAAAGTTATTTCAACTAATTTGTTACCCCGCTGACTTAATTTTTTTTGTTTAGTCAACTTGAAATTTTAAGTTACTCAATGTTAATTTAATGGACAACTGGAATATTTTAGTTTACTAAACTAAAAATTTTAAGTCAGTGGGGTAACAAATTATTGGGGCTACAGCCCCCAAATTCGGCATTCAAGGAGTGCAGATAATTTGCCCCAAATACAATGAAATATTTTACTTTTGTGAAACTTTGCTTGTTTTACTCTGGTTGAGTCTGCGTGCTACTTGATGACACAATATTTCATAAATAGGCTTCTTCACTGTAAAAAGTAATAAGTTGACTTAACTTAAAAAAATTAAGGAAATCCGTTGCCTTAAAATTATTAAGTAATTAATAATAAAAAATATGTTAAGTGAATTGTCCAGTTCACATAACTTTTTTTATTATTATTATTTACTTTATTTTAAAACAATGGGTTTCCTAAAAAAATGTTTAAGTTAAGTCAACATCACTTTTTACAGTGTACTGTGCTCAGGATAAATGTATTCTTTATGGGGGGGGGCATTCATATGTAAAACTATAAGTCAGCATGGTTGCGTACCTCTTTAAATAAACATCAAATGGCAGAGTCACACTAACATTTTCTGAACCACTTGAAACTGTAAATACAACGCAAAAGCCACATGTGAAGCCTTACTCAATATACTAGCATGTGCTGGTGTCACTAATATAACGTAATACAATTCATTTTAAGAAAAAAAAGACAAACAAAAACAATGTAATTTACAATACCCCTCAATAAATAAATGTTGTTAAAAAGAAAAAGTTGTAGTAATTTAACTTCTAAAAATTAACAACTAAATGCTTTATTGAAAACAGAGTTTTCCAACCCACTTCAGATAAAGAACAGGCTGAACAAAACCAGCCAGTACATAACAAAAAAACCCCAAACTAAAAGGTTCCTGAATATAATGTAGGGTCAGAATGAAATACAATCCTGTGATAGTAAAAGGAATATATATAATAAACATGCTCACAGTATTTATAAGAATAATATAAAATGCTCTTCTCTTCATGTGGTTTTCCTCCTCTCTCTCTCTCCGTCTCTCGCCTGGTCCTGACTGCTTCAGAGCTCTCAGAACAGCCATAAGACAAAGCAACTGGATGGAGAAGAAGAGGAGGAACTGCAGTGAGAAGCAGCATACATAAAAATAAAAGTTACATGAGACTATAGTAAACAAGCAGCACAAACAGGAGCCAAGAACAATTATCCAGACAGCAGTACAGCAGATCACTCTATATCTGAGAGGTTTGTACTTCAGAAAGGTTACAGGATGAACCACTGCCAGGTAACGCTCAACACACATCAGACACTGAAACAGAGGTCGACCAGTGATGCCTAGCCCTAATGTAAAATATTTTAATGTCTTGAGACTTGAAAACCAGCAATCAAGTACATGGAGGAAAATGTTCAGACCATTGACCATCTCACAAACAGAGAGATTGAGGATGAAGAACTCTGATGCAACACCACTTCCTGATCCTGTGATGATGAGCCACACAACATAGAAGTGTGTAGGAAAACCAAATAAGAAATTGAAGCTGTGCAGACAAAAATCCAAAATTTTCAGCGGCCCAAGGTGAGTTGTGGCGAATGTAGATGTTTCAGGTATGATGGTCACTGTACAGTTCATCTCCTTCTTGTTTGTACCTCAGCTCAAAATATAACAGATAATGTAAGTGTTCTGTGGGGAAAACAAGAAATGCACATTAACCTAAATTGTAATGTTTCAAAGCTGTTTCGAAAGGTTTTACTGCATGCTTTTTTTACGTAATATTTACTTTTTGATATCCCCATGCTCTTAATGTATTTCTATGAATATAGTTTCAGGGAAATATTTAATATAATATAATTTGTGTAGTAACATCAAGTCTCATGGAAATGCAGGGTGCATTATTTGGGTCCAAAGAGTATCATATAAATGTTTAATAGAAACAACTCAACATCATAAAGTAAAATATTGTGAAAAATCATGATCTGCTTCAGATTTGCAAAGCACCTGATTTTGCCTATTTAGCCACTGTCCCATTTTAACAGAACATATTAGTTAACTGGGGCACATTCCGTTCAAGCATGCAAGATGTAAAATGCTCAGCATGATACTTATCTCTGTCTGAAGAACACACAGCCTCAGGTTTAGACAGGATGCTCAAAAGTAAATGTAAATTGTAAAATGAAGTTGTTAAGACAATAGTTAAGTAAATGGACTATTCTTTGGAACGGGTCCTATTATATCTTTCATTTCATCATTATTATAGCAAACTTTACATAATTCAGTGTGAAACAAAGTCAAAGATGTTGGATTTCAATGTAAATTTAAAATATATTATATGATAAATCCCCAATTTAAATCCAGTTTAACAACACACTCAAATAAAAAAGTATTTAGAGTTTACTTATACAGTCAGAAGACCTGAAGAGTGAATGTCCAATCTCTCTAGATTTGTATAAGTCTGTGCTGTTTCGTAGACTGACTTCACGACTGTCACAAGCATATATGTGCATGACTTCATCTGCCTCATAACATTTATATCACATATTCAAATATATGGCATATATCTTACTAAACATTTGAATGGGCTGACACTGGCTGACATGATTTTAAAATATCTTAGATGTTCCTAATCTGCCGCTCTAAAGTAATTGGTAGACTGCACATCCTAACCTTTAGAAATGCAATCACAGGTTATATGCGTTGTTGATAACAGTAAAATATAATACAAATTCGACTAGGAATTTCTTACAAATAGTGACATTCTTCATGGAGAATGTTGCTATAAACTATAGCAATGTTTCATTACTTCATTAACTAGATTAGCTATCAAAATAAAATTTAGACCTGCTCATACTGACGAAAAAAAATCACAACATCATTTGAATTTGACAAATAATCAGTTTTCTTGTTCCTATTAATGAACTGGGTAATGCTTTAGATTATTGCCTGCAATGTATCGCGTAATTAAACAGAATTTACAGCGTACCTATTTCTTAACTATAGAGTACCTTCACAGTACCTACTCATAGGTAGCTATAAGGGAACAATATGCAACGTTTGCGGAATAAGGGTGTAATAACCTGCGGTATTATAAAGCATTCATACTGTAAGCAGTGCTTGAAGTGGAAAAAAAGACGTGCCAGTTCTCAAATAAATAAAAACGAAGCGATTTGATTGAAATGGAAAAAAGAAAACAAGACTTAGTAATTTAAGATCGAAAATCTAAACAACGTAAGGTTTTATCGAAAGCAAAGACAGGAGAGTTTTCCAACCCGGTTCAGATAAAGAACAGGTTGAACAAAACCAGCCAAAATAAAACAAAATAATCCGACGGTAAAGATTTCGTCAATATACTCTTGTGTTAGAATGAAAAACAGTCCTGAGATAATAAATGGCACATAGATAATAGTCATGCTAACAGTCGTTATTAGAATAAGATAAAAAGCTCTTCTCTTCATGTGGTTTTTCTCCACACTCTTTCTCTCTCCTGGTCCTGACTGCTTCAGCGCTCTGAGAGCAGCCACAAGACAAAACAACTGGATGGAGAAGAAGAGGAGGAACTGCAGCGAGAAGAACCATGAATAAGTATAAAACAAGCCTAAAGTAAACATGCATCCTAAACTGGAGCCAAGGGTGATTATCCAGGCCACAGTGCAGCAGATCACTCTGTATCTGAGAGGTTTGTACTTTAGAAAGGTTACAGGATGAACCACTGCCAGGTAACGCTCAACACAGATCAGACACTGAAACAGAGGACGACCAGTAATGGCAAGTCCTATTAAAAAACGTAATAATATTTTGAGACCTAGGTCCCAATTATATATAGTGTGCACAGCATGAAGACTGTAAACAATCTCACAAATAGAGAGATTGAGGTTGAAGCACTCTGATGCAACTCCACTGCCTGATGCTGTGATGATGAGCCATAGAACATAGGAGTGTGTAGGAAGACCAAACAGGAAATTGAAAATGTCCAGAATGTCCATTAGCCCAAATAAATAAGTTGTGGAGTTTGTAGACGATCCAGATATGGTGGAGTTCCCTGTAAAGTTATTCATCTTCTTAACTGTTCCTCAGTTTCAAAATCTCACAGAAAATGAAACCGCTCTATGGAAAAAAAAAAATAAGATAAGATTTGAATTTAATAATCCTTGTTTATACAATAGTTTTAACTGATAGTTTAATCAAAAATAAAAATTATCAGCCTTATGTCATTCCAAAGCTGTATGAATTTCTTTCTTCTGTGAAATAAAATATATTTTTAGAAATGTCTCTGTGTTTTATTTGTTCATGCAATTAAAGTCAAATGGGTCAATTTTCTTTGGACTCATACATCCTTCAAAATGTCTTCATTGTGTTCATTCACAGAATAGTATGATCACAGAATTTTATCCCTTTAACAATCCCTTTAAACTTAATGATCACCTTTTTCCAAATCTGTTCTCAACATATAGTAAATGATCTGATTTGAGCAGCTGTCCGGGTTTATTAGGACAAGCTTATGACAATGCTAATGACAAATGCAATATAAAATGCTCACTTTGATAGCCATCTCTGACTCTCAAGCAGGGTATCAAACTTAACAGAATTCAGACTGAATGAAACAAGTCAAAACAAGAATTCAAAAAGTAAGATTTGAAGTACAAGTTTCCATGCATTCCATTATAAATAACCAGAGCACTCAAGTATTTATTCAATCAATAATTACAGTCTTTGTATTTACAGTCTACATTTATGGAAAATGTGTCACCTGAGTGAATATTCAGTCTCTCTGGGTGTATATAAATCTCTGTTCAGTGTTTTGTAGACTGACTTCACAGCTGTCACATGCTTGTACTTCAGAAAGGTTACAGGATGAGTAATTCTCAACACATTCCTTGAATGCATAAACATTGAGATTCTATTAATAATAACAGCTTTTACATTCATATAAAAAAAATCTCATGTGTAGAGTGAATGTCTCTCTGGATGTGCATAAATCTGTGCTGTGTTTTGTAGACTGACTTCACAGCTGTCACATGAATACATGTGTTCGACTCCATGTGACTCCATCAAAAAAAAAAAAAAATGCAAATATTTAAACCTACCTGTATAGAAGGTTCAGTAAGACAGTATCTGATTAAATTGAAGTGACGGACCACTTATTGACTCACAGACACATATACAACATTTAATATACATATTTAACATACAACATAAGTAAGGATGACAACGGTTTTATGATGATGTGATCTGATTTCTGAAAGAATAAACCCATTAGCTTAGCATTAGGCTGGAGTATATTACTTAATTATTGTATCTTATTAGATATTCAATTAAAAATGATAAAAGTATCTGCTAAATGATTAAATGTAAATGATATTAGTTAACTAAAAACATCAGTCTACTTAAATGGCTTTCATAAATCTAAATCTAGCCTGCAAAGGTGCAACACATCTAACACCTGCTATGCAAATGAAAAAGATTTATCCTCCTAAGACCCAGAGAAAAAAATAAACAAATAAAAAAATAAATGTATTTATATATTTCATGTCATTATATTGTTTAGAGCATAAGAAAAAAAAAAGAAAACATTTTTGAAAAATTATATTTTATTCATACGTTGTGCTATGTCTTCTGTAGAGGACACCAGGACTCTTTCTAAAAAATAAAAAAAATGACATGAATAAACATGAAAAGGCAAAAAAAATGTTTTTTTTGTTTGTTTTTTTTAATCTCCGGTCAATTTTTAGGCTTCAGGATTTTTTTTTATACAAAACTCTGCTGAAAACTCTTTATAAGGATGACTCTATATAAGGATGATTCTAAATTATGATATAACACAATGATTTGATATACCATTTTGCTTTATGCACTATGTGCGTAAAATTTCCATGAACTTGTTTCCCATTAAACACTATCTATATGTTATCTATATCTAAACTATATCTATATGTTATCTATCTATACACTGTATCTAATTTTCATATTAATGTGCCGTTGGGAAGACATGTTGAAAAAAGAAGTGTAATAATGGGAGTAATAATTAACCAGATTTTCATAATAATATGTAATATTGGACATGTATGAAATAACGTTTTCCTGAGATGTTGATTTTTGTGGTGGAGGATCTGATCTCTGTAAATAACAGAAAATTAAATGACATTGAATCACATTACTGTGCATCAGTGTCACAAAGAAATAAGCATATTCATTTGTAACTTAACAGTACTAAATATTTAAAAGAACACATTCAGTAACTGAACTTAGTAAAATTAAACAACAGAATGTTTTTTTAAGGAGAACAAAGATAGGAAAGCTTTCCAACTCTGTGCAGATAAAGAACAGGCTGCACAAAACCAGCCAGAATAAAACATAACAAACCAAAGGAAAAAGGTCCACGATAAAACCATCGCATGAGAATAAAAGAGAAGCCTGAGACAATATATGGGATATATATAATAGACATTGTCACAGTAGTTATTAGAATGAGAAACGCTCTTCTCTTCATGTGGTTTTCATGTTTTCTCTCTCTCTCCCTCTCTCTCCTGGTCCTGACTGCTTCAGAGCTCTGAGAACAGTTACAAGACAAAACAACTGGATGGAGAAAAAGAGGAGAAACTGAATCGAGTATAAGTATATGTAAATATGACATTTAAATTGGCCTGCAAACATGCAGCACACACACGAGCCAAGAGTGATTATACAGTGATCACTCACCTGAGCATATGAAAACATAATAATATATTAGATTGTGGCACCTGCTCCATCACTAATTCTCCTAGTTGAACACATGCCACACATTATGACTAACTTTAAACAAGTCAAGTGCAGCATTTATTTTGCTGTACCTAAGCAAACATACAGTCCAAAAATCAAATGGTCTATAGATCTTTAATTGAGGAATTCCTGGAATTCTGAATGATGAAATTAATTTCTTGCAAAGATATAGAAAAAATAAACTCAGTCGGTCCCTTTAGGCCCATGTAGTCTATCAAAGGGTTAAAAAAATGGTCTATATTTCTGACACCAACAGCACACCTACAGCTCAGTCAACACCAAATATGCAAATTGTTCTACCAAGCTTTTAAAAACGAGAGGGAAAAAACTCTTTAATCATATATGTTATGATATAATACAACAATCCTATCCTACACGTAATACATTTGATTACAGTAACAAAAGTTTTCAATAAGTAAGATTTAGTATTTGAAGTTAAAATTACAATTGCAGATTTAATCAATAATTTACTACAATTCATTGATTAATCTAGTACAATCTGACAATTGCAAATTTTATGAGGCACAAAGGAGAGTTTTCCAGTGCGGTGTAGATAAAGAAGAGGCTTACAAAACCAACAAGTCAAACCAGTGAACCAGACTGGTGGAGAAGCATCAGCAGTCACAATGATAAATAATGTTGTGATTACAAAGGGGAAAAATAGGATAAACATGGTCACTGTGGTTATTAGAATAAAAAAATGCCCTTCTTTTCATGGGGTTATCCAGCTCTCTTTTTCTCCCTCTCTCTCCTGGTCCTGACTGCTTCAGAACTCTGAGAACAGCCACGAGACAATACAACTGGATGGAGATGACTAGTGTTAGCTCCACTGTCAAGAACCATGCATGTGCATGATCATTGTCTAAATTGTACATGCAGACCAAACAGGAACCAAGATTAATGATCCAGGCCACAGTGCAGCAGATTACTCTATATCTGAGAGGTTTGAACTTCAGAAAGGTTAGAGGATGAACCACTGCCAGGCAACGCTCAACACACATGAGACACTGAAACTGTTACGTGTCAGTATCTGTTTTGTTCTATTTTGCCCTGCCCTGGTTCTTGATTAACTAATTTCCGCTGATTCCATGCACCTGAGTTAGATTAATTATCTTGTTTGCAAGTTTGTTTCCGGTTCCTTTAAATAGCCCTGAGTTCTTTCTGTCAGGGTCTGATCTCGTTCCGTTAATGCCTACTGAGTTGATGCCGCTCCTGTAATGCCTTTTGTGTTAATGCCTTTCAATAAAAGTAACCTTCGTGCACTCCTGGATCGTCTCGTCCTTACCACAACCCAGGGCGCGTAACAGAAGATCAGACCATTACCGAGGACGCGGACGACGCACTCATCACAATGGAGTTTATCGTCCGCCTCGACGCCTTAATCCAGCAGAACCCCACATTTTATAAATTCACTGAGGAGTTCTGCAAGCTCGCCGCAACGGTGGATCTGCATGATGTGGCCATCCTCGAGCTGTTCCGACTTGGGATCCGTCATCTCTACTCTATGGACCTCCCAGACACCTCTGGCTTGTGTTGGAGACGGGGGATTTTCCAGTGTCTGGGGAGTTACCGGACCCAAGTCGGAGCTAGTCCGCCATCTGTGGCGAGGAACATTCCACCGCCCGAGACGACAAAGGAGATCTCTAGGTGTCCACGAGCACGAAAGAGTGTTTCCAACAGCGCTGACCTGGGGGCGAGAGTTTTGGACCCATCTATAATATCAGTCAGCGCTGAGATCCTTTCCCCATCGTCCAAGCCCTTCGCCTGAGAGTATGTCCAGCCCACCTGAGTTCCCGCTGGTTCCGTCCAGCCCACCTGAGTTCCCGCTGGTCCCGTCCAGCCCACCTGAGTTCCCGCTGGTCCCGTCCAGCCCACCTGAGTTCCCGCTGGTCCCGTCCAGCCCACCTGAGTTCCCGCTGGTCCCGTCCAGCCCACCTGAGTTCCCGCTGGTCCCGTCCAGCCCACCTGAGTTCCCGCTGGTCCCGTCCAGCCCCGCGCCTCCCGTGCGCCCTCTAATGTCCGCGCTGCAAGAGCGCCCTCTAGTGTCCGCGCTGCAAGAGCGCCCTCTAAGGTCCGCGCTACAAGAGCGCCCCCAAGTGTCCGTGCTGCCAGAGCACCCTCCTGCGTCTCCGCTGGTCCCATCCAGCTCTCCTTCGGCTCCGCTGGTTCTATCCAGCTTCGCGCCTCCCATGTGCCCTCAAGTGCCCGCTCCTCCAGAGCGCCCTCAAGTGCCCACTCCTCCAGAGCGCCCTCAAGTGCCCGCTCCTCCAGAGCGCCCCCAAGTGCCCGCTCCTCCAGAGCGCCCTCAAGTGCCCGCTCCTCCAGAGCGCCCTCAAGTGCCCGCTCCTCCAGAGCGCCCCCAAGAGTCCTCTCCTCCAATATGGCCGCCTGAGGGGAACTTTCCCAAAGAAATTTTGGGGGGGGGCCATATAGCCGCAGTTTGTGTGGCCAGGCCAAGGGCCAAGGCCACAAAGGATCCCGATCTGCCAAGGCCGCCCGAGGATCCCGATCTGCCAAGGCCGCCCGAGGACCCCGACCCACCAAGGCCGCCCGAGGATCCCGATCCGCCATGGCATCCCGAGTCTCCCGATCCACCATGGCATGCCGAGTCTCCCGATCCACCATGGCATGCCGAGTCTCCCGATCCACCATGGCATGCCGAGTCTCCTGATCCACCATGGCATGCCGAGTCTCCTGATCCACCATGGCATGCCAAGTCTCCTGATCCACCATGGCATGCCGAGTCTCCTGATCCACCATGGCCTCCCGAGTCTCCAGTCCCGCCAAGGCCTCCCGAGTCTCCAGTCCCGCCATGGTCTTCCGAGTCTCCAGTCCCGCCATGGTCTCCCGAGTCTCCAGATCCGCCTTGGTCTCCCGAGTCTCCTGATCCACCCTGGAGGCTCCCCTTGTCTCCTCCCTGTCCTGGGCCTGCACCAGCCTCCAGGGTGCCCCCCCCCCCCTCCCCGATGTGTCTGTTACGGTGCGGGACGCACCTTCCGGAAGGGGGGCGATATGTTACGTGTCAGTATCTGTTTTGTTCTGTTTTGCCCTGCCCTGGTTCTTGATTAACTAATTTCCGCTGATTCCATGCACCTGAGTTAGATTAATTATCTTGTTTGCTAGTTTGTTCCGGTTCCTTTAAATAGCCCTGAGTTCTTTCTGTCAGGGTCTGATCTCGTTCCGTTAATGCCTACTGAGTTGATGCCGCTCCTGTAATGCCTTTTGTGTTAATGCCTTTCAATAAAAGTAACCTTCGTGCACTCCTGGATCGTCTCGTCCTTACCACAACCCAGGGCGCGTAACAGAAACAGAGGACGGCCAGCAATGGCAAGTCCTTGTAAAAACAGTGCTAATGGAGCAAGCTGTAAAAAACAGTTTGACAGTACAAAAACCAAACAATCTAGACAGGTACCAATCTCACTGACAGAGAGATTGACAGTGAAGAACTCTGATGCAACTCCATTTCTTGTTCCTGTCATGATGACCCATATGATATAGGAGTGTGTAGGAAGACCAAACAAGACATTGATGCTGAACATGCAAACTTCTACATCGCTCATTGTCCAGCTGTAAGGAGTTGTGTCGTTGGTAGAAGCTCCTGGTGTGGTAAGTTCATTTTCCTCCTCGTCTGTCTGAGCATTATACAAGTGCGGGGTTATTCAGACTGCAGTTCAACATAAGAAAGACAAAATTGCACACCAATATTACATGACTTATGTATACAGGCAATTTTCATGCTGATCTTTTGGTCTGTCTCTACATCATATCCTATGGTATCAAGTAAATCGTTATTTCACTTTGATTAAAAACAAGCTTAAGTGATTCAATTAACATGCCCATAAACCTTTAATATAACTCATGACTACAGCAATATTGTCATATATCGTTCAACAGAAAAAAAATAATAATGAAATTTAAAAGAGGGGTTTGTCACCTGAAGAGTGAATTTTCGTCTCTCTGGATGTGTATACATCTTTGTGCTGTGTTTTGTAGACTCACTTCACAGCTGTCACAAGAATATGTGCTTGACTTCATCTGCTACATGTCATATAAAACACCAGATATGCAAATGTTAAAAGTAAACATTAAAAAAAGATCAAAAAGACATATACTCGTCTGACACTTTTTTTTCTTCTTCTTTCCATTAGCCTATTACAAAAAGTTAATTTAGATACATTTCTTGTTTATACAACTGTTGTATTAAAGTAATATCACATTCACAATGTGATGCTTTTCTGAATATCATACAGCAGTGACAGCTATCGTAGACATGGTGCCGCAACACATTTGCTCCTGGTATTGGTGTTTTTTTTATTCTGTAAAAGCTCCATAAGATCTTCAAATATTAAATTATCAAGAGAGCAGTGAATGTACAGTGTCCCCAAACGATCTTTATATATCTTTAAATGGCCAGTGCAGGTGGCAGTCATCGAACACCTGATTTGCAAACTTAGAATGGGAAAGAAAATGACACTGGATGGTTGGTGAAGTGATTTATTGGATAAACAAGCAAATAGCATCCATTTATAATTACTTATAAACACACTTAGAATAAACTTAAAATAAAAAGGACAATGAAAGACTTCATCATGCGCTCATGGTCATTCAATACCTGTCTGATCTATATTAAACACAAAACTGTCAAGAGCTTCCTGAAATCACCAATTGAAATCTCATTGTTTCGCTGCTATTCATATTTTAGAAGAGTCCTTTTTTTTCTTTTTTTGCCAGGCCTCTGAGACATAAAGCAATAAAGTTATTTGCAAGTTAGTGACATTGATTTGGCAGTTTAAGACCAGAATAAAAAGCTATTTAAAAGACAATTAATAAAGAAAGAAAAAAGGTCCCATTCATTAATATAAGTTTTCTAAAGGTTTTATAGAAAACAGAAGCAATAGAATTTCCAGCCTGGTGCAGATAAAGAACGGGCTGAACAAAATCATCCAGTAGATAACAACTCATAGAAGGGACCCAAAATATCAAACTAAACTTCTGTTTCAGAAAGGTAAAGATTCCAGAAATAGTACTTGGCACATATGTAATAGTCATGGTCACTGTAGTTATTACAATGATATTAAATGCTCTTCTCTTCATGTGGTTTTCCTATTTTCTTTCTCTCCCTCTGTCTCCTGGTCCTGACTGCTTTTTTCAGTTCATAATTTAGAAAAATAATGGGTTTCTAATATATTACAGATAAGCATTATGCAAAGTGTTATGATAATGTAGCCATTATTTTATGTTTGACAATGAATCCATCTAATATGACAAAAACATCTTTAATATGACTCATAACCAAGTTGGCATTGGTGTGTATGGTTCAGCAGCGTAAAATAAAAATTAATCCAATTTAAAAGATGAGTTTATTACCCGAAGAGTGAATGTCCAGTCTTCTCTGGATGTGTGTAAATCTCAGTGCTGTGTTTTATAGACTGACTCACAACTGTTACGGCAGTATATGTGCACGACTTCATCTGCCTCACAAACAGTAAAACATCTGATATGCAAATATTTTAATGAAAAAAATATATATATTCAGGTTTAACAAGACCGAGTCTTATCAGAGTGAAAAAATTATAACTTTATGGTTAAAGTGGTACTATATTTACACCAATGCAAAATATATAGTCATCTTTATAATATGATGCATTCAAAAAAAAAACTCTGTTGATCATTGAAAACCTGATATATACAGACTTAGACTGAGAAAGATCGAGAGAGAAAATTACACCGAATGATTAAATGATTTAATGGAAAAAAATATCAACAACTTATGACAAACAAATAAACACCCAGTGCTTTGCAAAATTGACTCATCCAGTACTAAAGGTTTAGCAAAATATCACTATAGTAGGTTTTATTAGGAACAGAGGCAAGAGAGTTTTCCAGCACGGTGCAGATAAAGAACAGGCTGAACAAAACTAGCCAGCAAATAACAAATCACAGCTGGGAACCAAAACACATTAATTATTTGTTGAGTTAGAATGTTTAAGAGTGTTATGATAGTATATGGCACATATGTGATGAGCATAGTTATAGTAGTTATGAGAATTATATAAAATGCTCTTCTCTTCATGTGGTTTTCCTCCTCTCCCTTTCTCTCTCCTGGTCCTGACTGCTTCAGAGCTCTGAGAACAGCCACAAGACAAAACAACTGGATGAAGAAGTAGAGGAGGAACTGTAGTGAGAAGAACCATGCGTGTTCATTAATGGTAGATAACATTAATATGAGCATGCAGAAGAAACAGGAACCAAGAGTGAGTATCCAGACCACAGTGCAGCAGATCACTCTATATCTGAGAGGTTTGTACTTCAGAAAGGTTACAGGATGAACCACTGCCAGGTAACGCTCAACACACATCAGACACTGAAACAGAGGACGAGCAGTGACGGAAAGTCCTTGGAGGAACTGTGATAATTTAATGAGATATAAAAACCAATATGACATTACAAAGACCAAACTATCCAGACAGGTACCAATCTCACAAACAGAGAGATTGAGGATAAAGAAATTTGATGCAACTCCACTTCCTGTTCCTGTGATGATGAACCATATAACATATGAGTGTGCAGGAAGAGCAAACAGCAAATTGATGCAGAGCATACAAATTTCAAAATCGCCCACTATCCATATGGAAGGAGTTGTAGAGTTGATGGAATCTCCTGGTGTGGTGGAGTTCATTTCTTCCTCGCTTGTCTGAGCACAGTAGATCATGAAACATAAATTACATTGTTAATGGAGGAGAGAATTATAAATATGCTGCATTATTCAGAATACAGTCTAACATAAGCAAAATATGAAAGTAAACTGAACATAAGTTTTCAGTCTTTTTTATTGTATTTTATCCAAATATTACATGACTAAACCAGATAATATTAATACTAATCATTGTGAAATTCACACAATTCCCTAATTTCAAGTAAACTGATAGATTAAACAAATAAAACATTTTACTAATACCACAGTGTCCAATTTAAAAGAGGAGTTTATCACCTGAAGAGTGAATATCCAGTCTCTCTGTATGTACTCTATGTAAATCTCTGTGCAGTGTTTTGTAGACTGACCTTACAGCTGCCACAACAATATACTGTATGTGCATGACTTCATCTGTTACACGTCACATAAACATCAGATATGCAAATATTCAAAGTAAATGGAGTGCGTGTGTGTGTGTGTGCAGATAACGTAGAAGATAAGTGCTTTTGACTGCACAACCCACCCTCCCCAGGTCTAACAGGATAGGCCCCACTCCTTAGTATAAGAGACTTAACTTAGCATACACTCTTAAAAATAAAGGTGCTTCAAAAGGTTCTTCAAGCGATGCCATAGAAGAACCATTTTTGGTTCCACAAAGAAGCATTCAGTCAAAGGTTCTTTAAAGAACTATCTCTTCCTTACCTTTTTATAATCTGAAGAACCTTCTTTCACCACAAATAACCTTGTGTGAAACAGAAAGGTCCTTCAGATGTTAAAGGTTCTTTATGGAACCATTTAGACAAAAAGGTTCTTCTATAGCATCGTGAAGCACCTTTATTTTTAAGAGTGTACACAGTTTCAGTTTAACTAAACAGAAATATTTATTTAGATGAAAAGTATTGGTCTTAAGAGACTAATTAAATGATTTGTGACTTCTTTCTTTTGTTTTGTCACTGGAAAAGTGAAAGTATTTCAAACTCAGCTCAGAATGAAATCAAATATTGACAACAATAAAGAAAATGTCAACAATCTGTGACTGTTTCTGTTGAACCTTAAACAACAATCAGTGTTCCTCTTTTACCACACAGAAAAGTTATACATTCACCATCAGTTTGATTCAATCAGTTCAGCTCAAATTTTGAAGAGTTCATATCAAAAATTCTGGAAAAATTATATTCAGTCCATTCATGAGTCAGAATGTGTAGATCCCCTACAATAAGAACGATATTAAATGCTCTTCTCTTCATGTGGTTTTCCTCCTCCTCTCTCTCTCTCCTTCTCTCTCTTGGTCCTGACTGCTTTAGAGCTCTGAGAACAAGGAAAAACAACTGGAAGGAGAAGAAGAAAAAGAACAGTGTTGAGAAGAACCAGTAGTATGCCTTAAAATTGAGAGGGTGTAAGATAAACCTAAAAAACAAACATGGTCCAAGAACAATGATCCAGGCTACGGTGCAGCAGATCATTCTATATCCGAGAGGTTTGTACTTCAGAAAGGTTACAGGATGAACCACTGCCAGGTAACGCTCAACACAGATCAGACACTGAAACAGAGGTCGACCAGTGATGGCAAGGCCTGATAGAAACTTGGCCAATATTATAAGACTTGAGAAAACAGATGAGATGTGAGAAAGGTGTGATAATGGTGTGAAACGAAAAGCAAATGGCAGTAGACTGATGAAACAATTCAGACATTTACCAATTTCACAAACAGACAGATTGAGGATGAAGAACTCTGATGCAACCCCACTTCCTGTTCCTGTGATGATGAGCCATAGAACAGAGTGTGTAGGAAAGCCAAACAGGAAACTGATGCTGCACACACAGATTTCCAAACCATCCATTAGACCAATTAAATAAGTTGTGTAGTTTGTAGATGCATCAGGTGTGAAGTTCACTGTAGAGTTATTAATTTCCTCCATGTTTGTCTTCTCAGTTCAGCAGCTCACAAAAATATTAATACAACAAGATCTATAGGAAAACAGAAGTGCATACACTAGTTGTACATATACAACTAATGTTCGGTTGACTGACTTAAAAAAAAAAAATGTGTGAATGACTTCATATGTCCTGTAAATGTTTAATTTTAAAAATGTGAGGTTTGAAACATTTGAATAGAATAAAAATTGACTTTTTAAAAGAATTTGTGATTATTTACATTTACTAATAGTCTAGTTTGTTAAATGGGTGTCTTATTTGAAATGGGAAAGTGGCCTGTACAAAGTATTAATTATCAGAGCTTGATTCAAATTTAATAATAATATTATATATACCTAAACCTACCCATCTCCACCCCCTAGATGTGGATCCAACCCCACCCCCTGGATCTTTGTTCTGCAGTGAGGGGCTACTGGATTTATCAGCTCTTCTGCTGTGCAAGGCCACAATTTAGCCTTGACGCTTATATCCAACTGTGTTTATATTGATATCCATGTATATTGATATGCTGATGATAGAAATGCATAAGAAAAAAAGAAAATTCTGTACTTAAAAAGGAAAGAAAATTTGCTGTCACATTTTGTCCCCGTTTATTTTTTATTTGCTTTCTAACAAATTGTGAACATCTAAAATAAAATGTAAAAGTATGAAAATCATATGCATACACACAAATCCCAAAATAAATAACTTTTTTTCTATTTGTTATGGGGCAAAATTATGGAAATAAATACAGAAAGGGTAAATTTGGTAAAATTGGATAAAACAGTTATTCATTTGATGGAAAATAAAACTCACTGCAGTGATCTATAGCTACACCTGGCACTGAAACAGCTGGCCGTGTCAGAGATGAACTGCTCTTATTTGAAAAACATACAAAAACTTCACTGCTAATATACATAAACTAAAATGACTAAGCTTGTTTAGTATTCTTCTAAAATAAAACTGAGGTCCAAATTTTTAACATTACTTAATCCACTTGCAAGCAATAATTTAATATAATTATATAATAACACATTTTTAAACCAAGTGCTAACTAAATGAAAATATCGCTGAGAAACCTGAGAAGTAAAAGACCAAAAGACATATCATACATTCTGATCAAACAGATGATGGGGTTATCTGGGGGAGAAAAAAACAACAACAATAATAATAATAATAATAAAGAATTCCATTTAAGAAGCTTCAGCAGCAAAGATAGGACAGTTTTCCAACCCTTTTGAGATACAGAACAGGCTGCACAAAACCAGGTAGAATGAAACATGGAAGGCTGAAGAATTTAAATTTCAAAAACTTTTGTGGTGAAACAAAATATAAAAATCCTCCAATAATAATAGGCACAAACATGGTGAACATGGCCACAGTAGTTATTAGAATCAGATAAAATGCTCTTTTCTTCATGTGGTTTTCCTCCTTTCTCTCTTTCCCTCTCTCTCCTGGTCCAGGTTTCTTCAGAGCCCAGAGAACAGACACACTGCAGAAGAGGTTTACGGAAAGTAAGAGTACAAACTGAAGCAGAAAATAAAACAAATAACCATGTTTTAGTACAGTAAATATACTAAAAAAACAGGAGGTTAGAGTCGTAAACCACGAAACAGTAGAACAGAATAATTTATATCTGAGAGGTTTGAACTTCAGGAAGGTTAAAGGATGAACCACTGCCAGGTAACGCTCAACACACATCAGACACTGAAACAGAGGACGGCCAGTGATGTAAAATCCTGCTGTAAATGTAATAAATGGATGTACCTCTGGAAAGCTTTTTGCAAATAAAGAGATAAAGTAATTCACACAAATAATCATCTCACAAACAGAAAGGTTGAAGTTTAGAAACTCTGAGGCAATTCCTCTTCCTGTCACAATAAGCCACAGGACATAGACGTGTGTTGGAGGCCCAAACAGGATACTGAAACTCAGCACATATGTCCTGAAAATGTCCGCTTGAAGGTCATCAAGTGATGTAACGTTGCGATGTGGATTCAGATTAGGAATGGAGGAATTCTCATATCCAGCCATCTTCTCAGTGTATCTCTGTTCACTTTCAAAGAAAAACACAAACAGGTCTAGAACATGATAAACTAGAAAATATCGCAATCACAAGATTATCGAATAAGATGCAGTTCCTTGCAAAACACTACGACCTGACGTTTTATGATAATTACTGGACATTAAGAGCAAACTTCTCGCGTAATACATAGCCTAACGTAATAAAACATAAAGTCACGTTCATCGGTCTAAACCCGCTTTTAGCGGCACTTATGGACATTTCACTGTATCATGAAACGTGCAAGCAACGTAATATCATTTTGCAGGCACGCATTTCCAAATCCTTGGTTGAAAACATTGTCAAAACAGTGTCTAGTTAATTAGTTACCTAAGATTGCAATGTGAAATACTAAACAAAAGCAAGAACAGACCACGACAGCACACGTCCTCCACCTGTAAAGGTATTTCCAGACTGCACAGATGAAACCTGTAGTTTTGGAGACCAACTACACGGCTGTCACTTTTATACCACCAGACGCAAATATGTGGGAACATATATCACAGTATATGCACTCTGGAAATCATATCAATACCGAGATGTAATAATGATCTCACAAACAGAAATATGAAATTTTAGAAACTCTGAAGCAACTGTGTCTTGTTAGGTAGGCCCTGTGTAAGTTACAACAGCAAGACCAGACAATGACACCTGAATCCCCAAACTATCCAGATGAAGTCTCTGCCAATGCTTTATAGATTGACTACACAGCTGTCACTAGTCTGTATGTGCTCAGCATGACATTGCATATGCAAATAAGAGGGACCATATATCACGGCAAGGGATAGTATATTCTTCTCAAATATTATTGGGTAAAAAATTTTTTTTTGATCATATACAGTGGTCCCAAAATATCTGGGAACATCAATGTATTAGATGACAAAATATGAAACCAAATGCTGTAGAAGTATTGTTCATCGTTAGTTCAAGTTTACCAGTTCAGTTAAACTATAAGGGTGCAGTTTGTCCAAAGGGCTACCTGTAGATAAAATACAAAAATAATGCAACAAAGTTTCAACTGTTTAAATGATTTATTAAAAGACAACATGAAAATCCACACAGCCAAGAAGTCTGTATATTGTCTTCCTGTACACAGAATGGTCCACAGAGATCATATCATGACATGAACCATTAAATCAGCTCCAGTCCGTCACAGGTGAGAATTACTTGTACTTTCTCTTCTTCAGGAGTGCATCTCTTAATGCAATCTAAGAAGAAAGAGAGGAAATTACTATTAAAAAGAAACACTGCAAATACCCAAATACAACACACAAACTGAGGTTTAATGGTAAATTAAGTGTGCACAGATTTATCACATCTAAAGGTATTAAAGATGGGGTCTCATGGGGTGGTGACGGCGCAGTGGATAAGACACATGCCTTTGGTGTGAGAGACCTGGGTTCGAATCCACTGTGAGACACCAATGTGTCCCTGAGCAAGACACTTAACCCCTAGTTGCTCCAGAGGCGTGCGACCTCTGACATGTATAGCAATTGTAAGTCGCTTTGGATAAAAGCGTCAGCTAAATGAATAAATGTAAATGTGAAAAGAGCAGCAGGGCTCACCTGTTTATCTCTGAAGGAGCGTTTTCCTTTGGTCCTCACATTCTGACTGTGTCTCATCATCATGAAGTTCTTTTTCCGTTTCTTCTCCTTGTTACTGGTGCTGGCGAACGGGTTTAGCTTACTCCTCTTTCTAACAAACTCTTTCCTATCTGTCCGCCCAGCCTGAGAGCAAAACAAATCCTGTTTCAGGTAAAAATAAAATGTAAATATTTTATGTTAACATAATACGGTTTTTACACTCACCATGGCTGTTGCCAGTCGTGTTTCTTTGTCAGATTTGGGTTTCTTGTGAAGACGTTCAATGTCTCTTAGACTAATTAACTCGCCTCTGAAAAACAGTAAAATAAAATAAATTAATATTTTTATATATATTGGTAGGTGAGGGAAAAAGTTAGTTTTAGGCCCTGTGTGTATATTTTGTGTATACACACACACACACACACACACACACACGTAAAATATATAGGACCGCTTAATTGTTTATATTACAACCCCAAATTCCTGACAAAGATTCTAAAATAATTGCAGTAACACCATGCCTAAAACACATTCTACCTCTCCTCCTCTTCATCACTCTCCACGTTCTTCCTCTTCTGTCCCTTTCCGGGTCCAGTGCTGACCTCTTTGGCCATCTGAGCGACGCGGATCTTTTTGAAGTCGTCCTGTGTGAGGAGTCGACTGGTGCTGACCGCAGCAGCTTTAGCTTTGCGCTCGTCCTCTGGGATACTCTGTAATTTCTCAGTCTGACATACAGAAACAGTATAGGTTCATATGCATCATTTCCCATCATTACAATCAAATCAAGCATTAAAGCGAGTGATAAGATCCTCACCACTTCTGTCTGATCTTCATCAGAGGAGTGATGGACGTTCACCCACTCGCCATCATCATCATCCTCACTCATGCTGGCGTTCTCCCAGCCATCTGTGAGGAAGAAGAGATCGGTCTGAGAGGTTTCTGACTGGCATTATATTGGGAAAAACTTATAAAGTCACATAATATTCTAATGCTATTACTGCTTTTTCACATACCTTCATCTTCCTCTTCATCTACTTTCTCCTCTACTTCCAGCACCTCAGCTCCAGGGATGTAGTCTTTGGCCTCCAATTCCCCATAGTTCTGAATTTTGGCCTCCTTGGAGGATTCTGTGGGCTTCCCCTGATAACACAATAAATGCAAAAATGTTAATGTACTCAACCATACAAAATTCGAGGGTCTGTAACTTTTTTCTTTTTTGAAATAAGTCTTTTATTCTCATCATGGCTGCATTTATTTATTGTCAGCAATAGAGCAAAATTGTGAAATATTACCGTCTAAAATACATTATCTATTTTAATATCTTTGAAAATGTAATTTATTCCTGTTATGCAAAACTGTGTTTTCAGCATACTCCAGTCTTCAGTGTCACATGATCCTTCAGAAATCATTCTAATATGCTAATTGCTGCTCAAG
Organism: Barbus barbus; assembly: GCF_936440315.1. Classification (NCBI taxonomy): domain Eukaryota; kingdom Metazoa; phylum Chordata; class Actinopteri; order Cypriniformes; family Cyprinidae; genus Barbus; species Barbus barbus. The sequence continues at coordinate 21,084,674 of NC_136721.1, read as the reverse complement.
AAACATTTCTTATTAGTATCTATGTTGAAAACAGTAGTGCTGCTTAATATTTCTGTGGAACATGATATATTTTTCAGGCCTCTTTGCTTAAGTTTATTTCTGCCATTTATTCAAGTTTGGTTTTAATCTGTTGATTTAATTTTATCATTAAATTAATGATGTAAAATGTATTTAAATGAATAAATTACAAAACATGACATTTTCTTTGTTTACCTGCATGTCATGTGACCTATAACATACATCAGAGAACCGTGAACATGTGAATGTATGTAACTTATTGAAATATTACCTTAAAATCTCTGAGAGTACTTCAAGTAAATACTTAAGATCCAAAATGAAATCATTTAGTCTATTTAATATATTTATATGTAACTTAATATTTTAGGCTTCTCACCCTGTCCCTTCTGTGTAGCATCTGTGGATTGAGATCCCTGAAGAGCTGGATAAGACCTCTAGCAGACATCGTAACATCTGGAAGATAAAGATATGCTGTTAATATCATTTATTCTAAATATGATGTACATAATGAACAGACTATGATAAATAATGGTAGCAAACGGCATACTTTTATCTTTGTGAGATTTGTACTGTGCGAGATCTTGAAGCAGATCTTCAGACATTGAGAGAGGACAGCGGGCGACCACTTCTTTTATGGCATTGATTCTGTGATATGGGGATGAACAGGAGAATTATCAGGAGTAAATTACAGTATTTTGTATCATATAATCACGTTTCATTATATTTGACTTTACACAGCACCTACCCAACTGTCATGGCCTCTCCTGAATTTCTGTCTGTAACAAAGTTATTGGCGATGGTCGTGATGACTGGCTCAATGATCTGTAGATGTAACAGTAATTAATTTGTTACCATTTAAACTTAATTTGCAATTATTCAAATTAAAATCATTCTAATAAGATGATTTGCTGCTCAAGTGACATTTATTATCAATGTTGATTAATTATCAAATGCTTAATATTTTTTGGAGAAAAAAAACGATGCAATTCTTCAACATTCTTTGATGAATGCAAAGTTCAAAATAAAGAAATACAAATCTTTTGTAACAATATACATTAAATCACTTTTGATTCAATTTAATGCATCTCTGCAGAATAAAAGGATTATTTCTTTCCAAATAAATAAGAGAAAAATTTAATTAATGATTATAACAAAGTCCTCACGAACAGTTCTCACCTCGGGAGGGACCAGCTGATGGGACGCCTGGGCGGCACACAACATAATTTTGGTGACCTCTGAAAGAAAAGAAATAAATAACGAAGAGATCATAAACAGCTTCTGAAGACATGAGTATTAGATAAAAACACTGAAGTAAATTACGCATTATTATAGTATATCAGTGTTGTTTACCTCTCTGGTGAGGCTGAAGGAACCGCTGGACAAACGGAAAGAAATTAAAGAGGAAAAGCTGTGAAAACAGAAACAAAACCGGTTAAATAAAGTAACTTGTGAGAATAAAATCAATTCTTAAATGTGAAAGTTGAATAAAATTAAAATGTTCCCTTATAAATTACCTCATGAATTCCCACGAGTCTAGAGATGAGCTCCATCATCATGATCTTCACCTCAAAGCGCTCGTTTGAACTCTCCAGCTGCTTCAGGAGCTTCTCTGCAAAATCTGAATAACACGGATATTAATTACTAATCTAGATGCTTTTATAGAAAGCGATTCACAGTGAAGGTTAATTGATCAACCCTGGTGGGTCTGAACCTGCAACCTTTTAATTACCAGATATTTGTGAATATTTTACTATTTTTTTATATTCTGTCTGACAGTCTTACCTTGTGGATCATGGATCAAGTGGATGGCGGAGAAATTAAAAACTTCCACTTTTCTCTTATTTTTATGTTTCTGAGAAACCCAAATGAAATTCGCATGTTAAGCAATGGAATTAACAACGGTCATTACAGTGCATTAAACCCCATCAAAAAGACTGGGTGATTTTATTGTATTTTTATTAAAGTACAGTTCATGTAGTTGCCATTTCTCATTATCATTTAGTTTAACTTGATGTAACACTAAACTAAAAGAGTATATAAAATATCACTGAAATTAACAAAAGACCGATTATGAAACACTAGATTCAACCTTGAGAACTTTCATGGCTTTCTCCATTTTTTTCTTGTTTTTGGAAGATTTCTTTCCAGTGGAATATCGAATCATTAGATCTCTGGCTGTTGGCCCATCATCCTGCAGAAGGAAAAAAAATATATATATTAAAAAAAAAAAAAAAAAATCACAAAGATTTTTTGACAAATAGAAAGTTCAAAAGAATAGCATTGTTTTATTTGAAACAGAAACATAATAAATATATTTACTGTTACTTCTGATCAAATTCATGTGTCCTTGCTGAATAAAAGTATTAGTTTCTTAAAAAAAGAAATACTATTCGTACCTCAGACTCTGAATCACTGTCTTTCTTCTCATCCTCATCTTTTCCCAGGAAGAACTTCATTCCAGCGACAAGGATCTGAGAGGAGATTAGATTTGAAACATGTTAGAAGAGTTCAATAGCCCTCGAAAAGCAGTCTAGTAAATAAAGTTATAACAGTGTACAATTAGTAAATAAATTGTCAATAACTAATATAAACTAGACTAATGTTTCAATGCTGAGATTCATACTTATTCATTACAAAGAAATGGCAAAAATCCTACCTTTGTGACTTTGGAGAAACACGCCGTGGTGATGACGTTCACGGTTTTGGCGTCATTCCTGATTAGTTGATGTGGGAATGGAAAACAATAATAACTGTAGATCATACTAAATGGCACACATGGCACACTGTTCAAGGACTCACCAGATGTTCCTTTTGTAAAGCTCCACCATCACATCCAGAGAGATCTTGGCAGCAATGGGGTTCGAATCCCTCAGCATGGTGTACATGAAGTTCTGTAAGGTCTGAGCACAGAAGTAAATACAAAAGTATTTAAGTCAAAACTACAAAAGTGAAACTTGTCAAGAACATGTCAGTGTGTATTTCAGCCCAAAATCTAAATGAGCAATAAGTGATTAATCGCGTTTTGGAGGGTAAATTATGAAAAGCTGCAGTGCTTCAATTATGTGGCTTGATGAAAAATGAATATCATGCCCAAGTACAAGTGACTTACCGTGTTCAGTTTGTTGTTTTTGTGCTTGGCATTGATATTTTTGATATCGGTCACAATATGGGTATATAAAGTCTGAGGAGACAGAGGACAATTTCTCATTAGCAATCTTTGCAATAATTCATATTCTGAAAACAGAATTGCACCGCAATATTTACAGACCTTCCGCAAAAGTTTGTCATGACAGCGCAGCAGCTCAAAGAACAGCCCCAGGAGACTGGTGGGACTGATCAGATCTTTGTTCCTCAAGAGAATGAGAGCTTTGCAAAAAGTCTAAAAGAAAGTTTCTCTTTAGTAAACAGATCTTTAAAAGTTAAACAACTCCTACCCTGAAACACAGACTATCTTGATGAAGTTTACAGCTTATGCATATACACATGCTAACTGTACTGTAATTTAGGATAAATATATCAGCTAAACAACGAATGTTATTCGCACCATTCTGAGATCTGGCTCCAGCACAGTATGATGGTTTAAGAGCAGATCAGTCAGCTGCTGAGGGAAATCTGACAGCTCCTCTAAGTAACAGTGCCCAACCTGAAGACAAAAATCACATTTAGCCGATAACACAACAAGAGTCTAATCTTCTAAGACGTCTAATACATATCTAGATTTTAAGAGAAAGGACCTCCATACCTGAGCCAGAAACATGACCAGCTCTGCCAGGTCTTTGTTGGTTTTTTCAGGCTGATGTTTAAAGATCTCCACATTTGACTGATAGTGACGATACTGTTGCAAAAACTGGAAAAACAACAAATTAAGATCATTTAGATTCATGTGGAGCAACGTTAAGACATTTATTCCGTAGAATTAACAAGCATCTATTTTAATAATACTAGTCGGAAATCAATTGCTGATTATATGAACTACAGATTATGCCATTTTTACAAATTCTGCCTCTCATTTGCCATCCCAATTGAAGAATGACCCAATAATAGTAACGTTACGACCCGTAATAGTTAATAGTTAACGTTACTTCTCGCTATTTGAATACTAGCGAAACTGAAAAGCATACTAAACAATAAATGAGTTCTAATTACGTTAGGGTGAGTTTAATAAATACATGAACCGCTTGGCGTAATGTTAGCGTTGATTTAACTAACTTATACTAGCGACCAAGGGTGGGTTTCCCAAAAGCAACTAGCTGCTATGCTAGCGAGTTCCGTCGTTACCAACAGAGCTCAGTGGAACTAACGACCATAGTTAACTAACGATGCTTTTGGGAAACGGAGCCCAGGCTAGTTGACAAATCCAGTAGCAAGTTATTTACCTCCTCCGTGTAGGACTTTGGATCCCTCTTGATCAAATTTTGCAACTGTGGGAGGTTCGTCGGTAATTTGTTATTGTGACGCCCCGACATTTTTGATTATCTTCTTATAATAAGCGTCGAGAAATAACGTTTATTTTTAAGCGACTTGATTATTCCAGCACCAGCGTGGTTCATGAGGAGGTCGCCATGTTGCCAGCAAAGTACGGAAAGTCTGAAAGGACATTCCGGGTTTCAGAAGCTTCACTGCTGGTGGCGTGTGCGTTCGAATCAGTACTTGTGAATCATTTGAAACTTGTGCGAATCATTAGATTTGAATCAGTGGATTTTGCCCTAGTTGCCAGCTTGGGGTGTTTCGAGCGCTTCGAAACAATGAATCATTTGGTGAATCATTTGATTCAAAGAGGTTCGTTTATAGCATTTAGATGAGCGGTTTTCAGCGGCCCCCTGTGGACATTGGAGGTACGGCAGGAGCCCCATTTTACATTCTGCGTATTTTTGAGTTAGGTTAAAAAAAAATTTGTTTAACTATAGTAGTCCAACTGAAAAAATATGTGATCCTGGACCACAAAATCAATCATAAGTCGCACGGTATATTTGTAGCAATATGGGTTAAAATTATTTTTCTTTTATACCAAAAACCATTAGAATATTAAGCAAAGATCATGTTCCATGAAGATATTTGGTAAATTTCCTACCATAAATATATAAAAACTTAATTTTTGATTAGTAATATGAATTGCCAAGGACTTCATTTGGACAAATTTAAAGGCAATTTACTCAATATTTTGATTTTTTTTTTTGCACCCTCAGATTTTCAAATATCTAAGCCAATAATATCAAATATCATATGTTTACAAACCATACATCAATGGAAAGCTTGTTTATTCAGCTTTCAGATGATATATAAATCTCAGTTTCACAAAATTGACCCTTATGACTGGTTTTGTGGTCCAGGGTCACATATTGTCTGTTGTTTTGCTGCTGGTTGGATTAGTTATGAGTTTCTGCAGCCTCTGATTTAGAGAACTAGTATTTTATAGGTTTCCGAGGAAAACATATGTAAGGGGAAAATACAATCAATTGTACCCCAATCATATCAATTGATACAACTATACATGCTTAATAGTCCCAATATGTAAAAAATAAATAAAAAGGACACTTTTTTTGTAATTGGGAGAAGTTAATAGACAATGTCTGTCAAACTTAGGAAACCTGAATGCATCCAAATAACTAAATTAACTGGCATTTATTTATTTTTTCACACTAACAGAAATGTCAAAAACACAATGATTAAGGAAAACCATAAAGGCATGATATTCTTTTATTTACAAATTGCAAATTGTCCAGTATGTAACAGCTTTAAAACATATCAACAGATTTCATAAGATAAATATCACACTATATAGAACACTTTAAATTTCTTCGATCACCACTGGCACTCAGTGATTTCTAAAAGATTTACAAAGCAAATACTGTCTCGTATTCTGTCAAGGCAACATTTCCAGCATCATTTCATTTAAAATGCACAAGAATAATTTTTTACCACAAAAAAATATGAATTCATTTCTGATTTATTTGATCCATAATCTTTTAGGAATCTATAAAAACTGTATTTACCAAAAAATGATAAATTATAAAATAAATGGTTTTAAAGAAGTAGCAGCCAATGGTCAAGAATGTAAGCGATAAAAATACACAAAATTCTGCGAGGATTGTACACGTCACTGACGTCCAAAACATCTTAAGACAAATTTGTTCTGACGAGGTCAAAGCCTCGACAGGAAAATGAAGAAACTGCTTCCGAATTGTTCTGGTATTTTCAGCTGATCTCTCGAGTCTGTCAGGAGAGCAGAAAGGCCGTGGGGTCCACAGATTATCCTGACAGTTTCTCTTCTGCCTGCAGACATCTGAGCACATACAAGATGACGTGGTAGCAGAAAATGTATTGTTCCTGGAGAGGAAAAACAGCAAATGTTACATGCAAAAAGACAGCAGAATTAAACTTCATTTAAAGGCATCGTTCATTATGAAGCTGTTACCTCTGTCTGCACCATGCCCTGCCTCTGGAGTCTCATGGTACGGACCACATCTGATATGTCAAACTGTGGAGAACATAGGATTATTACATATAACTTCCATAATCGCATTAGCTAATACTGTATATAATATATATTACCATATTTTGTTTATCATTAGATTATTGTGCTGTAAGCATTTTCATCCATTTCATGAACCTTTGCCATTTAACTTCAATTATTATTTATACCATTTATTATATCATTTATTTAGTCATTATAAGGTGTTGCTATAAACAAACATAAATAAAAGTAGCATGCTTTAGCCAGACAAAATTGTGATTATTGAAAAATTATTCATTTTCACCATTTAACTTCAAAAATAATTTATATAATTTATTTGACCATTTATTTAGTGAAGTTTCTTGTTAATAAAAACATACAAATTAAATAAACAGAGAAAATTGATTCTTTAAAATTAACTTCTGTTATTTAATCTCAATTATTATATATAGAATCTATTCTATCATTTAATTTAGACAAATTATTTTAAAGTGTTACCAGAAACATAAATAAACAAAAAACTATTTAAACCTAACAAAAAATTGTGATTATTAAAAAAAATAACTTTTGTCAGTTAACTTTAATATATATATGTGTATATATCTATATCTATATATATACACATTATACATACACACACACGTATGTATGTATATATATATATATATATATATATATATATATATATATATATATATATATATATATATATATATATATATATATATATATATATATACACACACACATGTATGTATGTATGTGTGTATGTGTGTGTGTGTGTATATGTATATATATGTGTGTGTGTGTGTGTGTGTGTATGTATATATACACATACACACACATACATACGTGTATATATATATTATACACACGCACATATATATGTGTGTTTCTTGAAAATGTATCAAATTTAAAAAAAAATCTAAATAATAATGTGTAATGTACAAAACATTACAAATATAAAAATTCCAGTTAATTGTTCAAAGAATAAACTTGTATATGACACTTACATCTGCATCTTTGCTGATGAGGCCAAGAACCACATCTATGCAGATGAGCGTCCCTGATCGGCCAATCCCTGCGCTGCAGTGGGTGACAATGGGCCCTGATTGGTGGATGTGTCTCATGAAGGAAATGAATGTCAGGAGTTGTTCTGGTTGAGTCGGGGTTCCATGATCAGGCCAGCCTGTGTAGTTCAGATGAGTGACTCTCTGGATCTCATTAGTCTGCGAGAGAAAGATATACATGCAGATTTATGCATTTAAACATCTATGCATATAGGTGTATTAATAAATATACTGATATATACACAAACCTGGATGTCTTTGACCTCTATGAGGCGGATGACGAAGTTGTCCAGGTGCTGATCTTTGACCAGTGTGATCTGCAGCCGGTCGTCCACCATCTCGGGCGAGCGGGGCGTGTCGGGCCAGTACCTCTGACATTTCACCTTCCCCCCCTCCACTTCCTGCGTCATCATAGCGATCACGTTGGACTTCTGCTCCCAAACCATCTGCCAGAAGTCCCCCAGAGTGGTGGGCAGCGGCCCCTGGCACGCGATGTACAGGAAGTTCTCGTCTTTCACAGGCATCTTGATGAAGTTGGCATTGATGTAGCCACCATCCTTCCCCAGCATGACCCTGGTTGTGTCGACTGAACCAAGACAGAATTAATAGTCAAGTAACCTTCATTTCTGTAGCGCTTTATATAACACAGATTGTGTCACGGCAGCTTCACAGAGATAATCAGGAAAATAGCTGAAATCAATTCTGGAAATTAATATACAAAAAAGGCCAGAGAAACATGCATTGTTTATACATCAATGTTTTGTCCTAACTCACATGGAACAATGTTCTTGTATCGGTTTTTCTTCTTGTTCTCTTTGGTCTGACCAATCAGACATTCATCCAAGGGGCGCAAATTCTGCAGATTCTTTGAAAAAAAAAAACAATATGCATATTAAAATTTATTTTTTTAAATCCATATGCGCATCAAAGGCTATATTCATGCCAATAAAATAAAAATAAAATGAAATAAAATAAAATAAAAGGTTTAACAAGCTGGGATCAGCAATATTATTTAAATGTTCTTGAAATAAGTCTCTACTGCTCATTAAGGCTGCATTTATTTAATCAAAAATGCAGTAAAAAAATATTGATATTGTGAAATATTATAATAATTTAAAATAACAATTTTTTATTGTAATATTTATTAAAATGTAATTTATTCCTGTGATGCAAAGCTGAATTTTCAGCATCGTTACTCCAGTCTTCAGTGTCACATGATCCTTCAGAAATCATTCTAAATGCTGATCTGTTGCTCACGAAACATTTATTATTCTTCTCAACGTTGAAAACAGTTGCAGTGCTTAATATTATGAAAATACTTTTTTCAGAATTTTTGATGAATAGAAAGTTCAAAAGAACAACATTTGAAATAGGAATCTTTTGCAACATTATAAATGTCTTTACTGTCACTTCTGATCAAAGTAATGCATCTTTGTTGAAAGTAGTATTAATTTTTTTAAAATGTATGTAGTATTAAACGTGCACATAAAAAATGTTCAACTATGCAGTAATTTAAGGGGGTTTTATCATTTCTTGTGACTGAAGAAAATGTTCTAAGATCAAAGAATGGACTTTATCGATACATATATAGTACAATAAAACATTTTCTGTACCTCAAACTCTTGCAGAGGAACTTTCTGTTCCAGCAGGCCTTTCATCATACGCACTATCGTGTTGAGGTTAGCGGACGTATAATGACCGTCAGGAACCACTTTAACCAGCGGCAGAGACGTCAACTCTTCCTCAGTGACAATGGGGCCATCTGAGAAACAGAGAGACAAAAGAACATGTATAACATTTACAATAAGACAAACCTATTCAATGAATAAGATCTGGGCTTCATAACCCATTCGTAATGAAGTACTATAAGAAAACAGTCCTCTAGAGTGGTTTCTACAACAGACTGACCTTCAGTAAATTTAGAGTTGATGTTCTCTATCGGCAGCTCGTCACTCCCCCATGTGATCTCATCCTCGTCCAGCTGACCTGACGATGACTGCAGGGCACTAAGAAGAGAGCAAGCCTGCTAGATTTAGCCCTCTCAGAATTTAAGAGCACATAGCTATCTAACTATAAAGCGCTTAAATACAAATAGCCTGGATTCAGTCATGTTTACTAAATAGAAAGAGTTTGGGTGGTTTATGTCTCAAGTTGCTTTGAGAAAATCATGATGATAAACAGGAATATGAACTGAATTTTCACTCTAATTTCTAAATTTAAAATATAAGCTGCGGAAACAAAAACATACAGGCTACAGTAGTGAAATTACTTGAAGGGTCATATGAAAACTGCAGAACTGATTTCCTCACCTGTCGTTCAGTGGAACTTCAATATTTTCTTCCTTCCACTTAGCCTTCCGAGACGTCTGAAGACAGAAGAACATAACATATAGTTCAGACAAACAGATGCATTGTTTTACAAGTCAATACAATCACCTCAAAGTCCATTGTTATCAGATCAGATCTTGGATCTTAGAAACTCTGTTTGTCTGCTGTAAAACTGCAGATATTCAAAGTTTACAGATGGCTGTACCTCTGGGGAGTCTTCCGGCAGAGACGAGCCGTCACAGTCCGTGTCCTCTGATAGGTCACCACTTCCTTCTGTTCCCTTCCCTTTCTCTAGAGAGCCGGTGTCATAGTCTAAAACACAAACACACACAGTCCTGATCATGTAAATACTCCACTCTCCCATCTGCAGGTAACATTCAGATGAGACATCTGCCAGAATGATGTGTCATGTGGGGTTATTATAGGAAACTAGAACTAAAACCATTAAAAAAAAAACATGGTTACACTTTATTTTACAGTATGTGTATTTGCAGTGTACTTAACCAAGAAGGTACTAGTAGTATAAGGTAACTACAGAGGTTAAGGTTAGGTTTAGGTTCAGGGTTAGTATCTGGTTATTACTCAGTTGTTGTAACTGATATAAGATGATAATATATGCAAGTGCAAAAGGATTGTAAAATAAAGTGCGGTTACACTTTATTTTAAGGTGTCCTTGTTACAGTGTGATTATACTGAGTAATATTAATTAACTACATGTACTTATTACATGGTTAGGATTAGGGTTACTTACATGCAATTATGCATAAGTTATAGTTGTAATAAAAGTAAGTACATGAAACGTGTAACAAAGACAGCTTAATATAAAATGTTAAAAACATTTTCATGAAATAATTAACATTAAGTGAAATTCCTAAAATATGCTTACTAAAAATGCTTATATATATATATATATATATATATATATATATATATATATATATATATATATATATATATATATATATATATATATATACACATATATATACATATATATACATACACATATATATATATATATATACACACATACACATACATACACACACACACGCATATATATACACACACGTACATATATATATATACACACATATATATACATATATATACATACATACATACACATACATACACACGCGAAAAAGTGTTGGCCCCCTTCCTGATTTTTTTTTTTTTTGCATGTTTGTCACACTTTAATGTTTCAGATCATCAAACAAATGTAAATATTAATCAAAGATAACAAATAAACACAACATGCAGTTTTTAAATGAAGGGTTTTTTATGAAGGGAAAACAAAATCCAAACCCACATGCCACAGCACTTTTTCACACCACTGTACACATATATATACACACACACACACAATATAATACATAAAAAATAAAATATACTAAAAATTAAATATTTAATAAAACTTAAAAAATAAAGAAATATAGAAATAAAAAATGAAAATGAAAATAAAATTGATAACATTCATTACTAAAATTAAAATGAACAATATAACATTTTATTAAAATAAAATATTTTAATAAATGTATTCAATTAAAAATGTAATGCATCAAAATATTAATTACAAATAATTATAACAATAATAAAATATTATTAATATTTTATTAATACATAATAAAATTGAACTAAACTAATTAAACATTTTAATAAAAACTATAATAGTATCTCAATGATACTAAAATCAGGCTGGTCATGTGATCTTTACTGTACCTATTGGAGGGAGGGGAGGTGGGTTGGTCTTGCTTTGCTCCGATGGCGTCTGGATTTTTGTCTTCACACCGCTATCCTCACTCACATCTGAAACAGATTTTTGCAAATTATTATTTTTTTTACGCAATAAAAATACCAAAAATAGTATATAGTATACATTGACACATAAATTATAAAAATTATTTAAATGAAATGTTATGTTTTTCTATTTATATTTTAAAGAACATTAAATTTAAATAAATATTTTTATTCAACAAAAATTAAGAATAATAACTTAATAAAGAAAATTATTTAAATATTAGAATTTAAAATATACATATATTTAGTAATATATTATATCTAGTAAAATACTTTTTTTAATTTGTATTTTTATATATTATTTTTAAAATGTATATTTATATTTTTTATTTTTAAAATATAAATATGAATTAACATGAGATTGTTGGCATGCAGGCCATACCGTTGTTGCCATTCACACCGTTGGATTTGAGAGGCAGAAAGCCCAGGTACGTGTTGGGCATTTGTTCAGGTGGACGGGAGACGATGAGGTTCACCAAGCCTTTAGCTTTACGGATGGTGGTGACGGCTTTAGAGTGAGACACGCCGATCATCAGATCCTCATTCACCTGTACATAAACGCAACCACAGAATTAGCTTTCATAACTTAAACAACATACTGCGTTTTTCCAAAAACACCGGTTACTGACCTTCAGTAAACGATCACCAACTTGCAATGTGCCCGCGGTGTCTGCGGTGCCTCCAGGGGTGATGGACTTCACGAAAATACCCCTCTCTCCACCAATCACAGAAAAGCCCAGGCCTCCTGCAGGCGGCTTCTCCAACTGCAGCTTCACAATCTGCTCCTGTAAACACATTAGACCAGAAACGAGTGAAATAAAGAACACAGAATGTGAATGAGATGATAAACTGATAACGAAAGCACATTAACAATTGCAATTAAATCAAAGACGGAGGAAGCCTCACTCAACGTTTGCCGTCCACTGCGGTACTTCCTAAAAATCAACTCAAATTCCTCTCACCTGTTCCTCTTGTCGCTAACAGACTGCAGAAATCTGACCTGTCTGTGTGACCTTCTAAAGTCAGTGTATTTAGTGATAAAAGATTTAGCCAGAGCTGCACCGATCAATATTAGGTAATCGTTTACCAGAAGTTCTACAGGTCCTTACCTCAGCGGGACAGATACCGGATAGGGCCTCCAATTCATTACGATCGTCGCTATGGAGATAACCTATGATACAAAGAGAGAAATGAGGTCACTGTATATATTACTCAGCTTACAGCCAGAAGAGTAACAGCGCTGCTAACCAGAGCATCAGAATGCCATCAAATCACAAGAAAAGTAAACAACTGATACCATTAATTAAAGCAATAAGCACTTGGATCACATCTTAGAGTGACTTAACTGTAGTTAAGGGGTGACATTAGCTAAAAATATAATATAATAACAATTAGCTTAGCATTTCCTGTTTTAAACTGTAAATGACCAATGAGAATTCAGTATGCAAATATGAGCAAGATTCTATACCAAGATCACATCAGTGTAAGTCAATGGAAACATTACATTTATAATTTCTTTAACTGCTTGAAATGTATTGCCTTTTTAGTTTTGATATCAGTTTTCTTAATTTGTCTCAATCTGAGCATAGTATATGATTTTTTTTTTTTTAAAGGAAATTAATGCTTTTATTCAGCAAGGATGCATTAAATTGATCAAAAGTGGCATTTATGTTTTCTATTTCAATTATATGCAAACTTTTAAACTTTCCATTCAAAGACTCCTAAAAAAATGCTGAACAAAAATGATGGTTTCCACAAATGTTTTCAATATTGATGATGATAAAAAAAAACATAAAAAACAAAGTTTCTAAAGAATTTCTCAAATCTGTATCGAATCATGTGACACTGAAGAGTTACTGGAGTAATGATGCAGAAAATTCAGCTTTGCATTGCAGGAGTAAATTACATTTTAAAACATTCAAATAGAATTTGAAAATGAAATAATATTTCACAATATTACTGTTTTTGCTGCATTTTTAATCAAATAAATACAGCCTTGGTGAGCATAAGAGACTTCTTTCAAAAGCGGCAACAATAAAATCCTCCTGACCCAAAACTACAGAACAGTGGTTACATTTTGATAAAAATATGCAGTTACTGCTAATTTATACACTTACCGTTCATACTCTGTGAGACTTTAGGACTGACGTTATTGTTTAGTAACGAAATCTGCTCCTCACCCGGAAAAACAGGCTTCCCATCCCTGCAGAAATATAGTTAGATAGTGGCATCCGTTCAAAAGTGTTACACATATCACATAACAACGGCCAAAAAAAGTCCATCAAAAGTATCTTTCCAACACCTGAAAGTAATATGGATGATCTTCAAAGTGTTTTTTGTGAAGGTGAAGCGAATAACTCACCTGGTGGCTTTAAGACTGAGATTCCTCAGTGACAGCTGCAGGAGTCTGCGGCTCTCGATCAAGGTCAGATCCTGCGTTGGAGCGCCGTTGATGTAATGTATGATATCCAAGTGTCTCAAACTGCCTTCCGCAGAGGCTACGGATCCTGGGATGATGTCCTTTACGAACAGCACGCCCAACCCACTGTCACTTCCTCCATCGAGAACAAGCCCTGCAAGAGACGCCCAGAAAACAAACACTTAGCTGCGCTAACCCTAACGCCACCTTCTGTTTTTCTTTCTTTTGCTTTTTTGTCAGCGGGCTGAAACCTGATACCCTTTATCTGGCATGTTGTCTAACCCCATGAGCTCATTTTTCCAGTGAAACGCAGGTGGGCTTTGTTTATTCTGATGCATATCTGTGTTTTTGTGTGACCCGGTAAAGCACTGTTGACCTCTGACAGCCAGAATGCTGCAGAATCCACTCACTCAGCAGGATTCTGGGTATTTCTGAGAAGACCGAAGGCATTGCGTGGTAAAGAGGATCGTTTACCATATATACGTTGATGTTTCCATTACCTAAGGACTCGTCGTGGCATTGAAACGTGATGTCAGGAAGGAGGTGGGCTTCTATTGGTGGTTTGGGAAGTTCTAGGATGCGGCCGACCACAAGGTCCACGACTTTGGGGGCGGCACGAACCAGGTTGACCACCTCGGTGTGATTCATGCCAGACACGTCTGTGTTATTCACCTATAAACAGAGGAAGACGAGTGAAGATGCATTACAATGTGTAAAATACAATTAAATTTGAAGTTTTGCAGCTTTTAGCCCATGTGTTCGTTTTATATGGTAGTGTATTGATAAAGGCCAAAGGTTGACAAATGTAAAATATTTGTCCAATATAATGCTCTCTAAAATCAGAAGGTCCCTCCCATTAATACTATCTGCCATAGTTATTATACTAACCTAAAACTAAAAAAAACCATTTAAAAAATATCATTATTTGAAACAAAATCAATGTTAACAAATAAAATAAAAACAAAAATAAAAAAAAGTGAAATACTGAAAATAATGAAATAAATCTTTCAAAAACCTCAAATTCTACCAACCCAAAATTTTTATTGGTAGTGGAAGTTGAAAATTGAAAAAGTTATCTTTTTCTGATGATGTATTGTTTCCTATGTATGTTTGTATGTATGTATGCAAAAATTAAATAAATACGACTTTCTTTAACTAGCTATATAAAGGTTTCAAATAGTTCTGCAAAGCAACAGGAAAGATAAACCCATCACCCAGTGGCGATGCTGTACCATTATCATGCGATCCCCTGGACGCAGTCTGCCATCTCCCTTAGCAGGGTCCTGGATAATGTCATGGATGTAGCAATTATTGTCATTCCCTTTGGTGAGAGTGAAACCTAAACTTCCTTTATCAGACTTCACCAGAGACACCTTCAGCTCCACCTCCTAAAAAGACAAACATTCCTGTCTTTATCAGAGCAGAGAAGATCCTCAACACATGCAGGATATTCTATTAGAAATTCTCAAAAGAAGATCATTTGGATTAAATAACACACAGAGATCAAGTTGTCGTCAAGTTAATGGTCACTCACAGGGATGAACTCTTCCTCCTGGCCGTGATCTGGCAGACAGAGGTTAACCGTGTTTGGCAGCGGTGGGGGAAGAGGGTCTGGACTGGGGCTCAGGATCCCAATCTCAGGCAGGGCTGGAGAAGATGACATACGAACTGCAGAGCTGTCCAAATCACTGGAGGACACAGACAGGAAATGGAACATAATTAATAAACATGCATTCTGTGACATACATTGAGAAAATGTGAGGTGCTCCATCTAAAAGAAGGAAAAAAAATCTTATTATATTGTATTTTCTAGATTTCTACATTAAATTGTAATTTTTTCTTATTTAATTTAAGAATAAATTAAAATATTAAAATTAAAATAATTATAAATTGCTTCATAAGATCGACACTGAAGCTAAGAACCCGAAAAAGAAAACTGAAAGAACTAAGAAACATGGAAAAAAAGTGAAATAAAATAAAATAAAATGCTTTGAGATATTTAAATATTTAAACTAAAATATTACATTTTTATATTTTATAGACATTTAAACTAAAAACAAAATAAATTAATTAATAAAATGTGAAAAACTATGTTAAATTAAAAATGAAATAAAACATTTAAATAAAAAATGCGTTATGAGATCAATGCTTACGGAAACCAAAATGCTAATTGAAATAAATAAAGTGAAAAAAAAAAAGATGCTAAATTAAAAATTAAAAAGAAAAAGTGTACTCCATGAGATGGGCACTAAAAATAAAACGTTAAAATTAATTATAAATATGCTTTATGAAACTGACTTTGAAACTAAAAACAAATAAAATGTGAAAAAATCTTACTTTAAATTAAAACCAAAATAAAGAAAATAAAACGCTTTATGAGATCGGCCTTGAAACTAAGAAACAGAACATAAAAAAACTAATGTTAAATAAAAAAAAAGAAAATACTTTGAGATCGACATTAAAATGAAACAAAAAATTTAACTTGGAAATGGCGTAACTAGCAGTTTGTACAGACTAATAGGTTAATACAGCATATCGACCCGTTTCTGTCATTTCATTATTTTCATTTCTACTCTAAAAGATTATGTCAAAGCAAATGCCAGTCAAAAGAAGCCACGTCATTTTTGCTGCAGATCTTTGTCACACTGCATTCAGCAGTGCAAACAAGTGTTTCACTGCTGCTGGCTGTCATGTTGTCTGACTCAGTCACATGATACAGACTGAGCAAAACACTCCCACAGGAGAGATTAGTGCCGTCACACCTGAACTCTGTAACCTGGGCCCAATTACATTAAACAATCATGTCGGCTTATGCAAGAACAGTGTTTATTTCTAAAAGACTGACAAAGCCAAGTTATACATGAAAAGCTCTTATACATGAAAACATATATTAACATAACAAAAAGTGTCTTATGCTTAAAGAATACATTTCTGACCTTCTGCTGACATCCGGTCTAGACATGGACTGTCTGGGTGAGTAATAAGCTGATCGTATGGTGTCGTCCATATCGGCCTCGTATGGGAGTCTTCCAATGGGGGTCTGGTAGACACTCCGGTCCCAGGTTTGACTGGCCTGCTCCAGGTTGGCGGGGCTGAAGGCCTCCTCCAACTCGTCGTTGTCTGTGCTGTCGCTGTAACTGTCCCTGCGACTGGGCGACTTCACCAGCAGCCTCTCCAGAGCCTCTTCCACAGGACCCACCGCCCAAGGGCGCTCCGTCTGAGGTGGGGAGCTCGTCTTGGCATCAGGCTGGGGCTTAGGACGGGGTTCCTTTCGTGGAGAGGGTACAGGAGTCTAGGGAAAGTCAATTGTAGACTTAATTTTGAAGATGTGAAATATCCCAAAACAGGTTGGCTGTTAAACTGGAGAGCTACTGAGATAGCAAAAAGACTTAATAAAATGAAAAAATAAAATACATTACATTTTTAATTAAATATAAATACTAAAATTAAAATACAACAAAATCCTAACCCTAAATACTAATTAAAAATAAATAAATAAATAAAATAACAAATACTCAATAAAATAATAATCAAATGTAATAAAACTCCATAAAACAAATCAAAACAAAATAAGACTCAAAATAAAAGAAAAAGAGACAAAATAGATCTCTAAACTCAGTAAAACTCAAGAAATTAACAGCCCTCAATGAAATAAAATACTCAACTCAAAACTGAATAAAATAAAATGAAATACTCAAAATAAAATTTAATTAAATGCAACAATAACCCCAAATACTAATAATAAATAAATAAATAAAAAAGCACTAAATAAACAAACAAATAAATAAACTCAGATTAATATTATAAAACAAAAGGAAATAAAACAAATTAAGACTCAAAATTAAAGAAAAAAAGCTAAATAAACCAATATTAAAAACCAATATTAATAATAAACAAAAATGCAATAAATAAAACAATATACTCATTAAAATAAAATACTGAAATAAAAACATAGTATAAGATAAAAAGTATAAAATACAATAATAATAAAACCTAAATTTAATACAATTTAATAAAAAATAAAATACTCAAATTAAGACTCAAAATACAACAAAACCCTAACCCTAAATAAAACAAAACACTCATTTAAAAAAAAAAAAAAAAAATCAAGTCCCAAAATACTTTATCAAAGTAAAAATAATAAATAATAATCTTTAATAAAAATAACTTGTCTCTTCTGGTGGCACTTTTCCTGATATTCTTGAGTGAAAACCAAGCAGAATATTCCTTTAGATAAAAGGAATGTAATGCACGGATGTGAATTCAGATCAACGAGATGAAAACTAAAAGCCTTACTTTAATGGCAGGGTCCATCTCAGGTAAGACCCCTGGTGCAGGTCTACACAAGTGAAGGGTCACCTCCTGTCCTGTACCCCTCAGAGCAGAGATCACCTCCTGACAACACACCAAAGAACAAAAGACATGTTTTAATAATACTATTTATGTTTTGTTTTTTTAGAATGTAGTAAAAGTAAAGGGTTAACGCACATGTTGTGACAATCCTTTGAGTGACGTCTGATTGACACGTAGAATGACGTCGCCCACTTCGATGCGGCCACTCTCAGCTGCTGGTTGCCCTGGAAACAGCTTCTTGACCCGGACCATGCTGGAGCCCACAGGCTCTCCGGGAACGTTCTCCTCACGGCTGAAACTGAAGCCCAGACCAGACGTGTTCTTCAGCAAACCCACCTCAAACGTGTTATCTAGAGGGGGTAAACAAGAAAGAGGACGATTTACTCTTCCAAAGTTCAAAAATCATCCCACACATTTAACCTCTAGCACATTTTCAAATGTTCATCAACAAGTGTGTCGATTCCATCTCATACCTGGAGTAATGAAGCTGTATTCTGCTTTCTTTGGAGGTGGTGGTGGCGGCTCCTCTGCAGCTGCGTTCTGAGGTTCAGAAGTGTCTTGTGGGGTCAGAGGGGCATGGATACTGTCTTTTGGGGGCTGACCTTTCTCCATCAACAGATGCACCACCTAGACAGCGGGAATTATTTTTAAAAAACACAGTTAGCTTTCAGAGAAGCACAGTCCTCTAGGGGGCGCAGTGCAGCCTCAGACCCAGAGTTCTCACCTGTCCAGTCTCTCTGAGGATCTGGACAGCCTGTTGGTGTGTCGCTCCTTCAAGACTCTTCCCATTCACAGCCACCACACGATCACCTGTCCGACAAAATCAACACTCAGGCTTGCATTATTGAAATTTTGAAAAATATAGATCGTCGAAAAAATTGTATATTATTTAATTTATATATTACACTATATTATATTACTATCCATCCACTGTCCGAACTGCTTGTCCTTTGCAGCGTTGTGGGATGAATAATGTTGCATTATATTTTATAAATTATATATCATATCATATATATATCATATTATCCATTTTCTCCAAACTGCTTGTCCTACTTAGGTTTGTGGGATATTAATATTGCATTTTTTTTTATAAATTATATATTATAAAATATACACTGAAAGCAAGAGTCAGAAACCAAAAACTTCAAAACTTCAATAAAACAAGAATTGAATCTTATTAATACTATACAAAATTATAAATGCAACACTTGTTTTTGCCCCCATTTTTCCTGAGCTGAACTCAAAGATCTAAGACTTTTTCTATGTACACAAAAGCCCTTTTTCTCTCAAATATTGTTCACAAATCTGTCTAAATCTGTGTTAGTGAGCACTTCTCCTTTGCCGATATAATCCATCCACCTCACAGGTGTGAATATCAAGATGCTGATTAGACAGCATGATTATTGCACAGGTGTGCCTTAGGCTGGCCACAATAAAAGGCCACTCTAAAATGTCCAGTTTTATCACACAGCACAATGCCACAAGTTTTGAGGGAGCGTGCAATTGGCATGCTGACTGCAGGAATGTCCACCAGAGCTGTTGCCCGTGAATTGAATGTTCATTTCTCTACCATAAGCCGTCTCCAAAGGTGTTTTCAAAATAGGCCTTTTGTGTAAATAGATCAGCTCATGAAAATTGGGGGCAAAAACAAGTGTTGCGTTTATAATTTTGTTCAGTCTATTATATTCAAATAGATTGCAATATTAATATCCTGCCACCCAACATGGGACATTTTATACATATTATAATTACATTACATATTTTGTAAAACAGAAAGGGTAGCCTATTTTCGCACCACACAGTTTATTTGATCATTTACCATATCATTTATTCATACATATATACATACATATACACAGTGCCCTCCAAAAGTATTGGAGATATATATATATATATATATATATATATATATATATATATATATATATATATATATATATATATATATATATATATATATATATATATATATATATATATATATCTATATATATTTTTTTTTTTTTTTTTTGTATATTTTTATACCTTTCTTTATCCTCCCGTCAAGCTCAGCTGCTCCTTTAGGAATGACACCTTTGACATATATTCCTCCATGCCTCACTGTTGTGTTTGATCCGCCCTGAGACAGACAAACATGTTAATACACCCATAAAGAAATGCATCATGGCAAATAATGCCTGTGCTCTGTGTTTTGAGTCTACGCGTGTATTAAGAAATCAATTGGACATGCTCACTATATAATTTCTAGATTATGATTGAACCATTTTCAAATAATGATTGAACGAGATTGAACCATCTAATAAAATCAACAGCACCCATCCTTACAATCATAAAAGTAAACCACTTGATTTCTTGAATTGATGATTAATACATTTCATCGCAGTATTCTGAAATACTGAATTAAAAAAAATAAAAATAAATCAAAAATCACAAGACCTACATATCACCACATGATCATAAATCTCAAGAAAGATCACTGTAAAATCACACCGCAGACAAGCGAATGCAAATCCATGCAGGCATTAGTGCTTCTCTGTTACAAACACAACACAACTGTAAATGTGGCATGTTGTCTTGGCTGCGCCTGTTTCAGCATTTTGCTCTACCTACTGTGTTTCAGTTTTACCGTTAGTGAAGGAGCCAATTCAAATGCCTGTACAAATCTGCATGCAAAGAGCCAAATCTACTTTCCCAAAACTGAAGCCAAGTGAGGAGCTTCAGAAAGGCGTGAGGGCTATGGGCACAAAAACAACAACACACACACACACACGCACACAAAAAGTAAGTCAAAGGGAAACAAAGGAGAACAAAAAGAGAGCGGAAACCTTTCCAAACAGTACCGTGACACTAATGCCCAGACTGCTGTCTATTTTGGACAGCTCAACGTCAAATAGATCTCCAGGCTGGAGGCTATTGACTTCTGGGCTACTAGCACTTAAAGACTCCGTGACGGTGTTGGGAGAAACCCCCTGTAAACAGAGAAGAGCTGGGTAAATACAAGG
Organism: Barbus barbus; assembly: GCF_936440315.1. Classification (NCBI taxonomy): domain Eukaryota; kingdom Metazoa; phylum Chordata; class Actinopteri; order Cypriniformes; family Cyprinidae; genus Barbus; species Barbus barbus. The sequence continues at coordinate 21,063,231 of NC_136721.1, read as the reverse complement.
CCGTGCACAGCCGTACACATGCAAGGGTCAAGGGGTCAGAGGTTAATGGTGTTGACATGCAAAACTGCATTGCATTTACATTCAGAAATGCAATTGGGCAGAAAGGAGGAGAGGGACGGTCGCAAGCAGTTAGAATGTTTTCACTGATATTTGACATTTGTGTGACTCTGAAGTGTATGTATTGAACCTAAATGCTGATATTAGGTCTAAGAAATGTGGAACTGATAAATATAAAGTTCAATATGAGATACACCATGTACTAACCAGGGGTTTTTGATCTTCACAGACTTTATGGCAATTCATGACAAAAGATTGTGTCAGTCACTCGGCTGTGATGTTTAGCACTGCCCATACTGAATTTTCATTGGTCCAACACCATTCTTATGTGGTTTCTATGGAGTTTGGGGTCACTATGATTTATTTTTGTAGGACATTAACACTTGTTTTCAGCAAGGGTGCATTAAATGTTTTGCAGTCAAAATACATTTTTTAATTAAATATATGTTGCCTTAGTGAGCATAAGAAACTTATTTTCATTAACATTTAAAAAAAAAAAAAATCTTACTGACTCCAAAACTTGGTCTAAGCACCTCCTTCAACAAGTCTATGAGACATTTAGAAACGGAAACTGCTTAGAAAGGTAATAAAACACCTCTCCTAATCGTTTTTCTTGGCAATGTTGAATTAACATCACACCTGGTTAGAGCACAGTGTAAATGTGAAATATATTTGAAAAATCCTAAATTATGTTCTGCATCTCATTGCATATGAGGAATTCCAAGGAGGGATGGAATGAGCAAGGAAGAGCTGTCCTAATATTCAAAAAAAAAAAGCAATTTAATATTTTCTGAGAAGTTTAAAAAGCACACATCTCAAAGTTCACATCAAACAGACGCTGACTAGAAACTAAAAACCTTGAGGTGAGAGTCAAAGTTCATTTAAATCACTACAGAGACTGATTCTACCTTTTTAGTCTGTTGTTTCTCTTGGCTACTTGAGTATGTGTCTTCATCCATGTCCGAATCCCCTCTGTCTGAGTATAATTCCAGCTCTTTAGGAACGTCTGGCACTTTGGATTTTCTGGTTTTAGGGGGTAAAGCTGGTGGTGTAGCTTCAACAGAGAGTTTACTGTCAGTGGGGATGGACTGCACGGGTGCAGGACCCTCGGTGGGAACGTTGCGATGGAATCCATTGAGACTTGTTTGCAGGAGGCTGGCGCTCTCGGTCCTGGAGTCCTGCGAGCTGATGCTCCCCTGTCGAATGGACTGAGGCGGAGACGTTTTGCTGGAGGCAGCAGGAGGAGGGCTAGGGGAGCATGTATGATCTTCAGAGGAAGAGTTGACGTCTACTTCCTGATTTTGTGTGGCTGATTTGTAGTGATGGATTTCTGAAGGAGAGTCTAGAGGCAAAAACATGCTTGTTTATAAGTATTGTCATCACGATAATACAAATTTCTCCAGAAAAGTCTATTCTGGTGAAATCTTACTGCACTGTGTTATAGTCCTTACAAAATGACCACATGCAAAGTCAATAAATTATTTCCATTACCTGGAAACAGTCTCTCTTTAGGTTGAGAGACCACCAGCGTAACATCATCAGGGGCATTCTGCAGAATCTCCACCACAGTGTCATGTGACAGGCTCTCCAGACTGACGTCATTCACGCTCAACAGCCTGTCACCTTCAGGAAATACAAAAATGTAGAGTTAATCTTACACTGAACAATGTAAAATGTTTAAAGTGTTCTACAATAGGGTTATTATAGATTACAAAAAAAAAAAAAAAAAAAAAATATTATTTTTATACACACATTTTTTATATATAAAAAGTTCTCATTTTCGTTTAGTTTATCTTAATGAAATAAAATAAACTAAATAAAAATTGTTAATATATTAAAAGGCTAATTAAAAAAAAAAAACAAGAAAAAAACTTCAAAGCTAAAATAAAAATAGAAAAAAAAAAAAACTTTCAAAATATTAATTAAAAATTATAATAGTAGCTCAGTTATACTAAAACTACAACAATAACAAAACAATTTTTTTGGATCATTCGGGAATTATTCAAAGGATTACAGGAAAGCATTCCTTAAATTTTCTAAAATAAAAAAAAAGGTATTCTAGAAGCATTTAAAATTATTTCACAGCTAAAGTATTACAAACAATAGTTATTAAAGGGGAAGAAAACATTTTAACTTGACTGTTTTTAGAATTAGAATTTAGTTTTGTTTTAAATTATTTGAATACACTGACAATAATTTATTAATTTAAATACTTTTAAGCCATTCTGCTGCCCCCTTGGATGTTTGTTGAGGGTCCCTTTTTGAGAACCACTGATTTAAAGCACGTTTAAATCACTTCAAAGCATTTTATAATGATTTGAAGCATTCTACAATCCTTTAAGGATAAGTTTGCATGAACTTTGTGAATTTCTCCACTAAAACATCATGCTTTCAACTGGAAAATTCAAAGAACTACATATAAGTAAAGAATCAAGGGTGAAAGCACCACTCCCCTCCACTTTCATACCTGGTTTCAGACATCTGTTGATATCTGCTGGTCCACCTGGTGTGATGGAGCTGATGATGGTGCCCAGGTCCTGCCGGCCAGAATTCTCTCCACCTACCACCTGAAAGCCTGAGCGCAACACAAACCACACACTTCACTCTACTGTATCTTGCTACAAAAAGACAAATGTCCAAAGAGTCAAAGATGTCTTACTGAAACTGTCATTTGTGCATGTACTAAATGTATTTCTCTTATCAGTGATAGAGAACCTCTTATTGAGGCCGAATCCTGATAAGATATTTCAGTGCAGGTCACCATCTGAGGCGGATGTATAACAGGACATTCTCTCTTCTGGAGTGGGATTCATTAGTCAGTGTGTGAGCTGTGAGAACTGCCAGACCTCTGCAATATATCACACTACGCTTTATTCCTGTCAGAGTCGTTTGTGTGTGCGTGTGTGTGTGTGTGTCGATAATCTGGCCGTTTAACAGCATTTCTGTGTCAGTAAAATTCCATTCTGACTGGACATGTGACCCCGTCCCAGCAGCAGAGGGTCTTGTTACTCACCCAGTCCGTACTTGACGTCTTTCTTCAGATTTACAGTCTGTATCTCTCGCTCTGGGGAGGGTAAGGCATGTACTTTCTTCTTCAAGGAGTCTGTGGGTGGGAAATACCAAAGGGGAAGAGGTCTGGGTTTTAAAACAGAGTGTGTTCATTCATACAAACACACTTTGAGAACTTTCAGAAGGTCAATCCACCACAAACACAATTACAAAATTAAAATCCTAGTAATAAATTTATATTTTCAAAATGAAAAAAAAAAAAAAAAAAGCATCACAATGTAAAAAAAGAAAAAAAAAAGAAAAGAAAAAAAAAAAACTCTACAGACCACAATGTGCACCACAATTATCTTTCATTTAATTTTAAAGGTGTCATGTAGGATGTAATTTTTGTAATCCTTTTAATTTAATATTTTTTAATTATTTAGCTTTAGTAGTTTAAATAAAAAATAAGTAGCTTTAATAAATAAAGTAGCTTTAATAAAAAAAAAAAAAAATTGCTTTAATAAAAAAAAATATTAGCTTTAATAAAAAAATAAGTAGCTTTAATAAATAAAAATAAATAAATAAGTAGCTTTAATAAATAAATCGGTTTTGATAGAGATAAATAATGTTGTTTTTTATATTTTTTGTAGTTTTTTTTTTTTAAATGTTTGAATTGTTTTTTTTATCGATTTGTTAAAAAAATAAAAAATGCTTTTTAATTTTAGCTTCAGTTAACTATAATTTGACTAACTTTTTTACTACTATTTACTTACTGCTATTATCTGATTCTTTATATACATTTAGTACAGAACACAAAACGTAGTAATTTGTGTATCTAAAAAATTTATAATTATACAAAACTTAAAAATGTGTATACTTGAAAAAAAATTCTTTTTGAATTGATCAAATAAAGAATAGTTAGGAAATACTGTATACATCTCTGATGTAACAAGTTGAAGAACTGGGAAGAGCTACTGAAAGCAGGCTAACGCTTGCTCTGTGTATTTATACTGGCATTAAACATATCAAACACATGCACAGCTCTCCATAAACTGGGCTAATCTTTCATAACTAGTGTCTTGGTGCTGAGGCATTATTTTTGGCCCAGCTCTGATGTGCTATACTAACAGCCGTGGCCAGCAGCTCATTCTCGAGGATGAGGGAGATTAGCCCACAACACAGCCGTATATCAAAGCTGATTAAAAACACACAGCTTAACGAAGCAGAATGCGTCTGAGCCAGAGACAGACGTCAATGAAACTTGAGCCAAGTGTGCGCGCGAGAGAGCAGAGCTTTTGAAAAAGATGTTCTCAATGCCATGTAAAACACCAGAAAAGACATCGCAATCCGGAGCATGTTGGATTTGGCAAGTTCTCATCAGACTTTGGGTTCCTGAGCTCTGATTAAGCGGAGGTCGGTGTCACTGAGAGGTAAACTACTGTTATTGACATTAAAAACAGGCCTGTTTTGCTTCACGTAAAGTTCACTGCAATTTTAGCAGATGTTTGTATTTTAGGGTCAGACCAGGACATGACATTTCCTACCAACGTTTAGGACTTACTAAATTTGACCATTGAAAAGAAACAGATGACAGGCAGAAAAGTACAGCACGTTGTGCTTAACGAAACAGAGATTGTATAGCGTACCAGTGATTCCTATGGAGGAGGCAGGAGTAGAGGGCACTCCAGAGCTGTGCATGCTCACACCTGAGGATCAGGGGAAAAAAAAGGAGAAAAAAAAAAAAACACAAATCAAGCACTAGACTACATCAAAAATTAAGTATATGTCTAAAAGGGGAAATTAAGTCTGATATCCTAACAATGACCTTCCTTGAGTTATTTTCAATATAAAACAATATTTTAATGCATAATGCACTTTTTTTTAATGCATTAATGCCTTCTCAATCTTAGCTATTGTGTTTCTTTTTTTTTTTTTTTGGTTTTATAAAAATGATAGCTTGACTTTGATTGGATCAATACAATTATTACATTTTATTTGTCCGTATTATTTGTAAATATTTTTTGATAATTTCAAACGTTTCTATTTTTAATGAACAAACTGATTAGTATTATTATTAATTATTAAAACTGTTGTTTTTATTTTGTTTTTTTGTAAGAAATTAATATTTTTGTTCAACAAGAAAATATTAAATTGATCTTTATTGTTTTTATAATTGTCTTTATAATTAACAGTCAAGTCAATCATAATGTTATAAAATATTTATATTTTAACTAAATATTGTTCTTTTGATCTTTATATACATGAAAATTTCCTGCTGCTGAAATAAATAAACAAATACAAATGAAAACTATTTTAAATTGAAATAATATTTCACAGTATTTTTGTTCAAACAATGCAGCCTTAGTGAGCATTGAGATTTCTTTTAAATATATATACTTTTTTAAAAACTAAATTCCCCAAATCTTTTGAACTGTACTGTAGATTCAATACAACTTTAAAATGTTATACCAAATATTTATTGAAAACTGTTGTCTTATATTGTCATTTTAAATCAATAATGTTTGCATCATGGCTAAAGATAACACAAAACAGTGTTTTCATTTTACATCATGCATTTCCAAATGAATTTCCACTAAAAAATAACTGAATCCTGGTGCTACGTACCAAAACAAAGAGATTAAAAAGTAAAAGAATTTTGTATGTCACCCGAAAAAGAAAAATTATTTCTTTGGATTTATATGCACCAAAAGACTGTGCACAATGAAACCTGGAATATGAATGAAGAAGATAAATAGGGTCAATTTAACCCAAATACAATTCTTTAGCATGGTAAAATCACTGTGACACACAGCCTGTCAGTACAATATCAACCACATCCACTGAACACCAGCATCAGCCAAACACCGACAGTGGCTTTTAAATTGTATGAAGGGTTGTATTATTCTCTGACATATAGAAATGCAGTGATGCATGTACAGGCCCATAAATTCAGACTGTAATCTCTTTATGGCATCTCTCTACATGCGGAGGAAGATGTTGAGAGGATTTGGGCTGCTGCTCTCTCTGATCTGACAGCGGCTGATGGGATGAAATGGAGAGGTAAAATGAAAAGATCAGTGAGGGAACAGAGGGAGAGAGCTGTTAAAAAGATAAAACGAAAGAGGCAGACAGCGGCTGACACCACAGAGAGGCGCACAGACAGATTCCGCCCACTATCCTGACAGACTATCAGAAGAGAGAGACTACAAAGTAAGGAAGTTAGAGAACGTTCAAAAGCAGAAAGACATTGTCTTTGAGGGTGATGAGCCATGTGCGAGTGGAGATAAGAAAGAAACAGCCGGTCGTGTCTCGTCGTCCTCACCTACGACATACGCCTGTCCCGTGTCCTCACAGGAGGAAGAGTCAGACTCTTTCTTCAAGCTTTTGGGGCTCCAGTGGGGACTGTCATCGACCGTGCTGCTGAACACACTGATGATGCAGGGAAAAAAGAAAATGGTCATGAAAATCAGCACAGAGGCAATTACTTGCAGCAGCAGAGCGGAATAAATGCAGTTATTTTCATTTTCTGATCAATCCATAATAATCGCTGGAGCGAGGAATTCTGCAAAACTGCATATTTACAAGCTGGAATTATATACTCAATTCATAAAAACGTGCTTGATTACAATCTGCTAAATCAAGATCTCACCCACCGAACACGCATTACATCGTGGAGTCTAAAACATTACAATTATCTTCACAGGAACATAATGTTTGCAAACACAGTTTCAAGACTGTCACTCTCACATACACAGCAGCTGTCTGTCTCCCATGAGAGCTGATTAACGCTGTTGGCCCCAGGCAGCACAGTGCCAAGCGACAGAGCAACAGAGAAATGCAGAACAGGAGAGTGCGACAGGCGTAAAAGACATTAGAACACAAACTGCAGATGAGCGTGAAAGTGAGATGGGTATAAAAAACTAAAAGTAGCAGAGAAGGAGAGTCAGACGAGTATAAAGATGTAAGATAGTAGACCCAATGCCATTGTTTTGAAGAAATAAACCAAACTACAGTAGATTAGGAGAGTGAGACAGGTGTAAAGACACTGTGAAATGAGTGTAAATTGTGTGCAAAGATACAAAAAAGACATAGCAGGACGCTAAAGTTAGTTATTATCTATTAGACAGGTATGAAGACATTACTTACAACTGATCAAGAGAAGACGACGGGTGTAAAGAGACAGCACAGCAGAGCAGGAGAGTGAGACAAGTATGAAGACATAAGAGAAACCATGCCAGTGGTCGAGAGGGAGACGCGAGAGTGAGTGTAAAAAATATTGTAAAACAAATTTAAAAAATAATCACTCAGAACAGGAGAGTGAGACGGGTATAAAGGCATTACAGGGCACACAATGCTAATCGTGAGAGAAAGACGGGTGTGAAGTGAAAACGAACTGCAGCAAAGCAAAAGAGTGAGACGGGTGTAAAAACGTAAAGCAAAAATGCTTCAGGACAGAAGAGTAAGACAGGTATAAAGAAATAAGACAAACTGAATTAAATCAAGAGATGGAGATTCAATGACATAAAAACAAACTACAGCAGAAGAGGAGAGTGAGACAACCTTATAAGATAAGCTACAGGAGTGAGAGAACTGTAAAGAAATTACAAGACAAACTACAACCAAGCAGGAGAAAACAACGGGTGTAAAGATATAAGACAAATCACTGAAGGAGAGTGATACAAGTGTGAAGATATAAGACAAATCATCTGTAGAGCAGGAGACAGTTTGAAATATAAGACAAGCCACGTCAAAGCTAGAGAGCAAGACGGTTGTAAAGTCATTGTAAAGAAAAGAAAAAAATTCACTCAGAGCAGGAGAGTGAGATAAGTATAAAGACACTAAAAAAACTGAAAATGGATATTAAGTAGAAAGAAATAAGAAACTGTATGGATCAGGAGAGTGAGACGGGGACAAAGATGTCATTAACTACAGCAGAAAAAGATAGTGAGACAGGTGTAAAGACATTGTAAAATAAGCATAAATGAGCGTAAAGATTTACAAAAAGACAAACTGCAGCCAAGCAGAATGAGTGATTCTCTATTTGGGAGTACGGAACAAATTATACAAGGTTAGGAGAGTGAGACAGCTGTAAAAAATATTGTAAAATAGCAGAGCAAGAGAACAAGACGAGTATGTAAAAAACAGCAGCAGATCAGGAGATTGAGGCAGTTGTAAAGAAATAAGAGAGGCCATGTCAGAGCTAGAGTGAGACAGGTATAAAGACACTAAAAGAAACTATGAAAATAGAGATTAACAAGCAGAAAGAAAAAAAGACAAACTGTATGGATTAGGAGAGTGAGACGGGGACAAAGACACAAAACAAACTACAGCAGAAAAGGAGAGCGAGACAGGTGTAAAGACATTACTTGCCAGACAAACTACAAAAGACACAAAAAGATGTAAAAAATATTGTAAAAGAGAAGAGCAAGGGAACCATGTCAGAGTTAGAGAGTGAGACTGGCATAAAGATTTTGTAAAATTACTCAGAGCAGGAGATTGGTACAAAGAGAGGAAAGCGAGACAGGTGTAATGACCGTATAAGACAAACTAAAGGTGAGAGATGAGATGAGAATGCAAAAACGACAAGACAACCAGTGAATAACACAAGCATGTCATTTGTTTTATAAATAATGTTTGCACATGTCTCTCACCCTTCCTGCGGTCTGGCAACAGTGATGGAGTCCGTGTCGGAGCTTGCACGCTGGTGTGTTGATGCAAGCGCTAATGATCGTGTCATGCTGCTCTGTGATTGGCTACTGAAAGGCACCATCCTGTGCTCTGGCGACTCAGGCAGCTGACCCAAGTTATGATGGGAACGACTCTTCATCCTGGGGTTGGAGCTGCTGCTGAACCCCGGAAAGGTCGGTTCGGGTGGAACAGAGATCTGACTTGAACTCTTGCTGAGGGAGATCTCAGAGTAGGACATCCTCTTGTAGAGTTCAGGGTCAGAGCTGGGGGACAGACTAACTGCACCCATCCCATCAGAGTACTGCAGACTGCTCAGAGGAGAGTTCTCTGCAGTGAAAAAGGATGGTAAAGGACAAGAAAAGAGCAACCGTTAAATCCAAGAACTTCAGTTTGCATGGCATTTCTGCCTTTACGCAACAAAGAAAGTTTTACATTATGGCTTGTATTGACCCTAGAGTGCATTTTCAAACCTGAAACTTTCAGTTTAATGCCAATTCTTCAAGAGCAGCCTAAGAAGAAAGGGCCATTTGGAACACTTCCCAGTTTTCTCAAGGCTTCTTATTTCAAATTAGCTTTTCTCATTTTGTTTACTAATTAGTTTAACTCTTATATTCTGCCTGAAACCAAGAGTTGTTTTCTCTTTGATGCAAATATCTCTGAATTATGGAAATTAAACATCAGAAGTCCTCAAGTGGTCTTTCTTCTGTCTTTAAAATTGTTCTCTCATCTCAGAAGAAAGTTTGAAAACAAAATGTGATTTGTTTAATATTGCAAAATAAAAAAAAAATTTAAAAAAAGAAGTAAATTCATTAAATGCTGCTCAAAAGTTTGAGGTCGGTAAGCTTTTTAAAATATTTTATTTAAACAAAAGCACAGTAAAACTATTGTATTGTAGAATATTTATTCCCATTTACTACTATTATCAAAGTTATTTTTTGTGGAAACTGGGATCATTTTTTTTTTCCAGGATTATTTGATGAACAGAATTTTTTAAAACAGCATTTAATTGAAAGAAAAATCTTTTCTAACATTACAAATGTCTTTATTGTAATTTTTAACACTTTTGATCAGAACGCATCCTTTATGAACAAAAGTATTGATTTCTTTAAAAAGATTCCAAAGTAAAAGTGCAAAATAAAATTAAAACTTTTTTTTAATGCCATTTGAATCTATATTTAAATTATTTGCGTTTTTGTGCTTTTGCATTCATAAAGTGCAAAACAAATGTTTGATTTCTCAGTCGCCATTTTGTTTGCTCTTTCTTTTTATTACCCAGGTCCTGCAATTCTTGGTTGTTCTGTCTGGCTTTCATGTGCAGGTGGAATTTGTACTGGGCCGAGCACTGGTGCAGCAGATACTGGCAGGTCTTCTGACTATCTGTCTGAAACAGATGTTTGATCCCGTCCGAAGTGTTCTGCAAGCAAATCTTCTTTTTCTACCATACAGAAACACAAAAGACATACGGGGTGTTACTGACACTCCAAATGATTCCATGTGGAAACAGTCTGAAGCAGAACCTCTTTGGTTTTTCTGGGAAACTCCAGCACGGTCATGTGATTTCCACTAAATGTAAACATGCAAATTTAAACATCTTACCGTGAAAGAGATCTTCTTGGTATCCCTCCAGGGGAACCTTAGCACAGGTGTTCGATTTCCATTTAGGACCTCGAAGATGAGGACACCCTTCGAGTAAATGCCCAGCATGATGCCAGTAAGGGATCTTTTCTCTGGAAGCACACGATGGAAGTGAACTCCATATTCCGGCAGTCTCTGGCACACCTTTACATAACAGAGAAATGATGAGACAGATCTAAAAATCACATGCAGTCTACAACAACAGCTTTTAGGAAAGGAAATTGAACTGAATCAAAATAATTCAAGTCCATTTGTTCACAAGGCGGAGATTTCTGATTGGCCAATCTTCCGTAATTGACGTGAATAAACATAGATTGCTGCAGCCTGTCCAATCAGGAATCTCCGCCTAGAATCACACTGAAGGATTGATGCATTTCGTTCCCGACCTTGAGGAACTCAAGTTCGGCCTCCTGATCTGAAGCGTTGTAGTATGAGCTGTGGAGTTTGGGTAGCTCATCTTTAATGGTGGTCTGATCGATCTTATCCAGTACCGAAGCAGGGAGGTAGTGCTCCGTTCGAAAATATGTCTTTCCATGAAGCTGATGGAACAAAGAGGAGAAACATGTACTGAGATAAGATGATGCTCAGACGGTCAAGATAAACTCCTAGATATAGAATTTAAGATTCTTCATAGATTTTAGATACAATGCACTTTGAGTACAATATAAAATTTTAATTACAATTACAATTTAAATAATTTAAATTACAATTTACAGTTTAAATTACAATTAAAATTACAATAAATAAAATAAAATAAAAAAACAAACAAAAAAATGATAAAAAAATAATAGATTTCAAAAATCTCAAACAAAATATTCCTCTATTTTTCCTACGTAGTTTGTACCTCGGTCTGATAGTCCCCAAACTCTGCTTGGAGTGCCAGAGACGCCAAGATCATGGCATTTTCCAGGTCACAGCGTACCCGCTCCTCTAATATATCCTTCCGCAGCTGCAAGTAGTACTGGTGTTTGGTCATTGTGTGTCTATAGAAAACAATGTTAATTAATTATTTTGGGTTAACTGAATAATACATCGATATACATACATGCTAATATAAATAATTGTTCAAAAGTATGGTGTCAGAAATATTTTTTTTTATGTAACAATTTTATTCAGCAAGGACACATTAAATTGATTAAATGTGATATTAAAGAACTTTAAATTGTTACATTGTCACAATGTTTCAAATAAATGTTCTTTTTATCTTTCTATTAATCAAAGAATGCTGAAAAAACGTTACATTTTCCACAACTATATTAATTAGTGCTGAGAAAAGTAGCAAACATTAAAAAAATTTTACAAACCCCAAACTTTTGAACAATAGTGTGTATATATATGCTTCTATAGATTTATTCATATCACTGCCCTTTATGCGCATGAAATACACTTGAGTACAAAACAGTAAATCAAACCTAACACTGAACACCAGCGCATGCTTGAGCATGTTTGAGCAAACACTGCAAACTAACATGAAGCTGCCAAAGGTGGATGAAGTAAGAAAATGTGCCGACCACAAATATATTTTTGTTTAGCCATTTCAAACTATTTCCTTGAAAACATATTTTTGCTACATAATTGAGACCCACTGTGAACTGGTTTATATTTTTGTGGTAGCCTAACAAGAGGAACATGTTACCACAAAGTTCTGGAGTTGCAACAATAAAATAAAAACCGTTGTAAAAGCATTTGGCTTCCTAGCTATATTTCTGATGGTAAAGATTGCAATGGTTTAATGCATTATTTTGTAATTCATAAAAAAAAAAAACTACCGACTCATGAGAAAGAAACTATATTTTTGGACTCTGATTATGTTGTCAGCTCTCTTACTGTATCAGATTGACATCATCCTGAAAGAACTTGATACGCATAAACAGATTAAAATTGACATCCGATTTCTTTTTCCTCGGATCATCCTTCCAACCGTCAGGTGCCACCTTTGAAAGTTTGGCATCGGGTTCAACGAAGAAGAACTCGTCATCTAAAAAAAAAAAAAAAGAAGAAAGACAAACAAACAGATTCTGATAAAAGAGTTGAATGCAGCATAACAAGTAAATCAGCCTTTGGTTTGGGAGGCATGAGTCAGAGGACTTAATGAACCATCTGTGGACACAAACCACCCATGTCAATTAGAGCCTCAACTACAGGAGTCATGCAGGGGCAGCACGTCAGGAAGAGAACAACAGAGTCATTTATTCCGTTGTATTTACACACTTCATGATCAAATAGCTCTGTTTACCTGAACAGGTACCCATAACATAAGCTGCAATAAATCATGCTGTTGACATTTCAAGGAAATTCTTCCTAAATGCCATTCAAAAGAGGAAATTAATATGAAGGAGTAATAAGATACAAAAAACACCAATCCGTGTAGGAAATTTAATTTCTCACAAACGAACCAAGACATATTTACTTTTTTGTATCAGACAGAGAGGTATACAAAATACTAATGGGGGCAGAAAGGTAGGGGCTGGCTTTTTGCATGGTTTAATAGCAGTTTTAAAGGAAGATATTTTATGCACCTTTAAGGTAGGCGAGACTGAAAAGATGGTGCTCGACCAGGCCAATGTGAGCTACGACCATGTCCAAAACATCCTTACAGATCGCCTTCACATCACAACACAGCTCCAACTTCTGTCCGTTCAGTAAGACCACCCCCACCTTCCTCTGACTCTCCTCCACCTTCCCACGTTTGTTCTGATGAAACACATGCAAAAACGATAAATGCATACAATACGTAGCAATATAAAGCAAAGCAGATTAGCTATCTTACCATTATGGACGAAGGAACGGTTAAACCCACAGTTGGCTCGCTCCTCATCCTCACAAACTCAGGGCCAAACAAACTCTACAAGTACAAAATACATTTTTAAAGGTCCCACAGAGTTAAACTTAGCTTTGGTAACAATTCAAAGTCATTCTGCTTTTTCATTCAGAAAACATATACAGTACATATAATTTACAATGTAACATTTTAAGTCAAACCGAATTCTTTTGTGTTTGCATCATTTACACTAACTTGCATAAATTAAATTCAATGTGAATTAAGTTGATTTATTTATTCAGCTTTGCATCATTCACGTTTAAACATGAAGTAACTATAAATTCAATTGAGCATGGATTACTTAATGCCAGTTGTAGTATGAATAGTGCAAAACTAAAGTGAATTCAATGTGAATTCAGAAGGACTGGATTGTTATTTTATTCACTATGTAATGTGCATGAAGTTAATTAAATCTGAATTACATGCACTTTAGGCATATTCTATCTGAATTCAGTTAAACTGGATTACTTTATTCTTTGTCATTGACACAGTAACTTGCATAAACTGAATTGAATCTGAATTTAGTTTATCTTGATTATTTTGCTTTACATCAATCGTGCTAAAACCTGTATAAATAATAATTCAGTTAAATGCAATTACAGCATAAAAGTTATAGTGTGAATGACACAAAGTTGAAGTCAATTCAATCTGAATTCAGATTATCTGGATTACATTTTCTTTGGAATATTAATAATGCAATACACAGTACATAAAGTGAATTCAATCTGAACTCAGTTAAACTGGATTACTTTATCTTTTGTCATTAACACTATAACTTGTATAATGTAAATTCAATCTGAATTCAGCTACACTGCATTACTTTTGATTTGCGTGGATGAAGGCCTGCTTCCAAAGGACTGTTGCGAAGGGGCTCCGCCAGGTCCATTATGGAGGCACGGGGGTCTTCGCCAGGATAGATGGAGGCTCTAGACAGCCGGGCCTGGAGCCTGTGTAACTCTTCCTGACGCTGGATCAGAAGTTCTGTGCCTGACAGCTCATCTTGACCCGCCTCAAAAAGTCTGGAAACAAGGCAAAACCAGGAAGTGTAGTAATTCTGTCCATTTTCACTACTTTGAAATCAATTATTTTTGTTCAAATAAGCATTTGCAGATCATAAGATGGAAAGGTGAAAACGAATCCCTTAAAATAAAAAAAATAGGATCAGACAACTAACTCTGCTAGCAGAATGAGTGCAAAGCATTGTGTGTTACGTAAGCACTCTGGCATGCCACCCAATAGCAGAACCAGCTGGTTGCTGTGGGTTACTCATGGCGCAGCTCTTCGCCTTGGGCACCATCAGGGAATCAATTACTGAACTCTGCCCCAAAACCTGCTCTACAAATCAGGAACACCTGGCAACCCTTGTCATGACCACATCACTGCTAACATCTACTGCAGGGAAGAGCAGTGCTGGGTAGTTCAGCTGGTTAACCAGCAGGGGGAGGAGTAGAATCACTGACAAATACATTAGATGGGAGTTTTTTTTTTTACAGTATTCACACTGACTTTTGGGGGGTTGCCAGGGAAAATAAGAATAAAATGCAACTAAAGCTGCTGGGAGATCACTGGAAAAGCTGTTAATGGCAGAGAACAAGGGAAAACAGTGGGATATCAAAGTGCAAAGTATCTAACATAAACTTGGCCCTACGATTATGACAATAGTGATGACATTCAAATTCTTATTTTAAATCAACTTCACATACATTATAAGCAGAACGCTTTTTCCATAATCTAAATAACACACAGACAGACCTTAAAAGTGATATCCTAGCAAGGACAGCCTGTAACCGCAATGATTTTCATATTAAGACGCTAATATTTATAGCATATTTCCTTTAACTCCCACAGAAACCTGATGACACTTTAATTGACAAGCAAAGCATTGTTTGGCTGATTTACGAGCCTTTCAAATCATGAGAACCATGTGTGTTCAAAATAACATTTCTCACAATATTTGTGAAGATTTGAACTTTATTGCTTGAACACAGTTTTAACTATCTCCAATACTACACACTAACCCAAACCTTACTTTTAAAAGCAAGAAAAACATTTACATCACTTTCACCTATGAGGATGTCCCCACAGGGAGGTTTTGTGCTGTTTGTATCATTTCTGGGGAAATTTTTGTCCCCACAGTAAAACCACACACACATCTGCGGTTCTTGTAACCAGAACTAAACTTGAACAGCATGAGAGGAAATGAACTCAGGAAGGGTTTAGATTATCATTAACTTGGGATGGGGTCCACAAAAGAGCTCAAGAAGGGGTCAGTACAGACAGACAGGACGTGCATGATTGATCAACACAAAGCAGGAAGCATCAGAGAAAAAGAGAGAATACCTGTGTCTCTGTGCACTGTTGAGCGAAACAGCGTCGTGCTCTGACAGGCCGACGTGAGAGCTGTATCGCCTCAAATCTTCCGGCTTCTTAGCTGTTTGAGTACAGAAGAAAGTTGTGAAACGAATGCATGTAAAGTATGTGCCTTGCACAGTAATATGCAAATAAAAAAGCATTTTTTATGTCCCCTATATAAACCGGATGGTCATAAATGAGTGAATTCCAGTGACATCCACCCACATTCATCTAAAGTGTTGAAATGACCACAGTATTATGAGATACGATGACTCTCACTGCATTCACAAATGCTGTTATGGTCTTAGATTAACTTCATATAAAAAAAAATGTAATCTTATTTTTTTAGAATTTTTTTTTTCCCATAGTAACATTTTTAAATGTTTTTTTTTTTTTTTTTTTATTAACTATGTAACAAGTTGACATTGTATAAAAGGGCAATTCAAAAATTCAAAACCAATTCTAAAGTCTGCTTTAGATAAAAACTTTCATAAATAAATTCCTAAGAGAACTTAAACCAGCAGAATTTAATAAAAAGTTTAAAAGGAACCCAATCAGTGCTAGGTATATTACTTTCAAATTGTAATCCATTACTGATTACAAGCATAATGGAAATAATAGTTTGTAACAAAATCTGTTGTATTACACATATTAGGTAAAGTATTTAGTACTTTTTGATTACTTTTGACCTAACTTGTAAGAAAATGTTTTCCATTCTTTGTTATTAACATCAAATAGTGCTTTAAACATTACATTGTGCCAAGGTTTCCTAAAGTTGGGTTTGTGAGGTGATGAAAAGCTAATAATTAGTTAAAATAAACTAATTGTGGGTCATCTGACTAGTGGCTGGTGTGTGCTGTTCCTTAAAACTGGAAGACTTTTCCTTTTTTTTTTTTTTTTAAACAATGTAATCATGTAATCTATAAGAAAAATAGCTAATCTGATTATGTGCACTTTCAAATTTAATATAACCTAATCTTAATTACATAATTTTTGGAATCGGATTACGTAATCCAGTAATCAATTACTATCCAGCACTGAACCTAGAAATACTCTATGCACCTGTTCTATTAAAAAATGGATGAGGTCATTAGTACAACCTTGTCTGTAGTCGGGGTCTGATGATGTCACGGAGGGGCTTTCGCTGGAGGAGCTGTAGTCGCTGTGGTATCTTCTGTGAGTATGCAGGGGATCTGAAAATTAATATTCCCACAAAACGACACAACAGTCATAAAATGCAAATTCTTGTAAATGCCATTATGTAAGAATTTAGCACAGCACATTCAAATAATCAAGCTAACCTGCTAATTGTATCATTTTTAATAGTTTAGAAATGTGCCAGGGGAGTTTCCAAATATTCTTACAGTATTTAATCATGTACGATTTTGGTATGAACATGCATTCAAATCAGGTTCTTTAACGCGTCACATTTTATGATCTTGAATGAAGGTATGTGCACAGCAGTGACGTTTTAGGCCTTTGGGGGAATTAAAATAACATCAGCAAATCACAACCGAGTTAGCAAAATAACCTGGAAGGTAGTACTGGTTTAGAAGTGAGATTGGCCGATTGAGTGGAAAATACTGAGAGCTGTACAATACACAATATGATCTAATCCAGTAAAGTACAGTGAGACTACAGTGGTACTATTAATAGTCCACCGCAGCCCCTCAAAAACACTGAAGAATAGTATGAACACCATATGGAATCTTTCATCTGTCGGAGTGCTCAGATTTCAAACAAGAAAACCCAAGACCTCAAACCTGATAAAAACCACTTCAGGCTGACTCAATAAATGTTAACAAGGCTCTGGATTTACAAGTGACAGAACTGAGGAATCTGTTTAATACTGAATGAAAAAAATTATAATAATCACCAACATATTGTTAACTTTTTTATTTAACTTATAACTTTTTTTTATTTAATTTTATTTGTTTAAAAATTTAGATTTTTAATATACATAATTTATATATTTTTTAAATACATAATTCATATTTTATTATCTATTTAATATTTTCATTAATATAAACTAAACTATAAAATTGTCTTTAATATTTAAAGTAATACAATTATTAATTCAAATATTCAATTATCAAATTATACACACATATACAAGCATAAATATGAAAAAATACTACTAGAAAGTGTTTATTATACACTAATTCACTCATTTTAATTCAAATAAAATAGAATTATAGTATAATAATATATAATAAAATGAATAGCAATGAAAATTGCTATAAATTTCAGAAATAAAAAGTCAAATTTATATTTTAAATTGTTTTTTAAATTAGCTTGTTCGATTTAATGATGTGTGTTGTTAGTCTAACATTTTCCCTTTAAGAAATACTATAGTCCCTGACTGTTTGTTCTCAGTCAAATTATTTCTAAGTTTGCATTTCCAGACCAAGCTCAGGTAGGAAACTCTGAATCATTGACTCAGCTTTACTTAGTGATGTAATGCACGTACACCCGTCTGTCAGGACCAGAATATCGAGTCCATGCACTTCAATTACTCAATGCTGCATATTTAGCATTACCAGAATTCCTGAAGGATTTCTCAAGACAGGAGTTTCGGAAAGTCAGAGTTTAAAATTCACAAGAACAATGAAGCTTTCGTCTCATGCTCGACTGACTGCTTTCCTCAGTAAACAATTAGTTCAACCTCGAGTGAAACTTCTAAACAATGACAATGTAAAGCAATCAAACAGTTTCACGTAAACACACTGGTGCAAATGCAACCACTCGTCTTTCAGTGAAACCACCTTGAAATGTTGAAAGATGCGTAAACAGTTGGAGAAATTCAGTGACTTAAATGAAATCACGTGCTCATGGAGGAAATATAGATGAATAAACAGCATTCTTGACCCGCACCATCACTGTGTGCTCGTGAGGCCTGAAGTGCATCATTTTGTTTTTGCAATAGGTGAGGATTCCAAAAATTTTAAGTTAAAAAACATCAGATATTTAAATAAATAAATGTATTTATTAATAAATTTATTAAATAAATAAATTTAGTTAGTTACTATAAGTTTCTATTTTTTGAGCGAATGAATGAAACTCTACATTCCTTCATTTATGCATTATTATGCATTATGTATGCAAGTAAATAATACCAGTGGACAATTTTCATTGCATTGTAAGACAGCAATTTTTATACAATTATTTATTTATTTGTATTTTTTGAGACCTGAAGTGCATCACTTTGAGGTATGGATGAGTAGAGTGGAAGACAGGAAAAAAATAAATAAAATCAATCAGTCGCAATGTTCAGATTTGTCATTCATTAAAAATAAATAAATAAATCAATCAATAAATAGATACATTTTATTATGTGTGTCTATATTTATGGGGAAAGCATTTTCAGTAATTGAGGCCTAGTGGATAGAGAGTTGGACTTGTAAACCGAAGGTCGTGGGTTCGAGTCTTAGGTCCAGCAGGGATTGTCGGTGGGGGAGTGAATAACCAACACTCCCTCCACCCTCAATACCATGACTGAGGTGAGACCCTTGAGCAAGGCACCGAACCCCCAACTGCTCCCTGGCGCCGCAGCAATGGCTGCCCACTGCTCCGAGTGTATGTTCACTACTGTATGTACACTTGGATGGGTTAAATGAAGAGCACAAATGTTCATGTGGTTTTTTTTTTAATGACAGTAATCAATGTAACAACTGAACAATTATTTGAACTGTACATTGAACTAAACATTGGAACATTTATTTTCATGACAATTATCCACAAAGTATGCAGCTTTAAAAAAAAATTATATTGGTCTTTTTTTCAGGTGGTTGTTGCGACATTTTCCTTTGTGTGTGTGTGTGTGTGCGCGCATCTCAGGGCGGAACTCTGCCGTGCGCAATACAGAGAGCAGAGGAGAATTGTAAACCCACAACCATGTAGAGACAGAAATGACATGCCGTCATGTAAATAAGATAAATACCTTGTTCTTTTATTAAACAAACTAAATAGCCTTATGTTAAAGACCTGTTCTATACGAAAGGTAACCTTAAATGACTTCTGGCGCCCCCCTAATATAAATGGCAGGGGAAACACTGTGCTCTCTTATCAGATTCACTCTGCAAAGCATGTCTACAGAAGGGCCTGGCACCCCTTGGAAGGGGTGTTAAAAACCACTGTACAAACACAAACCAAGACGCACACTAAACTAAACACAAAAACAGACATGCACACACATTCTACTTTGACTACAATGGAAAATGCTGCCCACACGATGCAGTTATCAGTGGCTGGTGGGAGTTTGGTGGGTTGTGAAGTGAGTCACTGGTACATAAACACCCAGCGTACCATCAGAGCGGCCCATGACCACATCCACCACACTGGAGGTATGACAGCACGTCTGCTAAAAGCCTCTGAAGGCAAGTTCGGAGCGGTCGCATGAACTCCCTCGAGTGTGCACTTTCTCTCGGCCCATAATTTATTTTACAACTCTTTTTGTAGAAAGAAAATCTGAGAAATGGACAGAAAAAAGGAGGAGTGCATTAGGAAGCAGGACAGCATGTTCTGCCACAGGCTGCACGCATCACGTCCTGTCATACGAATCAATTTTCTGCCGCGTTTCATGCCACTTTGCAGATGTGAGATCAGTCCAGAGAAAATGCCTCTGGATCGACGCCAACCACAAGCTGAACGATAGTGATGAACGAGGTCTGCCAAACTAACGTGTTATCATTTTGTTGATGACTCGTCATAGAGATCTATGCAGTTGCATATGCTCCTGGACCATAATTGCGGGTCATATTTATCTGGAATGTCTCACTTATGAAAAATTGTGCAAATGTTTTGCAAAATGATTCCTTCAAATGTGACAACATACGCAAGAATTGTGTTAAAAACGATTTACATGGAGATTTGTTCTGCTCAAGTTTCACGAATGGACTAATGTTGTAATGTTGTGTAATTTGGTATCTGTTCGGCAAAAAATATGAAAATATGCATTTATGAATAATATTCAGTATTCAAAAAGCTACAAAAATAGATCACATTGATTAATTGTGACCCAAGACCAATATATGAAATAAAATAAAAGACATGTACATTCACAGTTAAATATCTAATTTATTTAGTTTATACACAGAAAGAAAGAGAGAGAGAGAGAGAAAGAGAGAAAGAGAGAGAGAGAGAGAGAGAGACAGAGAGAGAGACAGAAAAAGAAACAAACAAACAAACAAACAAAGAAACAAAGAAGCCAATAACCAATACTGAATGAATAAATTGTGTGTACTAGTGTCAATAAAAAAAAAAAAAAAAAAAAAAAAAAAAAAGTGGTCAAAAAAGTACAGAAAAGACTATATAAAATATTAAACATTCCATTTATGAATATAAATAAAATAGGGGACATGCACATTAAATAAAACAATTAGATATCCAATAGTCTATATACCATTCAATAAACAAAACAAAAAAACATTAAATAAATAAATAAATCCACTAACCAGTATAGAACAGTTATCGTGCATCACTGTCAATTTTTGAAAAATAAAATGCAAAATTAAATATCCAATTACCTATAACCTTACATTAAAATAAATAAATAAATAATATAACCTTCATATATATTGTGCATTTCTAGTGTCCTCCCTGACAAAGGTCCATGGTTCTCGAAAGTGGACAAATAACACTGTGTCCACTTTCATTGGACAACATTGGACAAACATCTGCAAATGAAGGGCAGAACAGATGGTATCCCAATGGATGCTGGCTCCCAACTATTGGATCTGCCTGCAGCGGATGGCCTGTGATGACCTCAGATCTTGTAAGTCGGCCATCAGAAGCTCAGAGGGTCAGTACGTGCAGGTGGACAGGTCACACACACATCAACGCCACCGCAGCATCTTCTGCCAAATCGCTTTTCAGGAAGGAAAACACTCACAGGCTTATTCCATTGTTTTCTCTTTTCCCTACTCTCACTTTTCCCAATCCTACTTGCTCTTCATCACTTCCTCATGTCCTTTGCCTGTTTCCAGTCTTTTTTTTTTTCTCCTCTGATCTTGATGTTCTAGAGGCCCGGAGCAGTTTGGACTCATATACTGCTGATTATTGCCACTGAATGCCTTACATGCAAAAGGATTTCAACTTAAGACATAAAAACAAAGCAAGAGAAAATTAACAAGGGATTAATGGGATGATTACAGCCTGATGAGGACAAAAAGCACAAAAGGGTTCCAGGAATGAGGCGGTTTTCATTAGAGCTGAAGAGGCTCGCTCCGAGTGACTTTGTTTCGCGCTGATTTTAAAAGGAAGGTCAGAGTTTTACTAGTAAAGTGGAAAAAGCTTTCATTCTGTCAAGTCAAAGTTCTGACTTGCGTATCCTCTTATGTTTTTACAGTATTTTTCGAGATCAAACGTAAAGACATGAAAGCCTCAGGGCATGTGTTTTTGTAGCAAAAACTAACTCGGAGTTGCTTTTTAAATATATTACTAATCTTTTCCCCCTCCAGACATACGGTTTCATAAGAACATGCATATAATAATTCCTACAAACATGGTATAGAGGATGCCAAGCTTAGAATGTTAGAAACAAATTGTAAACAAAAAATAAATATTTACACACTGTGACGACTTTAGGATGAGAGAGACAAAGTGACTCCAAAAAGTATTTGCACACTTACATAACATTTAAAATGCATGAATTTCACTGCATTAAATTACAATGTTAAACCAAGTGGCATCTGCAAAAGAAATGATGCTACAACGGTAACTAACCAGTGTTTTGCACATATTTTTTCACATAAAAGGTCATTTTACTTTAATGACATTTCTTTGTTTGACTAGAAATTAGAAAGTGTCCAAATATTTGTAGTTCACCCATAAATGAAAATTTTGCCATCATTTACTCACCCTAGAGTTGTTCCAACTCAACCTATATGAGTTCATTTCTTCTGCACAAGATATTTTGAAGAATGTTGATAACCAAAAAGTTGCTGGGAGCCATTGACTTTCTATGGTATTTTTTCCCTCAATGGCTACCAGGAACTATTTGGTTACCAACATTCTTCAAATGATCTTCTTCTGTGTTTAACAGAAGAAAAGAAACTCAAAAGGGCAAGTAAATAATTTACATTTTGGGGTAAACTACCCCTTTAATTTTGAACACTATATCTATTGCTCTATTAATTGAATGAATAGTGGCGTCCCTCAGGGTTCCATTCTTGCCCCAACTTTATTCATGATTTATATGCTGCCGCTGGGTTCTATTTTCAAGAAATATGATATTTCTTTTCATTTATATGCTGATGATACACAGTTATATCTCTCTTTTAAACCCAGAGAAAAAAATGCTTTAACAAAGTTGGGTGTATGTATTGATGAACTTAAATCATGACTCACAAGTAATTTCTTGACACTTAATGAAGTTAAAACCGAGGTGATTCTGTTTGGACCTAGTGATGCTCTATCTTTCAATTCTCATAAACTCGATATTGGTAATTTGGCCCATTGGATTACTCCCTGTGTAAGGAATCTGGGTGTCTTATTTGATTCCAGTCTTAAGTTTGATAAACAGATAAATAGTGTGGTCAGGTTATGTTTTTTTCACCTTCGACGTTTGGCTAAAGTTAAAACTTTCCTCTCAACACAGATATTCGAAAAAGTAATTCATGCATTTGTGACATCTAGACTAGACTATTGCAATTCGTTGTATTATGGGATAAATCAGTCCTCCATGGACCGATTGCAACTGGTTCAAAATGCAGCAGCCAGGTTATTGACTGGCACGCGTAAATTCAAGCACATTACTCCCATTCTGAACACATTACAGTAGTTACCAGTTAAACTTAGAGTGGAATATAAAATCTTAACATTGGTTTTTAAAGCACTTCACAATCTCGCACCAATTTACCTCACTGAGTTGTTGCAAACACACAAATCCGTGAGGCCACTCAGATCCAGGTTTTTGGGAACTTTATCAATCCCTAGGTCCAGATTAAAACACCGTGGCGATCGAGCCTTTGAAATTGTTGGTCCTACACTCTGGAATAATCTTCCGGTTGCCATCCGAACAACTTCTTCTTTATCTATTTTTAAAGTTATGCTTAAATCTCATCTTCTTGACCGATTTGTGGCAAGTTAAATGAAGTGTTTTGTGTATTTATCTATTGGGATTATTATTTTTAATTATTAGTTTATAATTTTGCTTTGCTGTTTTGTTGTACTTTGTTATGTAAAGCACTTTGGTCAACTTTTAGTTGTGTTTAAATGTGCTATATAAATAAATAAACAAAACAAACAATAGATTATTTATAGCATGTTCAATTTAAAGCTCATCACATCTTACATAAACTTTACAATTTAAAGTTGAAGCCATATTTCTGTAAGCGTCTCTCACATGAACTGCTTATGAATTAAAACGGTCTCTCTCAACTGATGTGTCCAGAATGACACGTACAGTACACTGATAAACTGTTGGTCACGTCGTAGGTGAGCAGAACTCTCTCAATTTGATCTCTGGAGAAAGTTCAACTCTACAGAGAGCTGTAGATATGCATGGTGTTGGACAGATAAGATCTGATCAGATCCTCTCTGTGAAACTACAAGCAGATAAGATCGTGACAGGTCACAAAACAGAAGAAATGCTCTATACCAAGTGGTGGAGTTTTACGTGTGATCTGGGAAGCGTCTCCACAGCTCAGAGCTTCCTGAAGCTTTGGTGGAGGGTGGAAGAAGTCTTTGAAAAGCTTTTAAATCCAAATGATCTTTGACCTGCAGGGTGAGAGATCTCCGATAAAGTGTAATCCATGCAGATGGACTGAGCTTTAACATGAAATAATCTATTTCCGCTCTCATCCCTTCCCCTTGTTATCAAGAAATATATGTAGTGACAATCTGACCCTGCCTGTTCAAGAATCCTGATCAAAAGATCTTAAGTAATTCAACTCACAAATGTCCCCTATAAAACACAACAAAGCAGACCAAACACACAAGTAGTGGACAGCTTCTCGTATCAAAAGCACATGGCTTCAATTACTGTCTCCAAAATATCCAACGCACCTTGACTTTAAAACATGCGTTTAGTGAAGAGTTTCCCTAATGAGGGATCATAAACAAGATGGAAGTGCAAAACTGACTCGAATAAAATCAAATAAGAACGCAAAAAAAAAAAAAAAAAAAAAAAAAAAAAAATTATGCATGAAATTCAGCATCGCTTTTGTTATTCTATAGATGAGTGAATCTAATTAAAACATGTCAGTCCTATTTGACTTTAAATTAAAAAAAGAACATTATATAAGCTTTTTATGTCTTGTCAAAAATTCTGAAAATAAACTAAAAATAAATAAAATATCAAAATTTGCACCATGATTCTAATTAAAAGGAGTCTGTCATATAATTAATATGTGAAGGTACTCATGTTGTAATAATGGTGACATTTTTAGATTTTTGCAGCTTATATTCAGTTATACTGAACTCTTTAACTACGAAAAAACAGGAAGAATCCTGTTTTCAATTATATGTTCTCTAAAGTGGAGTGTAAGATGAATCTGTGCCATCTTATTGCATTTGTGAGGGAAAACAAGATTGTGTATTGAGCAGTCTGTCCAGCTGCTTGTGTAAACATGAGCCAGACTCATTTTCCTGACAATAATGGGCCGCATTACCCACAATCCTGAAGAGAAGGAATGTCCAGCCCCATTAGAGCAGAGTCCACAAAGAGTGCATATTTTGATTGTTTTAGTGCCTTCATTTGCTGCGAATTAATGCAGTGGAGCACAGATCATTTGTTGAGCCACAAAAAATGTGCTGTTTGGGGCCTGTTTGCATGTTGTGTTCCTCATTTCTGTAGTTTGCAGCTTTATCGCTTGCTTTCTCGTGGTCCGTAGTGTAAAATCCATCACCCAGTGCTGCGCTGTGCATTCTTTCTGTCGTTTCTGTCTTCTTGAATGTCATGGTTGATGAAGGTTTCATCTTTGTAATGCAGTACCTGGGTGTTGGATTTCAGTGTCATCTGGTGTTTTAAATGTGCGCCAGCTTCAATTTCACTCTCAAATTTTTAACTTTTGAAACCATGCCTTGTGAATCTGAACAAGTTTCTCACTGTTTTGCATTGTTAGAAATTTTCTGGTTCTCTTGTTATTTGTTTGTTCGTTTGCAAGCTTTTTGTTTTTAGTCTTTTTTATTCAAATAAAATCTAAAATCTGTATTAAAAGCAATTATTAAAATAAAAAAAGATTATTTATTTATTAAAACAATAATATAGTTATTAAAATCAAAATTATTTAACTAGTATGAAACATTTTAATACTAAATTAGTAATTTTTCTATATACTATATTCAGTTCAATAAATAAAATATTTAGTTAAAACAATATTTTTATTAAAAAAATCTAACATTTATTTAAAAAACTGCAACACAATTATTAAAATAAAAATGTAGATTTTAAAATGTATTGTCTTGTATTAAAAATAAAAACAATGAAAAATAATAATTGCTATACAGATAATTCTCAAGGTCTTAAAATAAAAATTTAAAATTGTTTTTAATTAAAACAAAATATTAAAATAATATATTTTTTTAAATATAGTCATATTAAAATATACAATAAAAATATTATATAATAAAATAAAATAGCTTTACATTTCAATCACCCTCAAAGTTGCACAGTCAGCTACTTTTTATTAGTTATTTGCACTGAATATTTTCAAACGGGTAGCTTGACTGATGTTTAACTACTTTAAATGAGTTTCCCCAACACTGGGGAGCAGTGGAAAGTTTTGAATGAAAAGCTAGTGGAAAATGGCGAGAGAGACCCAAAGAGAGTGAACGACTGAAAGAGAGAGAGTAAAAAGCTTGCATAAGTATGTGAGCTTTGAAGGCCTAGAATTATCCATTTCTCTAATTAGTTCCAGGAATCTGGAGCCCTCAGCCAGTCTGAGTCATAAAGAACCAGGCAACACGCCGCACACGCAAAAGCCATGCAAAACCGATTCATAACCCTGCGTTCACTCCCACCACACACAGACACCTCAGCTTTGCATGCCGCAAGATGCGTGACTGTTACTGCACAGGAACTCAAAGCATCAGAAGAGCCAGAAGTTCATTTGAAACACACGATTCATGCCTGCTGCTGTATCTTCTGACGGTAACTGCATTTTAGTTGAGTCACAATCAGTAGCTTTTACAGTGGTTTGAACCACTGTTAACCAGCCTGCTTAAATCTGTCTCATCAACTTAGATATAGCATTAGGCTTGAAGCCTGTAGAATTAAACACTCACTGCCTGCCACATGACCGAAACTGGTACAATCGGTTTCTGTAACTTCTCGTGACGTCACCACTATGCCCATGTGTTGAGCAGCACAGGGTTAAATGTTTTGCTGCAACCTTTTGATTACAAACACCAATCACAATTACATCAGCACACTGAGCATCTGATTTGGTTCCATTCTGACTAGCTTTCCACAACTCACAACAAACAAAGAGTGAGGAACAGCTAATCCTGGATTTGGTTTTTATGATCACAAAATCTCTAAAATGTTTCTGCTCATCTACAGAACCACAGACATTGTTTGTATTTTCCTCAATGCGTTTTTTACAAATTGAGGTGATTCTCACAAAGCCTGACAAGAAATGACTGGGTCATATTTAACCTCAAGTTTATAGTTATATACTAATATACATTAATATATAATATATTAATATATATTAATCTTATAATCAATGTTGGAAACCACTGTTCTGCTTAATATTTTTGTGGAAACCGTAATATATTTGTCAAAAAGTATTAATTTCTTCTTCTTTTTTAAACCCTACATTTAACAACAAAAACAACATACTGACTTGGGAATTTTGAACAGTAGTTTATGAGGAAAGAAGAAAAAAAATCTATGTTTTATTTATATTTTCAGACATATTTTATGTCCTAATTCTCTCTATTGTTATGTGTACAAAAACTTTACTTTTACTGTTCCAATTATGTGAAAATTCCATTTTTATGTCATACAATTATTTTAATGCCTAAAATCAGCAGTTTAGTATAAAAATACTTCATTCTGATCTTTATAGTTAAGTGCTAGTTAGCAAAATCACACTAGCACATGCTAATGTAGTTATCAAAAAAGACTCTCACTATATACTTGCATGTACATAGTCATACCACATGCAGTATATATAGCATTTAAGTTTTGCTGTCCATCCTCAACCTAACCACAAGCTCTACTCTTCACCACAATAGAAACACTACAAAACCAACATAACCGAAACCTATGTAAGGTTGTGGGTAGCACTGTTGCCTCACAGCAAGAAGGTCCCTGAGTCCCAGCTGAGCCAGGATGCCTTTCTGTGTGGAGTTTGCATGTTCTCCCCGTCTCCGCGTGCGTTTCCTCCCACAATCCAAAGACATGCAGTATAGGTGAATTGGACAAAAAGTAAAAATCGGCTGTTGTGTGTGTGTCTGTGTGTGTGTGTGTGTGTGTGAGTGTGTGTGTGAGTGTGAGTGTGTCCCAGCACTGGGGTTGCACGAGTTAGTGCACTCTCAGGGCTGGGTTGTGACCGGAAGGGCATCCGGCGTAAAACATGTGCCAAATCAGTTGTGCAGCTCACTCGTCTGTGGTGACCCCTGATAAAGGGAGCAAGCCGAAGTACCAGAGAGCATCAGCATTGCGTGACTATGAGTATAGTGTGTATTAACGTGTAGATTTTAATTTTTGTACAGTCTAATCTAATTTGTAATCATATTACAAGATTATTTTAACCCAAAAAGCTAATTATACTCCCTTTGAACTGGTTTTCTTTAAAATACAAATCTTGTGTAATCCCAGGCTATCTGTAATCAGAAGCACATTTAAAAACTGGAATATAATTTAATTTCATTCACATGTGGTTCATAAACACAATCCTTCTGGATTACAATCCGCCATCAAAATGATACATTTAATTATTCTAGCTGCTGTGAGAAAAGACTAAAGGATCCACCACCTGCAAGATCCTCACATGCGAGAGCCTACTAACCGGGACAACTTCTTTATGTTTACAGACGTGACGTAATGACGCAGTGCCATGCTCGAATTTCCTGCGAAAACCAACCGTACCACTCAAATTAGAAAACATTATTATAAGGTAAGGTTATGTACTTGCTCAAATATTGATTTTAAATCATTTTGAACCAAAAAAAAGTTATGGACTGCGGCTTTAACTCATTTCACTGTTCGGTTTTACAGTGTGACTGGAACATTTTACTGACAGGTTTCTTGAGATTCACACACTGTTTATTATTGTGGAATCAACTATTTCAAATAATCTCACCCCAAACAGTGACTGGTCATATTACATTCCTGAAAACGGACAGTTCCATACTAATCTACAATGTGCAGACTTCAGCGATTGTAAGAAAATAAGGTTATATAAGACTACATCACCTCAGCTTCACTAAGAGAACATACAAGTAACTCAGTATCAGTAGTACTCACCATCCATGGCCTGTTTGAGCGCTTGCAGTTTCTTGTGCTTCTCTCTGATGCGGTCGTAAGCACTGTTGAATGCCGAACTGACGGACTGGCTCGAATGGTGATGGGCCTTTCTGACATCTAGGCTGCCAAAGTCTGCATACCGGGAGTCCCTGGACTTGGAAGATGACTTGTGTCGACCGGCCGTGCTCAGGGCGCTGCTGCCCCTGCGGGCGTCTTCCAGGGCCCCGAAGCGGAGCATATCCGGGTCGAGGCAGGCCAGGTCTGCTGAGGAGGCCCAATTTTTGTTTCTCTGATGGGGGTGTGAATGCTGGTTCACCTCCAAGGGTCGGCTGCGCTGTTGCAGCTGTTGTTGTTGGCGTTGGTGGTAGAGTTCGGCAGAGGATTCAGACCCAGCGTGGTACTCTGAAGGGGGGTATGGACTGAGACCCTGGTCTGCTCTGACAAGGTCCTGGATGGGAAGAGAGCCCATAGAGCGACTGAGTCCACGGTTCAGGTTGTCCTGCTCCTGGGTTCGGGCTCTGTAACGCTCCAGCACACGATGGGCGGCACTACGGCCTAATTGGAAGAGAGAAAAAAAAGTGTTAAATATCAAGAACTTGCAAAAGAATAAAGATGCATTATCCTTCAGAAAATATTTTAATATGTTAATTTGCTGATCAGGAAACATTTCTTACTAATATCAATGTTGACCAATCTTGAAGCTGCTAAATATTTTTGTGAAACCATTTTTAGGATTCAGAAAAATGTTTTGAAAAATTGTATCTTTTGTAACATTATGAATGTCTTTACTGTCACTTTTGATCAATTTAATCATTTTTTTTTTTTTTTAATTTACCCTTAGGTGTTCAGGAATTTTACATCTATTTTAATTACCTTTATGATTCTCATTATGTAAAACAGTAATGATTTTATACACTTACTTCTATACCTAAAATCAGCATCAAAGTAGTACAAAAATATATTTTAAAAAATTTAAACATTTAAAAAAAATAAAAAAAAATAAATAAATAAATAAAAACTGTATACATTGTTCTTACCATTACGGTAATGACAAATAAAAATGTGCTCAATTGATAGTCAACTGGCTTTATTTTATGCAAATTACATATTTTTGTGAAACATGACTGGAACATTTTTTATTTGACCCGTTTTGTAAGAGTCACCCTACATTTATTATTGGGGTTATTGGTATTTTACATGTCTGGGTGGTTCTTGGCCATAGTAATCAACAATGTCCAGACTTGTGACAATGAAAAGTCTGGCTATATAGGACTACAACCTAATTGGTTGTAAAGGTTAACTATACATAAACTTACAAAGACAAATAAGAATCTATTGAAGAGCATAATTAAATGTGGAACCCTTGCTGTCTTGCTGAGGATTTTTATTGGATCACATTTGTCAATGAAAGATTAAAATGGGTCCAAATTGGCTGAAAGAACAGAAGGAACAATGGTGGTCTTCTAGTGGTTATGAGCTCCTCTCTGATTTCACCCCGAGCTTCCAGCGACACGCTCGTTAGCCAATTCCAGCCCTGTCAATCAGGAAGACATGGATGTTCCAGATGGTTCTCTCTTAAAGAACTGTTTGAGCTTTGAATGACTCAACGAGAGTTTTCTCATGTTTCATAAAAAGCTTAGTATATCGTAGGAGCAAAGACGGAGCTGGGGTGATTTCAAGTGGTTAACGAAGAAAGGCATGCTAAAGTCATTACACACTGACCTAGACACTTCAAAACCCGTGCCGCTGAAGGACAACAGTCACCAAACAGAATATAAAACTGTCTGAAAATTAGATACAAGAGTCTTATTTAGTTCAACATCTCGTGGGTCTTGTTACTTCCGTATTTCTAGCATAGCACATTATCAAAAAAATAAAAAATGTAGGACATGGACTTTGTTCTATCCATCGATTGTTGATTGGATGTCGAGACGTGGGAGTTGCATTCAAAAGAGAAGATGAATGCGAGATTTCAGGGACAGGATTTAAACTAAATGGCTGGAGAAGTCCTGTATACGTCATCAGAAAGAAGTCAGTCGTTTTCACCAGAAAATCCAGTTTTGAAAATGTAAATTAAACAATAGGGAGGAAATAAATAAACAACAACATCAATAATAATAATAGAGAAACAAAAAGAAACATGCATGGATTTGAAATGGTCTATAAAATGTATTTAGAAAACAGATAAATATGGGGAATTCATTTCATGCCTACTTAAAATAAAATATATAAATGATAATGATAATAATAATAATAATAATAATAATAAATGTATATATACACATGATATTAAATATAATATAATATATATATATATAAATATATTATTTAATATTATTTATTTATTTATTTATTTATTTGTCTTTTGCCACTTTTTTCTTTAACAGGATAGATAAACGATCATAAAATGACCATCCCCTGCATAAACATTATGGTTCAATGTGATGCGGCAGTAGTTATGCTAATTAAGAATGATATTCGTTTATTTGCAAATAGTGCTGTTGTAGCACATTATACGCCAAAGAAATTACGCTAATCTGTTAAGGTGCAAACAGGCTAAACATTACCTAAAACTAAACCAGAAAATTGCCACCAAACCAGTTGTGGCTAGTAATAGCACAATGTTAACTGCCTCAGGCTAGTAGTGCTTTTACTTGCAAAAACAGTGCATAGTACTCTCAAAAGCTATATAAGGAAACACACACTGAAATTCAAACTAGTATACTCTTTGACCAACCTTAAACAGATACAATGCAGTTGTGCTACAGTGCTGTTATGTATTAGCTAAGCAAGATTAGCATTGCTGCATGTTCTTTTCTCCTGAAGATACTGCTAGTGTGAGCACGTATACTCCGATAACGTCAACAAACATTCCATTTGCAAAATGAGAACAATGACACAGTCCAAGACCACAGTTATTACTTTACTGCTGAGGTTTCATGACATCTGTAAAGCCAAAAATAAACCAGCGTGAAGTGAGTCACCATCCAGACTGGCTTGTTTTCTCACATCATGACCCTGATGTGTGGCCAGAGACAACAGCATGAAAACAACACCCTACAGAACACACAGTAAAAAAAAACCCTCAGTTACATAACCGTCCGGTCGTGTTTGTGCTGCAGCACCGCTGAAACCACTGGGAAGATTTGGTCATATTTTCCAAAATGAAATGCTCTGGTTTTGGTTTGTGGTGATGTGCTTGTCTAGATTAGTTTCAAACTCTTGTCTATGCACAAAGAGAGGACGAGAAGGAGTGAGAGACAGACAGAAGATAGATGGAGAGTGAAAGCAATGAGGGATTTGGAAAGTTGGGAGAGGAACAGAAGAAGGGGAGAGAAAAGATGACAAGAAAAGGAGAAAAAAGTTATTTGGCACATCATTAAACTATAAAGCATAAAAAGTCAGAAGGAGAGACGAGAAAAACAGACAGAGAGTGAAAGAGAAGGCCAAGAGATGTTAGTGAAGGCTACAATGAAACTATGTTCAAAATTAGAACATACTGCCTTACTGCATACTTATGTACTACATACCATTTTGAAATGAAATTTTAAGTTTAAGTCAAGGACTTGCATGCTGTCTTTGTAATAAACTGTGAAATTTACAAGCAACCAATTGTAAAAAAAAATATATATATATTTTATTTTTGAAAAACCTTGTTTTTTCCCTGTGTTTCATTCAAAATTGGTAAAATTTTATTTATTTATTTTTTAAATGGCAGTACTTTAATAATTTTTTATATATTTTACAAAATATTACTAAAATAACAAAAATGTGCAATATTATTTAATACATTATTATTCATTTATATTATTTTTAAAATATTATTACTTATTATTATTTTCTTATTTAATAATATATTTTACCATTTTATTCATTGTGATGCAAAGCTGAATTTTCAGCATCATTACTCCAGCCTTTAGTGTCACATGATCCTTCAGAAATCATTCTAATATGATGATTTGATGCTCAAGAAACATTTCTTATCACCATAATACATTTTTTATTAAATCTTTCTTAATCTTTCATTAAATCTATTTCTATATAATTCTTTGAATTAGAAAGCTCATATTATATACATACACTTTGCTGTATGCTAGTATTTTTTAAAACATAACACACAATCTGCACATTGTGACAATATCATAAAATCATTTTGGAAAACAAATTTCCCCAGAACCACTATTTATCTAAAAATAAATATATCAATTCCACAAAATTCTTCAGAACTTTCTATCTGCTATCAAGATTATCTGGACATTTCTCCACCAATCTTTACTTTCAGATTGGCACTTCTAGTGCTGGTGCTGTTCTGGCTTGTCTCTTGTGGCAGGGAGGATCTTTTATCCTTCTGTTCTGATAAGCAGCAGCTCCTGAAGGGCCAAAGCCACGTCATGTCAGAACCAAGCCCTGCTTTGTTTACTTTCTGAATCACTTCCTCTTAACTGGATAATAAATGCTGTGAGATGAGTCAGCGTGAAGCACAGGCCTTCACGGTATTAAAACAATCAGTCAGAGATTATTAGAAAGTGGAGAAAGCATGAGCTGTGATTAAAAATATCATAATTTATTAACAGCAACTCCAACTGTGTGGTTGACGCAAAAGACGACTGGAAGATCAGGAGCGTGTGCGTGTATTGACATGTCTGTGTGTTTGGGTGTGCATGTGTGTGTGGGTGAAAGCAATAGAGAAGTAGAAAGCAAATGTGTACATGTTTAATAACCTGGGGATGGAACCCCATCTTCATTTTCTTATATAATAAGCAATAGATGCATTTATATTCATAAGGGATTTGGTGTGTATTACCTGCTGGAAGGCCTTTTCCTCGCAGACGTTCACGAATCTCTTTGCTTCTCTCTGGAAGTGACTCCCTTTCACTTTGAGATAACAGACCATCCAGCTAAACAAACACATGAACAAAGATGAGAAAGAAAAAAATCAGCCATTCACTTTTATCAAAATATGACATTAAGAGAAAGCAAATTATACTGAATTTCTTTTCTCTTGTGCAGTAACTACTCAAAAGTGTGGGTCAGTGAGATTTTTATTTTTTTCCAAAAGAATGTAATACTTTTTACTCATTATAATATTTATATTTGATTTAATACAATATAAATATTAATAATAATAATAAGTTATCAATTTCCACAAAAACATTAAGCGTACAGCTGGTTTCCAAACTGATAATTTTTTTTATCTATTTCTTGAGCAGCAGATCAGCATATTAGACTGATTTCTGAAGGATCATGTGACACTAAAGGCTGGAGTAATGATGCTGAAAATTCAGCTTTGCATCACAGGAATAAATTACATTTTAAAATATATTCAAATAGAAAACAGTTATTCTAAATTGTAATAATATTTCACATTATTACAGTTTTTACTGTATTTTTGATAAATGCAACCTTAATGAGCGGTAGTTTACTTTATGAAATTCTCTCTACAAGCCACCCAAACCGTATAAGCTACAAAAAAATAAGAAATGTTGAATAATAATACTATTATTATTATTATTATTATTAAATCATAATATTTTTTTATTATTATTATCATCATCACGTATCCTCACCCCCATTAAGGCGGTAGTTTACTTATGAAATGGTATAAGCTAAAAAAAAAAAAAAAGATAAAATGTTAATTACTAATTAATATTATTATTATTATTATCATCATCATCATCATACACTGGAAAGATGCTGAAAAATTAAAACAGACTTTGGGAAAAAATAAAAATGGTGTGTTGGGGAAATGGATTTCACATACCATTAAAGGACTTAAAGAAAGCTTGATCTATGCTTGTTAAACCAAGTCAAAACATATTTTGAATAAAGTTTTTAACTAAATTGTGTTTGCCAGAGGAAGAAAAACAAACATAATGGAAAACATGTAGACTGAGAAAAACAATCTCAGGAGGGCTGCTCACAGGAGAACAAACCCAAGCAGCCACTCACAGGATAAATCAACAGTAATTAGAAGACAGCATCCCTACTGGACCACTTCACATTCACCTCCCCAGTGCGGAAAAAGACACACAGAGCAGAAAATAAGACCAGAAACACGTCTGTTCCGAGCAATATGCTTTTTCTGTATCGCTGTGCAATTAAACTACTGGGGAGTGTGCAGCTGAGGAACAGGATGTGACATCAAACACGAGAAAACAAGCACAGGAAAGACTGTTAATTGAAAGCTGTTTTATAGGGCTGGACTGTGCAGGCAAGTCAGTTAATAGGAACAGTATGTTCACACATATTGTTAGTGCCGAATCATTAGTGCTTGAAACATTAGTGATCAACTAACAAAGTTAGAGGTGGGAATCGAGGACTGGTTATGAATTAAAGCTGATTCCAAAACCAAACAAACCAAAAACAAAACACAAAATAAAAAAATAAAATAAAATAAACAAAATAAATAAATTTAAAAAATTAAATATATTTTTTAAAATATATAATGCTTATAATATAAAATATATATTATATATAAAATTGTAAAGCTTATAATGAGCTTTAAAAAAAAAGTAAAATACTGTCACTAATATAAAATTGTGTTAGCAACAGAAAACAATAACATGACTACTGTACTATTTTTCAGGTTTAAATCATTCTAACGACTCACTAATTCACTGAATGAATCAAAGTGGTTCTTTATTTAGTTGCTGAACCTTAAGTCATTTCTTCTTATACTCATAAATAAAAATGAACCAAAAATTGTTGAAATAGCTAACAAAATGTTGAAAGAAATACATAGATATGTACCTGAGAGAGACTGCCAAGAACGAGCCTCACCAGCTTCCTGATGTATGAAAATGAAGGGTCACAGTTGGAGTTACGGATGTGAGCGCTGCAGGTGTCCAGAGCCGATCGTACGGAGAGTCGGGTGAGCGTGGAGTCATCACACATGTTGAGCAGTACGCTGTTCAGATGTTTTCCTAGTTTCATTGGCTAAAAAACACAAATAGAGCTCAGTAAAAAGACACAAGAAGTTGATGAATTATCTAGAATCTATATTTGCTACAAGGGGATACAAATATTTACTCAATTTCAAATTATGTTGCAATGGGATAGAAGAATGAAACATTAGAGACTCTTAGATTGAGGTTAGTATGTTGCTAACAAGAAGTAGAAAATACACAGTACATACCAATAGTGGGTTAAAATCTTCAATTCAATTTGAACTATTCTAAATCATTTTTATTTACATTAAATGAAGTACATTAATAGGAATTAAATATCAAAGTACCACCTGGCTCTGTGGAATCTCATAGTCTGCACCCCAAAACAACGTCATGCCAAGTGAATACATGTGCATCTAAAAGTTGAAAAGCAAACAGAGACGACATGTAACAATGGAACATTTTAGCCCACATAATAAAACTGACAACCACATTGCTGCACACAAACTTGTCTTCAGAGGCATTTGCTACCCAGAGTATGTTTTAGGCGTTAATCAGTATCAAACTTCACATATAGTACATCGGCATAGTTTTGTTTTTCTTCCCTGTCTAGTTCTTCTGTCTGTTCCCCCTGCTAAAGAATAGCTTTGGGAACAAAATATCCAAGAGTCTGCCAAAGAACGCACAAGATCCTTTGACTTCTCTGCAAATAATCATATCTTGAGACTGCGGTGGTGGTGTATCTATTTCTTTATAAGAATGCCATATGTACACAGAAGCGTACTGTCAAAATGACTTAAACGCATGTGTAAAGTGTAAATGAAATAGTCGTTTTCCTTTTTTGGTCGACAATGAAAAAGTGATTTTAATTTTCACTTTTCTCTAATATTCACATGACTGCAGAAATGAAATAAAAAAAACATCTGGAAGACAGTTCTGAAACTCACTAATAAAAGGGTTCTTTAAAAAACAAAAATAAGTCCTGCTTTAATAAAAGCATTCACTATTTGTCATGAAAATTGGTACCAGAAGCCATGGGAAAAAAAACAACAACAAGCCCAACACATGCATTTCACGATCCAAAAGGTACCTTTTCCATATCAGAAAGCGAGGAGAGGTTGAGACCCTCCAGCATCTCTGGAGGAGTGAAAGCCCGCAGATCCTTCTGTGTGACATTTTCATCCGTGAAAGAGATGTTTCCAGAAGGCATGAGCAGCAGCGACCATGGAGAGATGATAAAACCCAACGCAGCT
The DNA here is from genome assembly GCF_936440315.1 of Barbus barbus. NCBI lineage: Eukaryota > Metazoa > Chordata > Actinopteri > Cypriniformes > Cyprinidae > Barbus > Barbus barbus. The sequence continues at coordinate 21,026,130 of NC_136721.1, read as the reverse complement.
GGATCTGTCGAACCTAGGTAAAAAAAAACATTATAAAAATGCACTATTACCACAAAGTGCAATTCTTAGAACATGGCCTGAATCTTAATCAAATTCTGAAAAAATTTATTAAATAAAAATAAAAAATTTAATTAAAAAAAAGATACTTGTAATTTAAGTTTAATGTCTTATGAAGTTCAGAAATAAAATGTTCCTTTGGCATTTAAGTACATAGCAATGAAAACAGCCAAGTTTCCAACATTGGCTAGGCTCTGTTTTGTAAAGTGAAGAGAGGAAATTCTAAGACACTGCAAGTCCTGATGCTAAAGCGTGGGAAAGTTACTACACAAGTTACTAGACAAGTTAAAGGCCTTGGCCAAAGAACATTTCCTCGACACGAGTACAGCACGATCTGACTGCACACACATTTCAGGATCTATGGAGATTTAGTGGTGGAAATCAAATTCTTTTCATCCGGACAAAGATGTGTAATAAAGAGCTACATTATTCTGTGAATGAGCACAATTTCCTTGAAATACGAGGCCCCTGGGATCTCTCTCAAAAAGATGATTCTGTATGACAGGACATTGTTCCTTTTGATGTTTTTTTCCCTTCTTTTGTGCTGCAGATGGAAAACAATGGATCCTTTGCCATTCAGAACATGGCCCTGCGGTTATGGATGGAACAGCTGTACAGAAATAATTAATCTATTCCGAATGAAGATTCAGTGGAAAAGTGGAATTGCTTTTGAGAAACTTCTTTTCATTGTTTCATGTCATGTAAACCCAAAAACAAGAACAATCTCAAAAAATCCTGGAAAAAATTATTATTTTGTATTATTAATTTTTTTTTCACAGAAATATTAAGCAGCACAACTGTTTGCAAAATTGATAATAGCATTAAATGTTCCTTGAGCAGCAAATTACATTTTAAAATATATTCAAATAGAAAAGAGTTAGGTAACAATTTACAATAAGGTTACATGAATAATCATGAACTAATGCCTAAATTAATGCTTAATTCATTACATACTAATGATTATTAAAGGAGTTAACTAATTATGAACTAACGAAGAGCTATCCTTAACTACGACTGGAGTCATATGGACTCATGCATGAATAACGGCAGCCTTAACTACATGTTAGTAGTGTTGTCAAAAATATCGATATTTCGATAAATATCGATACTGAAATATCTGAACGGTACCAATATTAATTTCCCGAAGTATCGATACACCGATACTAGCCGAGCTGTCACTTTCACTTCTCTCCAAAGGCGCGTGGACAAGCACCACACGTGACCGCACTCGTCTCCTTCGCTCTGGTTAAATAGCAAAAGTGAAGTGAATAGAAAGATGACTGCTCTGGTTGTTAAAGAACACAGCAGGAGCGCTATCTGTAGGGATCTATGATCTCCGCGCTGCAGAGAACGCCACAGAATCCAGTCATAAAAACATAATTTGCAGTTTAACGCGGAATGTCACGGAATTTGTCAACGTTTGGATGAATTAATCAAAAGTAGGTCATACACTTAAATCAAATCGCGATATGGACTAGTATCTGTAAATATTAAGCTGCAAAAGTCGATTTAAATATGAATCCTGCATGTTCTGCGCGTCTCTGTGTGAATGTGCTGCACCTGCGGTTTTGTTTAATGTGGCGCTCGCGGTGATTTCAGCGTCTGCCGTCTCAATGAGGACATAAATACATCAACAATATCTCCAGAACTGATCTGAAAGGCACTTTACGAGCATTTTACCATTTAATTTGAGTAAAACTAGCATCATATCATACACAGACAGAACTTTAGAAGTATTCACGGCAACCCGTCAAAATAAAAGTTTGGTTTAACAGCCTATTAAAGACCGTGTGCCAGAAATGGGCTATATTACTATTATTTAGTAGAATGTACATAATACTACTACTTACTACTACTGTTAATTTTTTTTAAATAAATAATCACAAAATATTTAAATTTTAATAGTGAATCCCCTTCATTTGCCAAAAATGTAAATGTTTAATTTTCATTAATTCAAATATAAATGAATTAAAATTTTATGCCTTCATCTGATATCCAGTAAAATTTAAATACACAACACAGAATTTCTGAGGGGGAAAACACATTTCATAAGGCTACTGTAAGAATAAATAAAAATGGTTTGTATGCATTCAAATAATAGACATGCTAAAACACAGAATTTGGTAACAATAAAACATAAGGTGAGAAAAAAATAAAACATTTCATACGGCCCTAAACGTGTAATTTTTGTTACACTTTTAATAAATTAAATGTTAAATTGTATCATTTTCATGATTTTAATCAATTAGACATGCTTTTAGATTAATAGCATATAATTTGACCATTAAAAAAAAAAGAGTCCAGAAAAATTCAAACGGAAAAAAACGGAATCCAGAAAAATTAAAATGGAAAAAATTGAATGTAGAAAACATTTTAATGGAATTTGGGGAAAAATAAAACGGATTTCATAGGGCCCTATATCTGGAAATATTTTAGTTATGAAGCAAATGAGAATATCAACAAATAGAACTTTGGATTTTAATTAGTACATGTATTAGTAAACGTTAGTTTCAATTAACATTTAACTAAGATTAATAAAAGATTAATAAATAAATCAACAAATGCAGTACCTCAAGACATTTTTTTGTTCATATAAAATATACCGCATGTTCTCGACTTGTTACATTTATCTTTAAATTTAAAAAATTACCCCCTTAATATTGTGGCAGTTTTTTTCTCCGTGGTATCGAAAATGGTATCGAGTATCGATATTTTTCAAGGTATCGTATCGAAGTTAGAAATTCCAGTATCGTGACAACACTACATGTTAGTACATGTTTGATAATTAATGTATTAATTAACATTTATTGGTAAACTAAATCAAACAGCCTCTTTAAGAAGGAATAAGAAATACTCTGACTTTGAAAGTAATTTAATTTAAATAATTTAATACCATCATAATTTGAGCATTTGACATCTTCAGCTTTGTCATAAACATAATTAATTAACTCCTTTAATAATCATTAGCATGTGATGAATTAAGTATTAATTTAGGCATTAGTACATGATTATTCATGTACCCTTATTGTAAAGTGTTAACAAGAGTTCTTTTAAAATCGCAATAATATTTCACAATATTACTGTTTTACTGTATTTTTGATCAAATAAATGCAGCCTAGGTGAGCATAAGTAAGTTTCAATGCATTGAAAAAAAAATGAATAAATAAAATAAACCCAACACTTTTGAACAGTAATGAAAGTCTGTTCAATGCCTTTTTTGGCATTGGTAACATTCACGTCAGTAGCCAGGACGAGTAAAGCCTCTAATACAAATAAACACATTAACAAATTAGCAGAAACGTTATTAAAAGTCAGAAAGTGTTTAAACTAAAACTAATGAAAAAAGTTCAAGCAGCGATGCTATAAAGTACTGGAATTCCCAAAGTAAACACACGTTTCCTGTGGAAACTGTCTGACCATGGTTGGACCTCTTTGTGAACATCTAGCAGTGCACACTCATGTTTTGCCTCCAGCACAGTAGCTACTCCAGCATCTTTATTAAAATACTTTCCCTGTTAACCTATACAGGTAGCATACCCATTTTTCTACTATCATCTACAGTAGTTGTTAATGGAGGGAAGCTGACACACAGTTGGAAATATCTCAGAACGGGCATATCTGATAAGGTTTTATCTGTCCCATCAGAGACTAGCCCGGTCATCTACTGCCGTTCATGAGCCCAATGAGGTCACAGCCAAAAATAGCATCACAAATTCTACTAAGGAGGAGAAAACAACATGAAATTAGATATAGGAACACATGCCATGAATAATAAGCAAACTTCTTATTACATAAGATCAAGTGAAAACACAGCATCAAACATGTGTCTACTGACTTGGGCGCCTGTTTATTTAGTCACTATCTTTTTATTTTAAATGTTTAAGATTACTGCATAACCAATGACCTAAATACCTATTTTTAAAGTGCAAGAAGCAGTGGAAACGTTTGCATTATTTATATCATGCTAAACAACCTTCAAAAATATGGCTACGTATTAAAAGAAAAAAGAAAAAAAAAAAAAATTATAAATGGTTTTGATTTGTATCACCTGGGGCAATACAGATGAAAAAAAAAAAAAAACCCATCTTTGATCTTGGTATTTAGGAAATTGAAAATGTGGCAAGAATTTTTTTTTTAAACTCATACTTTTCTATATTAAAAAAAAAATCAAATTTATGAACATATAAATATTGACAAATTAATAAACAATTATATGAAACTGAAACAGAGGTAATCCAGTAATCTGTTTTAATTAACTACATTACTGCATGTATATTTTATTTCAGAAGTTGGAAATCTCATCTCTTTACTAATAAATCAAGCATCAGCCTTCTGCACACTGGACTGGAATAGGAAAATTAAGAAAACGCAAGCATCACCTTTAAATTAAAATCGCATGCTATAAAAAGCAAGCTCAGAACTTCACAACTAAGTGCTCAGAGTTTCCAAATAAATGAAGTAATTTTGCTGACTTGCTCAAGTCACGTCCCATGACTCCCGTCCAGGGCCCAGAATTTCTGCAAACTTTGTCAAGAGGGATCTTTGCCAGCAAGTTTTCACCCAGAGCAACTCAAGGTCAGATAACAAGCTACTGTGAGACGAGGAGAGTCCTCGTTCCCCCTGAGAGTGCATGCCGAAGTGGCTACATCTTTATCATCATCGTCCTCCTCGACCCTGAAGACAAGGGGCCTAATTGCGCTTCAAACCCTACTGGCTATTAGCCAGGTCTGCAGAATACAGAGGGGCAACGACTGTCTGCGATGCTGACAGAACCAGAATTGTCCCCTGACTGAGAGAAAGACTTGTCAAGAGTCCCAAGATCTGTGCGTGAACGGCAGCAGATATCAGTCGAGAGGAGCTGGCATCATCTCAAACGCCGCAAACTGCCCACCAAACTGCTCTTGGGGTAACCGGACTGTGGGACAATAAAGAAGCTTTTGTTCACAGCGGTGACACACAACACTAGCCCACACAGTCATTCAGAGAGACATCAGACGGACATAAGGCTGAGTAAGCCTTCTCATAAATTTCACCAAAGTGTTAGCCGCACAAGCTCACTTCTTTGAATCAGACTGATAGGTGCCATTTTTGGTCCACTGACAGCTTTTGAGGAGGCCGGAGATTTATTCTAATCACTCTTAAACAGGAGTGAATTGGTGGAAGACAATGCTAAGCGCGCACATGCTGACTGAATAACCACCTTACAAAGGAATCCTTCTGAATGTACTGATAATGTCACAGCGGAAATGTGTAATGGCTTTGAATTGTTTGTAAGAAAGGGACAAAACAAAAACAATATTTTGTGAGGTAACTGCATGGGAAGTGTGACATAGCTGTGGTCTGAGGGAAAAGTTTTTTTTGTTTTTTTTGTCACAAGGAATTCACATAAAGACAGATATAACTTCAGTTTCTTGTTTTTCATTTCAAACAATCCCTGCCAGTTTAGCTTCCTTTTCAAAAATCGTCACGATAACTAAAGTTTCAACCAAAATGCCAAATGTATTCTGGTTATTGCTACAAAACACTATGCTAACCCTATCAGCCACAGTCACCCAAAACAAATGACAGATATACAATTAGGTCTACGACAGGATTTAACTACAAATGGCTAGATTTTTACATTTTGGGGGGGAAAATGAGTGATTGTTGTCTATGCGGTTGAAGTTGTGTTTAAGGAATTTGTATTTGGTTGATAAGGTTCTCCTAAAGTTTAGCACATCACTATACAGTTGCTAAAGTGTCTCAACTGTTTTTAGCAAGTTGCTAACAATGTTGCTAAAGTGTTCTTTGTGTTAACACAGTGCTATGCAGTTGCTATAGTCTGTTGATTGTGTTTAGAAAATTACTATGTGATTGTTAAGGTGTTCTTAGTGTTTAGCGCATTGCTATGCAGTTGCTAAAGTGTCTCAACTGTTTTTAGCAAGTTGCTAGCAAGGTTGCTATTGTGTTTTTTGTGTTTAATGCAGTACTATGCTGCAAAAGGGTGTTGATTGTTTTTAGCAAATTGCTATGTGGTATTCTTAGTGTTTAGCCCCTTGTTATGCTAAGGTCCTTAGTTACTAATGTGTCCTGAGGGTTTTAGAGCATTGCTATGTATCTTAAAAAAATGTCCCAAGTGTTTTAACCCATTGCTATGCAGTTTCTGTGTTTTAGCACATTAATAATGTCTTGAGTGTTTTAGCACATTTGTGGATGCTAAGGTGTTCTTGGTGCACTTCTATAATGCTTATCAAAGCAGATAGCATATTTTAGCTATTGTAGAAGCATGTAATATATAATAGGCATTTTGGTGGAAAATGTGGCCACCGTGGTAAATTTTTATATTCGTCACACACAAGCACAAGGTTAGTTCATTAAATTCCTCTATTGGAAGTCAACAGGCTAACTGTAGAGCGCAAACGAAAACAATACTGGTTACCTTCTGAAATGTCAAACTGGGACATTTTGTACATTTAGCAAGTTTTAATGACAAGAAGGAATACAATTAGGAAATAACTACAAAAATTCAAGTTGAAGAAAACCAAAACTGCTACAGGCTGACCAAACCAGAGAAACCAGGTGAACGAGGAAAAATTCAGACAGAAAGAGAGCGGAATGTATTAGAGAGACAAAAAAGGAATGTAAATCTCCAAAATTCCACAATCTATTAAGAAAAATACTCTGCAAGACTACAAAACCAATCTGAATGGCACCGCACTGGTGGTTTGGAACACACAAGGTCAGATTTTTCAGCATATTCACAATAAATCAGCATTCGCTGCATGTTACTTGGCAACTGAAACTACCAGGTTCTGGAGAGGTCATAGATGATTGTTTTATTACAAACACACACACACACACAAAAAGTCTTCAAACCTGCAGAATTCACACTGCATGCTCTATAGGAGACTCCACTCACAATTACAACTCATTGATTTCAATGGCAAATATACAATCTTTTATGATTTTTTATTAAATAAGTAGAAATAAATATTATAATTATTATTACAAATATTTATTTCAGCTATTTGTATTTATTTCAGCCTTTTACTCCTTCAGTTTTGGACGACTGGCATTTACACCGCATTTATGTAACTTTATGGCTTACATTGTAACCAAAGGAAGCCAGATAGTCGGTTTCAGTTGCAAAAACTTTCATTTGGAGCAGATCGCTAAATACTTTGGAAATGCTTCATCAACAAATCTTCTTCTGCACTCCAAAGATATCAGACTGCTATCCAAGGTCTCTGATTGCCTCGGCCATCCCAAGGCCTCATGTTCTGAGCCAGCGTGGCTGGGTACTCTTGAGAGATGTGGGAGTTATCACTGCACTGCGAGTCAGGACGGCGGTTTACCTCTGCGAAGGAGTTCATGCAGACTCTCTGCGCTCTGGTTCAGGACGGCCCAGACCTCCTCCTCCTGCAGTGGCCCTCCCCTCACCTGCAGCGCCTCAGCCAGAGACACATGCATGCTGCCTGTGGGGTCACAAAACACAACGATATTATTCTTACAGTCAATTAATTTTCATTTCAGTTTTAGTTATTTTAGTACATCAAGTTAAACTAAATGAAGATGATAAATGTAACCTGAGTGACTAGCTGAAATATATTTAATATTTATTATATATTTTTTTTATTTATATTTTAATACATTTCAGGTAAATTTGTTTTATTTAGCATTTAGTTTTACTTCACTATAATAACACGAATGAATGAGACAACATTATTATAAAAAACAAAAAACAAAACTCCACAACGAATGTAAAAATGATTTAAACAGGTTTTATAAAATTATAAGCTTAACATTTCTGTTTTTAAATCCTCCAAAAATTGCAATGCCTCGCTTTGGGTAAGGCATGATTTTATACATCAAGATTTTAATGGTTTGTTTGAATGAAAGTAAGCTATAAATACTGGTATATGAATATACATTTGGTGCCGCAGAAATTATATACTTCAAACATAAGTACAGAAATTGATGTAGAAAAAGAATCAACAAAGTACTGCGATTCGTGCTTGTGTGCATGTGATCTTCCAGGAAGAGCCGTTCATTCATCCTCTCTCCTGAAGCTTGCATAATGTCATACTGTTAACCTCAGGAAGCTGAATCATATGTTTGTCACTGCGAGATCTCCACAGAATACCACACAACTTAGATGAGGAGAAACCTGTGATTCATTTCATTTTAAATACAATTTTGAAAATAAAAACTCCTCCTGAAATTGTCCAGCTGATTCAAACTGTCCAACATTTGCCATAACGTCATTACAAAACAAGCGAAGCCGTTCATGTCCCGTCAGGTCTAATTGTCAGGGTGGGGTCAGTTACACTCCTTGCAGTGAAATTATTCGTTATTATGTCCAAACCTCTGCACTGCTGCCACAGCTGTAGTTACAAAGAGCCGTAAACCCCTGGAAATCCCAGCATACTGTGAGGCAAGAGAGACAGGGGAAACTCAGGGTTTAAGGGATTACCTTTTACGTGGGGCTACCTAAATACTTATGTGTCACATTTCAATTGAACTGTGGAGTCAGACTTTTCAGTTAGCGTATGGCACATCAGAGGGGACTGTCATCAGAGCACATTTGTGACTTCTGTCAAGTTTGGGGATCATAAACATTTGTCCATTTTTTTTTTTATTTACTTATAATAATAAAAATAATAACAACAATTTATATTTTTATAAGAAAATAAAAATATTATTATTTTTTTATTATAAATGCATATAATTGAATTCTAAAAATTAAACAAATATATAAACTGTATATACATATTGTATAAATTGGTTATATATATATATATATATATATATATATATATATATATATATATATATATATATATATATATATATATATATATATATATATATATATATATACACACATACATACATACATACACACACACACACACACATATAGTTTATATTATAATACTTATATAAATTATGTTTTTATTTCATTATAAAATTATAATTTCACATAAATATTATATATTAAATATTATATATTTTAACCCCCACCACCAAACCTGTAAAAATCTTGTTTTTCTGCAAACCAAAACCCATCAAGAATGCACTAAAATAAATACATGGCAATCAGCGTCCATCTAAAATACTCAAGGCCCCAGCAGCGAGAGCAGGTCATTCCACATACGAGAGAAAGCGCCACAGATAAGCACATATTTATGCAGGAATGCTCACTAGGGATGAGAGACTCTCTGAAAGAGGGATACGAGGGGAGGAAAGTGAGCTCCCTCCCGTATGCCTCATTAGCCCTTACTATGGGGGCTGTCATATGCAGATTGTTTTTCTCAGCTTTTGTTATTCCAGCGCAGCCAGCGAGTGGAATGTTTGTCCCGTCTCTCAGGGTGCTGCGGAGCACTGGGTCATTCCCACCGGTACGCTCAGACACAGGGGAAAAGGACAGAACAAGTGTGAGAATATGGGCTATATTCAATCCAGTAGAGCAAAGCCAAGGTCATGGGTTTGATTCCCAGGGAATGCATGAACTGATCAAATACAACAATAGTCACTCTGGATAAAAGGTTTCATCCAAATGCATAAAATTCAGAATAGGAAACTACCTAAGTAGTACTTTGCACAGCATGCAAATTTTCAGTTTGCATTGAATACTCCCATGACAAGGAATACTTGAATTTGATTTCCCTTTAAAGGAATACTTCGTGTTTAGAACAGGTTCAGCTCAATTGACAACACTTGTGGCATAATGTGGATTACCACAAAAAAGAACTTCCACTTGTCCCTTATTTAAAAAAAAATACAAAAAATACAAATCTACAGTGACGCACTTACAATGGAAGAGAAACATTAAAGTACACAGTGTTTCAAAATATATAGTCACAAGATGAAAATAATATTCATGTGAACCAATGTTATTTTTAAATCACTAACATACAATTATAGTTTGAAATAATGTTTTAATATTTTGTTTTCATTTTAATTTGAGTTTTAGTAATTTACCTGTGTGTTTGTCATTTATTATTAGTTTGTAATGTCTATATAGTTTGAAGTTTTATTTCAGTTTTAGTTATTTTAGTACATCAAATTGAAAAGAAAATGTGAAATGTAGCCTTAACGACAACCTGAACATTTTTATATATTTTTAAATGTATTTTGAATATTTTTCAGGTAAAATGTTTTATTTCAAAAGGGTTTTTTTATGATTAGTTTTTAGTTTTAGTTAACTATAAAAATCCAGATGAATAACACAATGCTACACAAAATTGTTCTCAATCGAAACGCCTCGCCATAGCTTTGATTTCAAATGATTTTCTTGTGTTACTCAACATTGTCACTAATGCTGTCAATTGAACTTATTTTATACTGAATGCAGAATATTCCTTTAACGTGCGACCTTTAACAGTGCAGTTTGACTCTAATGACCAAACAATTAATACATTTTTACACAAAATTAGAATTAACTATGTATTGTGCGTGTTAAATTATGCACGCAACTTAGTCATGTGTGAACAATGTCTTACATACTGCATGCAGCATCCAGTATATACCACACAGCATGCAGTACACTAGAAATCTATTCCCAACAATCCTGGGAGCTCTCGCATCCGAATGTTTGTTTATTTCACTATGCAAATTTTGGATGTTTCTTTTCCCAGTCATTATGCATGATGACATTTATTTCTAAACATGCTAAAAAGCATCAAGCAGCACTGAACCGCTTCAGACTGCATTTGGGTTATATCGGTATGTAATCACTTTAAGAAGAAATCTTGCATGTCTGGGGAAAATGTTTCTAGAGAAGGAAGAAAAGCCTGTTTTTACAGTGTTTGACACACAACCAAATACCTCAACTTACTTCTGTAATACTAAGCCTCATTTTAAACATGTTTCCCTGATGTCCATTATTAACTTTGGTCAAGTTAATAACAATAACAATTATAATAATAATAATAAATGTTGGTTTCATTTAACTAATACTGCATCCCACCATATTGAATATGTATTATGATTGCTATGTACATGCTTCTGTTTATATACTAAGCTGCTCATTAGTTTCCATAAATGGTCAATAGATCTTTTAAAATATGAAGCAATGCAGCAGAAATGAGGTGAGACATGAAGCGTAAAGACCTTAAACTAGACAGTACTGAAAGAAGAGCTGCAATGGATAGTAGACTCGGGCCAAGTTATTCCCAGAGTGCCGAGGGAGCTGAGGAAACACAAACAATAAGCGTGGTCAGGGTTTTCCTGGTCAGAGTAACCAGGATTAATCTTTGAAACGTGATATTTCACGAGGGCGAAACCCTTCACCCAGAGGAGACTTTCCTGGTCTTGCACACCCACCTACAGATCAGAGCGCAGAGAGACAGGGGGTTAATGAGATAGAAGAAGGGCACTTGTTTTAAGTCATCTTCCAGATGAGACTCTGTTTTTCCCATAAATGTCTGAGATGGGAGTCATCATCTCAGTATTTTCCATTTTGTTGCAGAACTTGGCAGAATGCAGATTCAAGAATAAAACTCTAGAAGCAGTCAAATTAAAACAGAAGCATGGGCTAACAGTTTTCAACGGATGTTTAATTTTCTCATAACATTAAACTGTGGTTGGACCCAGTTAAATCATCTGTGATTCTAAAAACAGCCAGATGCCAGTAAACTGAGCTGAAAATCATTCTCGGAGAGGCTTTTGCCAGCAAAAAACACCCAAACTCCCAGAATCCTTTGCTGGATCCCGTTACATCTCTCTTTCCCTCTTACTCAATCTCTTTTAAAATAAGGAAAACTTTAGAGCCAAGCCTCATATGCAGAGTTTCCAAAAGCAGATCACTGAGACCTAAAAACTTATATGACATAACACAGGATGCAACAATGCTTCCTTCAATTAAATTCTTCACATTTCAGCTTTAAAACAGTAGTTCTCAACTGGTGGGTCACGACCCAAAAATGGCACACAGGTCTCAAACGATGTCAAAAAACAAACAATAAAATGCACCCAACCAAAAAATAATCTCACATAAATTAAATCCCATTAATAATTATTAGACTAAAATATGCACATTTTGTTGACATCAACACTGTGAATCCAGTCAAACTAATACTTCAGCATAAATTCATGCATCACTGATAAGACCTTATAAACGTATAAATGATAAATATAAAACAAATAATTAATACTTAGTGTTATATTTCAATTTCACAAAGAAACGTGCAGCATTTTGTCCAAGCAATAATAAAAGGACACATTTAATTCAGAATTTGTCTTAAAATCTCATTTTGTTAAAAAAAAAGAAAAATCGAATCGAATCTTGAAATCAAAATCATGAATCAAATCGAATCCTGAGTTGAGTGAATAGCTACATCCCTAGTTAATATATATTATATAAAATATTACATAAATATTATATAATTATCAAAATATGTATTTATATACTGTAATAACTAAAATGTTATATATATATATATATATATATATATATGTGTGTATATATATATATATATATATATATATATATATATATATATATATATATATATATATATATATATATATATATATATATATATATATGTGTATATATATATATATATATATATATATATATATATATATATATATATATATATATATATATATATATATATATATATATGTATATATATGCAGCTACATAACATTTGACTTTAAGGAACAGTTCTTTAGTTCCAAACAATTAACCCTTTATGTCAGTGGTCTCAAACTCAATTCCTAGAGGGCCACAGCTCAATCCAGCTCCAAAATAGTTTAGCTCCAACTCATACCTGCTTGGAAGTTTCTAGTGATCCTGAAGACCTTGATTAGCTGGATCAGGTGTGTTTGATTAGGGTTGTAGCAAAGCTGTGCAGACCTGTGGCCCTCCAGGAATTGAGTTTGAGACCAATGCTTTATGTATTGGGCCGCTACTTGATTTCAAAACTAAACTATGGAATCTGAGCAAAACCGAGAACCACTTTAAAAAGTCAACTTTACCATTGTATTGTACCATAATCTTTGACAACATGCTACTCTAAAGCCAGATGAGAACAGTAGACTTCTGTCAGCAGTTGCACATGTGACTGGAAGGACCAGATTACTGCACCATGATGAATCAGTGCATATTTTCAGCAGCAAAAACAAAACACTTTTACAAGGTAGAACTCCGTTTTACCCTGGATGAGTCACTGCTTGGCTGAAAGATTAACCCAGTCCCTGATCTTCTTTTCTCTCTTCCTATTCCACCACTTTGCTTGTGCAAGTTCATCATAATTGTTTGTTGCTCAGTGAGTTTTCTACCCTCGTCCCTGGCCCTTACTACTTAACTTCCTTCCATTTTTACTAATAACAAGGTTTCTATGGGGACCAGAATTACACCAAACAACTCTTCCTTTTCTCTTTTTCTTTCCTTCATGAGCATCACCAGTATTTTAAATGAAGTAAAATAGTAAAAAATTAGTTAAAAATAACAGTGTAAAAATAATAATCTACCGCAATGTCACGTTTTTATCATCTGAAACATGCATCATTTTACATAATTTGCATCGACTTATAATGCAAGCAAATGAAACGTGCAAAGCGCACACATTTGGATTTGTACCGAATGAGTGAAGTATGCAAACCTAAGTTTATTTATTTTCCAACATAAAATTTGTTAAAGTTTGGTGTTTATAATAAATGTTGTTTAATTCATGTTTGTTTTATACTTTTTCCATTTTTGCATTCCTGTTCCCACCCACATCATTTTAAAGCTTACTTTGCATGCCTTGTTTACCGCAACACAAGAAAAGAAAATTAACTCTAGCGACAACAGAGGAACATCCTGGCAACCACCCACATCACCTTTGTATTATGTTAACACAAAAGTAAAAGTCTAGCTATTTGTGTCAAATCAAACATTTGAAAAAAGTTGGAGTCTGTAAGATTTTTTTTATTATTTTTTTTTTTTTTTTTTAAGAAGTCTACTATGCTCACCAAGGCTGCATTTACTTGATTAAAAAATACAGTAAAATCAGTAATATTGTGAAATATTATTACAATTTAGAATAACCATTTTCTATTTGAATATATTTTAAAACATAATTTATTCTTGTGATGCAAGCTGAATTTTCAGCATCATTACACCAGTCTTCAGTGTCACATGATGCTGTTAAATCCAGCTCTAAAACCCACTTAAAGTTAAATCCGATGCTGTTAAATTAGGAAACAATTCTAATGACCATTTTCAGGAAACTCAATGACTAAAGCACTTTAAAATCATTGAGAATTTCACCATCACTAGCAAAATCATTGCAAAAAAAGAAAAAGAAAAAAATACTTCCACCCTTCCCAATCTATTTCAATGCCAAAACCATTTCTACGTTCAGTGTTTGCTAGATCCTCCCCATAATTCTGATTTAATGTCGGTTTTGCAATCCATTTTATAATGGTACGGTTTGCAATTCACATAGGGCGGCTCTGATCCCAGATCAGTGTGGGTGGGTGGCTTCTACAGCCTTTTTTTCTTCTCCCAATGGTGTGATCAGTAATTAAGACTCTAAAGTAGAGTTCTAGAGAAAAACCAGAGGCCTCCGGAATAAAACTGCCCACTTGCGGCTGTTTCTCTGGGTCAGATGCACTGATGTCCGCCATGTGTTGAGCCTAGGCCAAAGATACTACACACTGTGCCCGGGACAACAGCCCGGTTTGACTTGAATATACTGGTAGAATGCACATTATACCAGCTTTCAATAAGTTTCCATCCTTTAAAAACCCAAAATATGTGAAGCATCCAGGAGGAAAAAAAGCTACAATCCCAAAACAGGATGAATGTTTTTATTTTAAAGCTTACTTTGCACGCCTTGTTTACCGCAACACAAGAAAAGAAAATTAACTCTAGCGACAACAGAGGAACATCCTGGCAACCACCCACATCACCTTTGTATTATGTTAACACAAAAGTAAAAGTCTAGCTATTTGTGTCAAATCAAACATTTGAAAAAAGTTGGAGTCTGTAAGATTTTTTTTATTATTTTTTTTTTTTTTAAAGAAGTCTACTATGCTCACCAAGGCTGCATTTACTTGATTAAAAAATACAGTAAAATCAGTAATATTGTGAAATATTATTACAATTTAGAATAACCATTTTCTATGTGAATATATTTTAAAACAATTTATTCTTGTGATGCAAGCTGAATTTTCAGCATCATTACACCAGTCTTCAGTGTCACATGATCCTTCAGAAATCATTCTAATATTGAAAACAGTTGTACTGCTTAATATTTGTGTGGAAACTGACTTTTTTCAGGATTCTTTGATGAATATGACATTCAAAAGAACAGCATATATTTGAAATTGAAATATTTTGTAAGAAAAATCTAAATTTTGATCAATTTAATGCATCCTTGTTGAATTTTTTTTTTTAAACTACCGACCCCAAACTTTTGAACAGTAGTGTATCATTCTATAAAACATTTAAACCTTTATTTCTGTGCTCAAGAATCCATTTATCCCAAGACATCATTAAAAATATGCATCAGCGCTGACTCAGAACCTAAATCTGTCGGAAGAACATAACGAAGAAAATGCTTTTAAAAGCATTTTCTCAGAATAAGCACAAAACAGAGTGCAAATGCACTTTCCAAAGTGGTGTTCAGAAAAACACCTCACACAGATGACTGAATTTAGCCAAACTAAAAACCTGAGCTCTGTGCGCCTGGCGTGTAAAAGTGCACTGAACTGCGGTTCAGCAGAGATGGAATTTCCTCAGTGGAGACAGGCCAGAACAAAATAACACGCTGAAGGAGCAGAATTAGCATCAAAGGTGTGAGGGTGGGGTTTGATCCAGGCAGCCATCAAAACTGAGACTTCCGTTCAACTCGTTTCGCAATCTAGCGAGAAAGATCTACTTAGAGCACAAGTGGAAAAACCAGTGGACACAAAGCTGCTTAAAATAACTTGAAACTTATGTTATTCTTTTTGTGAAACCAGATGACAAACGAGATTGTTGTGACACTTTCTCAAAGTCGCCTACAGAAGCTTCCCGTTCAGCCAAATGTTAGGAAACGGAATAAACATTCACACAAACGTATTATAAGCAGGCAAACCAGCACTTGCGTCCTTTCTTACCCTGAAGTCACCTGTCAGATGCACCATCCAAATGGCTGTTACATCACATAATAAGCACCATAATCCATCTGACAGACTCATAGCTCACCAAAATACATAGCAGCTGGATTCAGACAGCCAAAGGTGACCTCATCCACTGGACCTAGGTAAACCACTTTCACCGTCGGCCTACTTTCACATCCATCCAATTTCGCTCTAAAACAAAGTGCTCAAAACACAGGCTAAAACTGAAACTTGAACTGTCAAAGTATGAACCATCTCCTGTCCTGCACGAATGAACTTTGAGACCTTTCTGTAGGCAAGATTACAGAGCAAGATTCGCACAACCCAGATGTAAGCAGCGCCCAAAATGCATGAACTGCGATGGAGACCTGAAACAAAAGATCCATTGAGCTCGGCGTGGAGGATAAAACAAACCTTCGGACCACCGCACAAAAGAAAACAAGAACTCGTATTGGCCCCTATAACTGGATGAATCAGACACCCTCACTGTCAGGCACATTCCTCTGTGCAAGAAGCTTCTCTTTTACTGCTAATGCTGTGAACTGCAAACCACACGGTGCAATTTCATAAGAACTGCTCATGTTTATGCTGGAAAGAGACCGTTTCTCCTGCCATTAGATCAGGAGTGGCATCGTGAGATATAAACAGACTAAAAATGACAAGTTTCAGCTCTCAAATGACAGCTTTGGCGAGCCGAAGTGGATCTGAGGATGAGAGGTTTCTCAAACTGATGATGTAGTCATTAGGATATAAAAAACAAAGTACAATCTTCTAAAAGGTACTGTGGTGGTAACATAGCTTGGTAATGGTATTTTGGTCCTGAAATGGCACTTTTTACGTTACTTTCAGGTCATTTGTGATTACCGGATTTGATAAAAGTGATTTTATTGAGATTGGGATTTTTATGTCAGGTAATAATCCATTGAAATGCTGACAAGCAGCAGCACAAAACTAGGCCTGGACATCACAATATTAATATTTTAAAACTCTCTTTCATTACCACATTCATGTACTATGGTGTTTACATGTATAGGGAAGTCAGCAAATGCATTGCGCTTTAGTGTTAGTTTGAATCTTTTGTGTTAAGACCACGTTCTTTTTAACTTTTATAACTAAAAATTCCCCATTAAAGGGTTCACTAGACCTGTAATGTGATGGTTTGATGGTCATGCTACAAAAAGGAGCCAAAACAGTGACATATCCTCAATAATTCTACCAAATAAACAAACAAAAGTCGTTCATTTCAATATTACTGACTAAAACTATATGTTAAAGGCACAAATCTATGGCTCAAGTGTACTTCATCAGATACAAGTTAAACACCTGCGGTTTCTTCCAATTGCTCCACCATCCAAACACTGCAACATTTTACAAATTTTGTAATTGCAGGGCTTATATTTTACATACATTACGCCTTCGTGGAATTTTCTGTAGTCTGTGATGATAAATCTCGAATAAAAGTCGCATTTTTGCTCGAATATACACAAAGCTCTCCTAATCCAAAGCCTGGTGCCTCATGGCCAGCGCAAAGCTACTTGCGCGGTTTATAGACCAATATAAACGCTGGTAAACTTTGCAAGCAGCAGCATCAAACTCAAGAAAGCATTGATGTTAAAACATAAACTTACCTCTCAAATAAGTGGCCTACAACTTCAAATTTCGCTCCAACTACCAGCCAGTGCGCAAACAAGTGTCCAGCATCACATCCACCAGCAAACCTGAAATGGAAAACCAGCTCGAGTCGAACTGGCAACAGGTTTTACTTCATAAGAACTACTTCGACCGTAAGGTCCATGATCTCCATTTAAAAAAAAAAAAAAAAGTAACCCGCACTCCTTGGTTTCTCTTTAAAGAATAATGCGTAAAAACGTGCACCCTGCACGTAAACTGATGATCTTAACGCGGCTGAAAACGGACAGCGCGTCTTTGGTTCCTTTGGGAAGCCGAGTCACCCTTCCAGCCCGAGAGGTTCAGATCTCTCTCTGCGTCTGTGAGCCCTCCTGCTCGCTGGAGAGAGGGAGTAACCAGACACCCACACTCCTGCCGCTCATTGGTTACTTTCCACCGGAGCAGGAACCGTCACACCAACAACACGAAGCGTCCCTATAGAAACTCTCCTCAACTGGGAGGAGAATAACTCGAAAAGTTGTTACAGTGAGGCTCAGTCCACGGTGACCACGCATCCAGACCTCTGAAGAAGAAACTTGCGTGTTTGCGTGCAGGTTTCCATTAAACTTACCCCTTTAAACTTTGAAATATGATGCAATCTCATTAAATACCCACATATTTGCATATTAAGCGATAAGGCCAGGCCTAATATTACCACGCACCCAGATACCAACAAATCTGTTGAAAATGTGATTTATTATTTTGTTTAGTTATACTTCCAAACCCAACACCCAGTCACTCTCTCTCACACACACACACACACACACACACACACACACACTCATACTCACACAAACCATGTTGGCTGTCATGTATGTTTTGTTGACTCTGGTTACTCTGTATCTGATTTGTCACCTGTAAATAGCATGTTTGTTTGCATAATAAAAAAATTAAAAAAAGTGATTTCATTCAATATAAATTAGGAAAAATGAATCATTTCAGCTTAAAATGTGCATATGATACAAACCCTTCAAAAAAATGTCCACTACTTTTTTTATGTGATTATCAGTTTAGTTAGCTATTATCTAAACGCGTTTGTCAAAAGGTTTATTTAATTGTAAAATCAGAAAAGGCTGAATATTTAAATAAAGCACTTTTGTATATGTAAACAAACATTTTTTCCTAACTTTTAGCATATAAAAACATAAAAAAATGTGCATGTGTGTGTGTTATCATATATAAACTTATTTTATATCAACTAAGTGATATTTCACATTTTTGTTTCAAGTTGCAGTACTAAAATCATTAAAACTAAACAAAAAACTGAAAAACTGTAACTTAAAATGTATATAACAAAAATTAATACTATATGTGTGTGTGTGTGTGTGGGGGGGTGTGTATAAACTTATTTTATATTAGCTAGTTGCCAAGGCAATACTAAAATTATTCAAACTAAAAAAAATATAGCTAAAAACTGTAACTTTATAAAAACTATATAGATGTTATACATAACATATAACATAACATATACATAATAATACAATAAAAATGACAAAAACAACAAAATGTCTAAAACATTTTTTTTTTAAATCTAAAAATAAAAATCTAATGATAATGAAATCTAAAATTACAGGATTATTTAATTATATTAATTTTGAAACTAAATCTTGTATTCAGTCTGAGCATGATGATGTTTGGCCTTTGAAATCTTAATGCATAAAGGTCATCTAAATATAAAAAAATGTAAAGTTTATTATTAATTTGTTTAGCTGTCATTTTGGATTTTTTTTTTATATATATATTTATATATAATATTGTGAAAAATCTAATTAATTATATCATTAAATACTTTATGCCTGTCTGACCACCCATTAAGAGAGAGCAGGTTTTGTTTGAGAGTTCATGCTGTTACACCTTACAGTGTTTTGTTCTGCTTGAAATTCTGTTCTTGGGTCAGTCATGTCTGCCATGTGTTGCCTGAGAGCTACAGAGGAATGAGAGTTTAGTACTCCAACCACAGAATTCCACTTCCACCCCTCCTCCTCCCATCCCCTTCCCTTCATGCTCCTCTCCCTCACCTTGTACCGCAATTGACCCTGAAGAGTCTTTCTTTAAACTTGAGCAGAGCTTCCTACTTCACCTGGGGCAGCAGGGATCACCATACATGCCTGCATGTGACCCCTGCAATAGGTTATAGGTTGTTGCAAACATATTGCTTAGATTTATTTTACTTTAATAATTCCATTAAAACAAATCCGGAGTTATGAAAAAGTATTTTCAAACATAATGGAATAACATGGCTGATGGTTCGTTTTTGTAGGAAAGAAAGGGTGTGTGCAAGAGAAACAGTGAGTTAGCACCGCTCATATGACTAACAGGGGAAAAATGGCATTTCAGGCCACAAATAGCAGGGTACAGATGAACCAAATGTCACTCCGAGGTACCGTGCTACAACACTGACATTTTCTTCCTCCAAAACAGAATCCGGAGAGAAGCAGAATGAGTGCTATTTTAAAACAGACCACTAGATTTTTGTTTTCAGGCCTGATGTGCCCACCTCCAAAAAGTGGGGCAAAAGGAGGTGGCGGTTAGACTGAACAAGAGGGCCCTGAGGAGCAGGATTATAAAGAATTAGATGAGGAATATGGGACAGGATGTGCATGGAATTGCAATACAACAATGCAACAGTGTGTTAAAATGTCATTAATCTTCAATTCAATGTTTTTCGTCACTATTTGACATTTTCCTCTCAAACGCCAAAACAACGGTGTGAGGCACACGATTGGTTGCATCTAAACGTAACATACTAACATTGCATTGCTTCACACTGTACAAGTTTGACAGCACAATGCGGGGTTAGTGCAAAAGCATAACCCCAGCTAAAAAGCAGCGCCAACCCCGATTTTAATTTATAAGTGTGAAACGTATACCTTTAAAAGAGGGGTTTAGAACGACGATAACCTGTGGTTAAACACGGTGTGAAAAGCCCTTTTCAGAATCAAGGCCACTAAGAAAGGTTCTTTTTTATACAAATTAACAGCTTCCCTTGTTATCTCTTTGTAGGCCTTCAGCATTTAGAGAATAGGAGATTCCTTGTCTGTTTGGATTTTATTTGTTTATGATGTCTGCAAATGTTCCACCATGACTTAACAGTGAGTGACAGCAGGCTTTCTCTATCCAGGGTTTTGGAGGTTTGTACCTACAGGGCATAGCAGCACAGAGTGCTCCTGGCTCCAGACCAGGCCATTAAAACCTCTGTGGGGATGCCGGAAAGGAAAAGGGGAGGAAGTGAAGACAGACTAGATTGGTGGGTTTGGTAATTGCTTGCCCTGGTTTTGCAAATATGCTTCCTCTTGCACTTTTTCTACACCTCTGAGGGCCCTGAGTAAAACAGCTTGTCCCAAAGATACTCAGTAATTATATAAATAAATGTGTTTTGTTTCTTACTCTGAAGACTGTAGCAACTAAATGCTGTTATTTTGCTTCGCAAAGGCTCAGTTGAAGGCAGAAGCTAAATACAATTTAATCTCTCTGTTTGCATATATACCGATTCATACTGTATGTATACTTTATATAAAAAGCTGAACTCCGAGTTTAAAGTCCAGATTTATGCAGTAGCTTGCAGACCGAACATAAGCCACTGACTGTATTAGATTATATGGTTTAGTTTAATGAAGTAAAACAAAATTCTGCCTGATCTTACCCTTAAAAATTACATTCAATAATAATAATACATTTTAAATAATTACATTTTTGTAATGTTTATTAATTTAGGTCATATTAAAAATATTTTTATGAAATTGTCAAATTAGTAAAAAAAAAAAAAAAAAAAAAAAAAAAAAAATTTGTTCATTCTAATGAAATTAGGCCTTTTTTTAGGTTACCTGAGATTTTCAATTAACTAAATTTTATAAAATATTTTTAAATTTCATATAATTTTATTTTCTTAAATTATATATATATATATATATATATATATATATATATATATATATATATATATATATACATATATATTAAAATGGAAAACATTATAAAAAAAAAAAGAAATTTTGGTGAGCATTAGTCTTCTTTGAAAATTAAGACTCTTACAGACCCCAAACTTTGAATGTTGGCCATCTGGTTTAGTCATGTTGAAATAACTACGGATGTAATCAAACTGTAAAATATGCAGTATAAAGCATGAGGCAATTACAAAACAATCTAATGTATTCATATATGAAACAGTGAACCAGACTCCAGATGTATATGTAAACAGCTACTTTAGAACTCAGAAAGTGATTATTCTATTCAGAGGCAGAGTAATAAAAAACATTTGTATATTTCCATGTCTGCACCATGTGCTGGTCATGATCAGCAACTGTATGCATTACACTGACAAGGATTGATAGTTTATGTTGAAGTATGTTCAGTATAGTTTATGCTGTTCTGTATAGTAGTAGCAATATGCAGTGGTAAAAACCACAGCTGCCAAAATAAATGACTTTTACTAGCAACATATGCATATATTTTATAAGTTATTTAGAGAGAATTCTCCCCTAAAAGATCAATTGAGAAACATAAGATTCAGAGATTATCTTATCAACATCACTCAGCACTTAAAAGTTGGTTTTCAATAGCTAGAGGTCAATTCTCAGTTTGTCAGGAAGTAATTCAGCTTTAATGGCTTCCTTCCACTGAGTGTTTGGTTGCTTTTGCATTTAGAATGTAAGACACGCCCCCTAGTGGAATTATACTGTCATTATAAAAAGTCATTGCTCTTTGCATAGGAGTACAGTCATTTTTAAGAGTTTGAATGTGTTGTTTATAACAAATTATATCATATTCACTTATACTCAAATATGAATTCCAATTTGTCATGTGTATGTGTGGAATAAATGATGTTTAAATACTAAGGTCTCTGAATCGTTTCACCATCATCAAAATGGATGTTCTCCAATGATCATGAAATATGTATCTGATTCTCCTTTATAACACAGAAAGCCTTTTTATGTGCCACTCTGCAGCACACAGCTCTCTTAGTGTGTTAAGCAAATCCTGCATCTGGATGGAAATTCAACAATAGGAGACTAAATGTTAAATACAGTTGTGTTTATATTGTGAACAGCCTCATAACTTTCTCTGCAAAGTATTGGCAATGTCTGCAGAGTAAGTCGATAATTTCCATAATGATGTTACATAAAGATTTTCTCAAGTGCTCTTGATTTTCAAAGTGGACCACTTTACTCTGGCAGTCATTGTGGGGTATTTATCTGCTAAAAGGCACAAATGCAGACTTTGTCAATATTTACTGATGCCACAAAATGCAAGACAGTATTGCAAGTTCAATGTATCATTTCAATGTAGCATTTTATTTAATATGCAACAATATCATTCACAGCTGAGCCCTGGATTCACTAAAGGCCTTGAGGTGTAAATGTTTGAGAGGGAGCAAAGGACATTGTTATGCATAGGATGGATAGACTGTCCTAAATGAGGGCTGGTATGATTATAGCAATATACTCAGAGAGGCAGGAGTGTAATTGTGAGGTAGACGCCCCGAGGATCTTGCACATTCAGCATGTTCTGCCACTTGACATTGCTCTAAACGTTTAGAACGATGACAGCTTGGCTGAGAATTGGGGCTGCCAGTCAATCTAACCACAGCTCTCTAACAACAATATTGGGTCTGGAGGCTTTTTAGTTAGTGAATAGATCACAATGCATGCTTATAATATAATTTACTTATAATTTCACTCAGAGTTGATCTACCTTTCTAGTAGGGGTGGCACGGTACACAGATGTCACGGTTCGGTACGTACCTCGGTTCGGGGGTCACGGTTCGATACAATTTCGGTACAACAGGGAAAAAAAAGACATCTACTTTGCTCAGTTTCTTTTATTTTGATGTGAAAATGCTAAATATTATTACATGTTATATATATACAATCTGTTTTGTTTTCATTGTGAGTGTACACAAATAAAAGCAGACCTTTAACTACAAGCAACAGCACAAATAAAAATACAATAGAGTAAAGATACAAATAAAATAATCAGTGATTTTCAGGGGGTTTTTTAGGTACAAAAATTGAAGTACGATTAAAGTAATCAAAGGTAAAACAGCATTGCATATTTGACTGTATAAATTAAAGATTACTCTTTATTAAAGTTACAAAAGCGATTCAATCAAGAGCAGTGAGTGATTTCTTTGTTGTTGCTGTTTATTTAATATTAACTGTCACTTTAAGAGAAAGCACTGATACTGTACGCCCAGCCGGCTATGTCTGCTATAGGATACTTACCAAGACGGGCATTTTGACAGAATTTTGTGTGAATTTATCCATTAAAACACAATACTTCAGAGAGAGCTTCATATTTGCGCGCGTTCTGAGGCGCAGGTTTGTGCGCTTCTGATGAGCGCACGCACAAATCTTCTCACTGCGCGCGCGAGCTCGCGTCCTCTGGCTCTTAAATATTTGAGCTGGCAAAGCTTACATGACTTTAGTCTAAACACCGATATCAACGTGTGCTGTTCAGGTCTCACCTGTGCGCGCGCTATCAGCACCCGGGTGATGACGGAATAAATGCTCATATTCCAGCATACGGCACTCGCATTGAACAAGAGTGAATGATTTGTCCACTTTTTTTTTTTTTTTTCTCATCGCTGTTGTTATAATGTACTGGGAAGCCAGAATGCGCATCCATTAACAGAAACATACATTAGCCGAACCCTATTTGTTTTACGTGTTATTTATAACAAACCACATGCGTTGTCAGAATTCAGTTGAACCGCGGTCCTAGCGCGTGCCGAACCGTGTGTGGAGAACCGTGCGGTTCGGTTTTTTTCCGCGAACCGTGCCACCCCTACTTTCTAGCCATATTCAGTTGCAACTTCATTGCCTGGGGGAAAAATTAAAATAAAAAAGGAGAATAACTCTGCTGGGAAGTGTGGTAACTATTTTTAAAGTTATGATTATTATTATTTTTAACCTCTGCTAAATGCATAAATGTAAATGTTGTTTATTCTGATTTAAAAACAAAAACAGATGAGCCAGAATTGTGTTAGTTCTCTGTGGGAAATGAAAATAATATGGTTATACATTAATAAATAATTATTATTTTAATTTCAACTAGTCTCTCATTAATAGAGTGCAGAAGTGTTTTTAGGTCCAGAAGTACTTCGTGATGTGCGATTCGTGAATGAATCGCTCGTTTGAACCGATTCTTTGTGATTCAAAGCATTTGCTCTGGCTAGACTATAATGGACAACTTTGGGGTAGAAATGTGTTGAAATATTAAATTACGCAACATTTGACATTTTTATTTATTGGAGCACGTTGGAAAATTTTTACATGAAATTTTACGTAAACTTAGTCTATAGGCTACTCTTAGTGGTAAACCATAATTTACATAATTTAAAAAAATAATAATTTGTAAAGCTTCTAAAGTTTTACAATTTTAAAACTTTAATTTGAAATTATTTACATAATTTTAAAACTAATTTTAAAACATACTTTTAAAACATATATATGAAGAGATCATTTGCATTTTCATTTGTTTTTTCATGTTTTTTTAAAGCCATCAATCAATCTGCAACTGGGTTGATTAAATAAGTTATCTGTTTTTGTTATCGGTTCTTCATATATATATATATATATATATATGCAGGTATATATTTTTTATTATTATTTTTTAAATAATAATAAAGCGCTTAATGTTGCTAATTATTATTATTATTATTATTGTTAATTAGGCTACCTCATGTTGCCGTTAAAAGTCCTAGGTTTTGGGCTAACTTTTGATTCACGACTAGAATGAATCATTTGAACTGATTCATTAGACCGAAACGTAATGAATCGAATGCTCTGTGATGCTGGCTGCTTTCTCTCCGCCCGCCTCCAAACACGCAGTCGGCGGTCATGTGCGCCAAAGCCCACCAATCTACAGATGCGAGATCGGAGCGCCGCTCCTCTCCATCTCCTCACTCCTATGAGACCGTACTCGGCTTTGACGTCATCCTATGCTCCCTCCCGTTGCTACGGCAACCCGTCTCCCCCTCCATCCGTACGCTGGTAGGATCCGTAATGGTACAGGCAGCATCCTGCAGCACAATGGTGAGCGCGCAGTGATTCAGCATCGCAAACTCAGGCTTTAATCCTTCTCTTTTTGTTTCATCAACATTTTTTTTTCTTTATATCTGTTTGATTGGTCCTCACAGTGGTCTTTAAATCCGTCGCGTACCGGGATGTTTTGAACAGGACTGGACTGTCACCGGACCGGGATCGTCGGACGGGCAGCTGGCACGGAATGGTAGGTCGTTCGTTCGGTCGGTGGGAGATGTTGATGCGGGAACCTGAAGGGTGGGGTGATGAATATTGATCGCTATGAAGGTTAATGAAGTCGATGCCTTTGTGGCAAAGGAAAAGAAATGATCAGTCACGACCGTCGGTGCGCACTAGAACGATCTCTAAACGGCAGGATTTCTCCGGTGTTTACCGGATCTGAGCGTGTGAGCGCACATCCATCCATGTTTTCCCTGCATCACTCGCAGTCCCGCATCATATGTCCTGTTTCCAGTGACGGCAGGCCTTTGTTAGGATATGAACTGATAGAATCTGGAGTCACAACAATGACATACATGCAATAGCGGGTCAATATAGAAGCCTTTTTGTATGCTTTATAGGCTATTTAAGTCCAATATAACGATCTAATTCTACTTAAAGAGGCAAAATCGGGATAATTTTTGCAGTTTAAGACTTTTAATTCTATATTTTGATACTATTTCTTACATTTGATATTGTTTTTAACTTATTGACACATAAACCAGTTCTTAATGGAGCCTAAGATGGGGCATATGGTGATGATGCACCCAGCTGTATTTTTTATTTTTTTTATTTTTCAAATGTGGGTATATGGTATTAAACATGAGAAAGCATATATATATATATATATATATATATATATATTATATATATAAATGGATAAAATTCTTGCTGTGCTTTGATTCATTGCCACCTATGGTTGAATATATTCATTATGCAATTACAATGAAAATATCATGAAACACTAAAACATTTTTAGGTGATATCAGATGTGTGTGGCACATGATGGAAGACAATGTTAAGATCAAATTGGATTTTTAAGGCCATTTTTTGGTTTCTGGTTGGAAATAAACATCAAGTCAGCATAACAGGATGTGACGTTTTCATGCACTTTAATGCATCATTTTTCATAAGACTGCATAACAGTCTCAAAAGTTAATGCAAAAGTGCATTCATATATATTCTTGACGGGAAATACAATGGCTCTGCATTTATTTTTGCATTATATTACATATACAAAATGACCTGGAAGTATTTGTGTAATGTATAGCTTAAAAAATGAACTATATCAAACTGCCTCAATTAAACAAAGAGTTCTGTTATTACTCCTCTTCATTTAGGCTTTCAATGCTTACTTTTTTGTTGTTGTTGCATTTTTCAAAACTGGTGAACTGACCTGTGCTGAAATGTTACATGGCACTTTAAGCATGCTTTTCTTTAAATACAATTTAAATACAATTTTAAACAACAGTACTTAAAGTTAAAATGAGCCAATTACTGCAGGATCTGGCACGGCACAGGACATAATACTAAGGGACGTCCATCCATAGTCCCCCAAAAAGACCCCATATGGTGAATTAGCCTGTTCCATTGTGTCTGTATATTGTTAAATCACATAACACTGGGTGCCCTGGTTAGATTCAGCCCACGGTTTAGTGTCAGAGGTTGTCGTGATCATCTACCTTCTCATATTCTCCAAGTGTGCTGACATTTTGATTAGGATTAAAAGAGTCATTTTGGGAATGAATTAGTGAAGCCTTGGTTCAGCAAACAATCCCTATCTGCGAACTGACCTCACTACTAGGGAGTTAACTTTGTTTTTTCAAGGACTTGCCTCATTGATAGACTCTTTTACTGGCATAGTTTATTTTAAATAGATGCTTGACCCATCCAGTTATGCAGCCCACTGCAGCAGGGTTAAACTTGTTATACTTATCAATATTTATTGACTTCCTTGTGTGTTTGTGTGATTATTCACTTATTGTTTGCATTCATGTTGGATCAGTAAACTTCTCTGTGGATCTTGTGCCATGTTCATTGGAAAGAAAATAGTGTTTTGCAGTTTATACTGTATAGCTTTATTCTGTTTTTCCTGGTCTAAAATATAAAAAAATGACGTTTCTAATTGTCAGATGTACAAGCTCTGTGGGATTGCAAAATCATAATTTTAGTCCCTGCATCTGTATAGCCAAAGAACAGTCCCACTTAATATTTTATGTTTTGAAGCAGCAGCTTGTTCTGTCTCTGGTTGATTGTGGTTGGGATTAGTGGACTCTGGTTAAGCCATCTCAGTGTTGTAATGTTTCTATCGCAGGCCCACATTGTAAGACTAAATTCAGCATGTCACAGGCCAAAGCCATTTGTAATGAGTTGTAGATGATATCTGTGCTAACCAGCGAACACAGTGTTATTGGAATGGTATCAACATTACCAATCTGCTGTTATCGACACTTTTTAATGTGTTTGAAGTTCTTGACTCATGCCATGCGTGGGCGAGTTTTCAGAGATCTTTCTTAAGGTCATTGTTTTGTAAGAGGCTTTATTAATGAGTTGAATGTCTTTTGAAATATAGTGATTTGATAAAAGAAGAGCATTTGATAAAAGCAGAGCATTTGATATATTGGTAAATCACAAAATCAAAAAGGTTTAAATGGGCAGTTCACCCTAAAATGAAAATTCTGTCATGCCAAATGTTGTTCTGACTTTCTTTTATCCATGGAAATAAGATTGTTCACATTCCTATGAAAGTAAATGGGGACCATGAGCTGTCAAGGTCTGAAAAGGACAAAAAAGCACAATGAAAAGCATAAAACTGTGCACTATATTCCAAGACATCTGAAGCAATAGTATATCCTTTTTTTTTAGAAACAGGCTTAAATTAAGTCAATTTAGTTTGACAGCCGTGATCACCATTCATTTTCATCATATCTAAAAGAGCACATACAATTGATATAATGCTAGAAATAAAAAAAAATTGAGTTCCACAGAAGAAAGAAACTCATATTCACTAAATGATGTCAGAATTTTCATTTTGTAGGTGAACTTTCCACTGAAGATGACTAATAAACCAGTATAAAAATACAAAACAAACACCTCCATTACATAAAATATTATAATGTTTCTGCTATTTTATGATTATTTAATAAGTTTTACAAATCGTAAACCCCAACACTTCTTTTCCATGTACATTTTTCATTATGATTTTCCCATTGCCAGTGATTTTGGGTCTTTCAGTAGTTTTAAAGGATCAGAATTAATCGTCCACGAAATCTTAAGACTTATTGTAGGCATGTGTCCAGGCGTATGACTGATTATGTCATTGGTGGCCATGTGGGTTGACAGGATGCTCATTATAATTGTAATTATGCGAGAGGAGGGGCGTGGCTTTACAGAACTCCACCTGCTCCTCTTCTGAGTGACTACAGGTCTTTAGCACTCGCTTTCTGTTTATGAGTCGCTATCTTTTATTATATACTGTGAAAGCAGATGTTGTTCAATAATAACCAAACCACATGCAACAGAATTTCAGGTTTTTTAGTCTGAATTTCCACAAGCTTCCAGTGAGCTTTGAAGAGATTTACAGCTACATTTGTTTTTTTGTGCATCGTAAAATAATGTTTATCATCAGCGCTGTGGTATTCAATGAAATTGCAGCCTCAAGGAGAATGTTTCCTGTGCAAGGGGATGGTTTTAAAATACAAACCACAGAGACTGCTGGAATTGATTCTGAAATTACTGAGCACAGCAGCCTGTGGCGAGAAAAACGCTATGTATGTATCGATAGCTTTTCACTTTTATGTTTGACCTCCTTGCATCGAGAGAAAGTTAATCAGGACTTTTAACATCTCAAGTTAGCTAAATAAAAGTGGGAAAAATGATAGTTTTGAAATTACATTAATTAGAAATTATCTTTTTTTTTTAAAAACAAGACATCCAAACTATCACCATCATTATTGGCAGATATTGCTTTAAGTAATATCAGTATATGAAGTCTTATGCATCCTGCACAACAATCATTTATCTTCATATTTTATATGTTACATCCCCTTCATATTTGAGGAGTCTTTGATCATGAGAGCTCTTCAGCTGACAGATGGTGCAGTCATTTGCTTACAGTTTGTTAAATATAATTACTTTTAGCTGTTTATTAGGATTTGAGAGCTCATCTTATGTAACTGATCATTTCTCAGTAGTTGTAAATCCAGCAGCATCAATGACATACTTCTACTAAGAGTCAGTTGCCTTCTCTAGGCTGTCGCCGTAGATTAGTGTTCATTTTTATTTTCTAGTTAGTAATATTTGATATATCAAAGCTATGCCTGATTTTATTTGTGATCTAGTGATTCCAAATCCATAAGCGATATTTCTTTGGCTGAATGCAAATGGAGATATTTTGCAGAATGTCCAAGCCGTTCCTTTCAATATGACAAGTGGACATTGATTCCAGTGCAACTAACATTGCATTAATGGCATACATTCCTTCATTTCATATATTCCTGGGAATTGAACCCATGACGTGCCGTTGCTGGCTTTATGTCAAATTCACACTCCAAAATGGAGAAAAAAAGCACATAAAGTGCTTAATTTTTAAAAAATGTGCCAGGCTTGAGTATGTACAAGAATAAATAATGATTTTAAATTTTAATTTTGGGGGTAAACTATTCTGTTAAATACAGTAAACCAATAGAGCATGGATCTAGAAACACCAAAAGGTCATGAGTTTGCTTCCAAGGGAAAACTGATTAAATGTATTGAATCCAGTGTAATCTGCTTTTGATGAAAGCATCTGCCAAGCACATAAAATGTAGATTCAGTCTTGATTGTACAGTGTCAAGTGAACACTAGTGTAAATGTCATGAATTCACATCTGTTACATAAATAGATTTTCACTTAATTGCTTTTATTAGGTGTGTGACTATAGGTGTTTGTGTGTGTGGGAGTGTGATCATTTTCCTCACACAGGAGAGAAAGTGTAAGTCATCGTGCTCATGTTTAGAGAGAGTTCTGATTAAAGCTGGGAATACTGCAGCTGTCAGCAGAGGATTTATCTGATAGTATTATTGTGGACAGGAATTGTGGGATGTCAAACCACTGGAACATCTGCACTTACTATTTTTGTATTACTACTATGCTCTATCTCTGAGATTCTACCCAGTTTTATCAAATTATGCTATTGTTGTTGTTCAGGTAATTCAAAATGAGAAAGTATTAAATTTAAATACTTTATATATCTGTATTTTTGAGGAAGCTATATAGTCCGTCACTCAGTAATTTACTGAAGACGCCATATTTGTTTCACATTCAAATAGAAGTGACTCATAGCTGTTCAAAACATTCAGAGAGAGTACAGTCTGTGAATCCTCTTCTTATCACTGTATTGATTTTCTTGAGTTGGCTGTATGATTATCAAGTGATTTAAAAATTCTCTGTGTTAGGTTCTTCAGATCAGCGTATTAGGAGCAAAGCACTACTAGGTTCTTTAAATCAAGACAGTACAATGTGGAATAGCTGTGGTTTGGAGACAGCAAGCATGAGGCACAGAATGGAAGAGAGAGGAATGTTAGGGAGCACTGGGTTTTAGTTCAGAGAAAATGAAAGAAAAAAAAAAGAAAAGAGCCGGCGCTTGAGAAGAGCGGGTTGGCCCCTACCGTCCGGTATGATTTGGCCTCATGCTGATCAGGGAGGAGAAGGCAATGAATGAACAAGAGTGTTTACTGCTTGGGAAAAACCGAAGACTCAGCTGCACTAACCTCACCATGATATGATATATAGATAGATAGCTTCTCTGAAGCACAGTCATTCATTCAGCGTTTGAGTTGTTTCCTCTCTGTATTTTGAAATGAGTCCAGTGACCAGATCTGTTGATCAGACTGCAGGAATGTGAATAATTTATATGTTTTTGCTGTGCCCTATAGTAGCAGAGCATGTTATGCAAGAGACAACTTTAATTGCCTCAGCACACTAATGAGATGATATTATCACTGCGCTTTGTTTGTGTTCTTCTAAATAGTTACCCAAACAAGTGTTTGGACAAATGCCATTTCATGCCCCCAGGATAACCCCCTGTCCTGCTCGCTGCTTTTCTTTCACTTTTGTGTGTGTGTTAATTACAGGCACTAGGAAGTGTGTGTCGCTGTGTTTGTATTTCTCTGTGTGTTTATGTCTATGTGATCGGTTGAAATAGAGCATACATGTTTGCTACTGTCATCTGACGGACAAGATGTTACACAAAGAAAGGACAGTTTAACCTATTTTTAAATGTTTTCACTTAGTTTGGCTATCGTTCTAAATGATCTGCTGGTTATAGAGGCTGATTTAAACTCTCAGGTCTCAAAGCAATGTACTGTTGCCATTCTAAATATTTCACTGAAGTAACTGCAGGCCATTCACTTCCACTCCGCTCTGAGCTGTGTGGTTCGGTTGTGTGTGTTTCTTTAGTGCTTGGTTGAATGCATATGTTGCTGCAGAGCTTATACTTGACAGGATTTCAGGTTCCCCACAGCATCATTGACAGCGAGAGAGAGATAGAGAGAACAGGAGAGGGGGAGGAGAAAGAGAGAGGAAGGAAAGACGAGAAATATGGGACTAGTGTGGAATTACTGATATATTTATGTGATGCTTGTAAGCCGACTTAAGGTTTGCCTCCGGTGCACAGCAGAAAAGAACAGACTAAAAGCAAACACACACACACACACACACCTATGTGACTGAGAATCCAAGCGAAATATCTGTGAAATGTTTGGAGCAATTTAATGAAACACAGTTTAAACTGAGTTTTAGAAATGAAGTGAACTTTAAACTCTGGTGTTTTAGTGCCGATTGTTTAGTAGTCATTATTCTGGCTTTGTGAAGAACAGAAACGTACTATTTAGTGACTTATTTGCAAAGAGAGGTCAAACAGAGGGGTTATTTAAAATAGATTGAGGACATAACGCTGGCTAAACCAGGACTCTCTCTTTTGCTCTCATTCTGTGCACTCGCTCAGACTAAAAGCAGGACAGAGAAACTAAAGATGACCTTAACTTTAGACTGAGAGGATAGATAGATAGATAGATAGATAGATAGATAGATAGATAGATAGATAGATAGATAGATAGATAGATAGATAGATAGATAGATAGATAGATAGATAGATAGATAGATAGATAGATGCCTTAGCTTGCTGCTATGCCCCCATGACGATGACGAACACTCCTGATTGGCTGTGTGGGCTGTGGCCTTCAGGGATGCTGCACTGTGATTGGCTGAGTCCAGAGAGACCATTGTGTTGCCACAGAAAAGAGGATTTGATATTAACAGAACAGTGAGTGACATTTGCTTTGGACACTCAAGGCATCTGCCATTGTGAGCTCAATCATTCAGCCCGTTTTCTTCTATTGTTTTTAGGATGAAGATCATACAGCGAGTCGAGCGACTGACAAGATAATAAGAATCACAGTCATAGCGGTGGAGAACATTGCTATTGACATCTTGAGTGTTTCGGCTGTTGCTAAGCAACTCGTTGAGTCACTGCAGATAGTTTGGGTACATGATGAATAGGAGACACATCCTGACTGACTGGTTGTAGGCGGTGTTTGTTATTTACTCCTCCCACCCAGTGGAGAAAAGTACATGGAAACCTGTCAAAAAGTTTGATGTGTCACTTGTTTTTCTGAGAGTTTTGTGGTTTCTAACACATTAGCACTCAGTGAGCTCTGTAACTAGAGTAGCTTCAAAGGCATCATAGCTAACAAGTGAATGGTCTTTTATGCTGCCTTCTAAGATGTGAAGCTCCCAACGCAGGTTTGGGAGGAGCCTAATCATCCAGTCCTGTCAATCACCGCTATGACCGTATATAAGCAGCAGTCATTGCTTCAGCGACAAATCTTCTGGCATCCCTCCACCACCCCTTCTCCTCCTCTGAGTTCGTCTCTTTTTCCTCCACACTGTACCATCTTGGGGGGTGGGGGTTCTAACTGGTTGTTACGGGGTTCAAGCCTCCTTCGTGGACAGCAAGCCAAGTTTGTTTACCATTATCTGGCAGGGCTGAATCCGTTGTGAAGAAATCAATCCCAGAATCCCCCTGTGACAACCTCAGTGGAAAAAAATAATGCATCAATATACTCATTCACCAGTACTGAAAACAACGAAATAGTTAAAACTAATTAAAATGAACTATTTTACATACATACAGACAGACAGACAGACAGACAGATAGACAGACAGATAGACAGATAGACAGATAGACAGATAGATAGATAGATAGATAGATAGATAGATAGATAGATAGATAGATAGATAGATAGATAGATAGATAGTACTAAACTAGTACTAAAATGAATAAAAAATAAAACTGAAATAAAAATAAATTAAAGCTATATAAAAATATGGTAAAACAAAAATGATGAAAAAATAAAATAAAATATATAAATAAAAAAATGATATAAAAATGTTGAGTCAGTTTAACAAAATCACTGTTAAACTCATTCAAAATATTAATAAATATAAATATTAAAATCAAAATATAACTCTAAATATGAATAAATAATATATAAATAATATGGAAATAATACTGAATGGAATCAAATATGAGTTATCGCTAACATTTTGTGAAGTACTTTTTATTTATATTTTGTTTTGAATCATTTTGAGAGGTTGTAGAGCATCAAAATATGTCACTTGTGAGGTTCTATTTCAGTTAGCATGCTGTCTCAAAAGGTAGCTTCCTGAAGTCAGTAAGGACCTGAAAGGAAGTCGGAGTAGCTGTTGGTTAATGAAAGAATCAAGCACTTAAACTCAAAAGCTATTTTGTCTCTCCAAGTGCTTTATAAATAATGGAGTTACTGGATCTCTATTTCTTTCTGAGATTCAGTCTTTTATCTTTAAATGGGAAAACGCATTGTGTTGTACATAAACCCTAACATATTATTATTATTATAGAGTACATAAAAAGCAAATTTGCTTTTCTTTTGTGCTGTTAACTTCCATTTCACTGCCCTGACATGAATGAAAATGACCCACAGGATCAGAGAGGAAGAGAATTTCCTGTTCCTGACCTAGTGAGCAACTGAGCATGCTCTTTTCTTCTCTGTGGCATAAAGATTAATTCAGCCATCCAGAATCTGGACATACTCAATTCAATAACATTAAAAGCTCCTTTGTATTTTTGTCCCATTCACTTATTTAATTCATATGAATATTTATTTATTTCTCTAACCTAGATAAAGATGCTGTGGGATATTACAGTGATAGCCAGCGTGCGGTCCACTTCCACTGTTTATGAGACATTAATCTAAAATGTTATTGCAGGTCGGCAAGGCTTAAGGATTCAAACCTGATAGATAGATCACATTATTCCCTATAAATCTGCACTGAAGCCGCCTGTGTTCCAAAATGGAGATAAATTACATAACTCAAAGATCACAAGCGGTTGTGCTTTTAAAGAAATTTGCTTCATTACATCCATTATTATAATCTGATCTCACCAGGCAGTCTAATGATCAACCCCACACAAAGACATGTTGTCAGATTAACTTTGAAACCCCAGCTCAGAATCCTAGTCCTAATCCAGATCGAGTTTGTGGATTATTTTTCAGGGATTTTGCCAGCACAAGGTAGTCTAATGGGAGTTTTGGAATGGACACATACTCCTAGATTTGCCTCTCATTTTCGTCAGTCATTGTTGCTGGTTGGCATGGATTAGGATCCATATTTGGAAGCTGCTATACAATATTGATGTTATCTAGCTGATGGTGTATTTACAGCCAGGGCAGCAGTCAAATGTGGTTTCTACTTGACAGGGAAAAAAATAACGCTTACACAACAACACATTCATGTTTTTATAACATTATTTTATAAATGGTTTTGCACAGACTATGTAGGTTAAATATCCTTAGTTTATTTTGCCTATTTAATTTTCAGATTGGGTGTAGAAACTTTTTTTTTTCTCAGAAATTGCTAGTAAATTTCACAATTAATTACAAGAAGTAGAACACATTGAACTAAATGTGGGAGACTGAAATAATATTTTCTTGTAAATCATACTCCAATAATCTTTTGTAGTATATCTTTGTTCCAAAACCTAGTGAGCTGCCTTGCTGCCTACAGACTACATAGGCAGCTGCCTTCTAAGTCAACATCCTAAAAGAAATGAAATTTAAAAGTAACTGATTTGGAACACTTTACATAGGCAGCAACTGTATTATTATACAAACAGTGCTGCTTATATAAACTGCACAAATTACACTTGATATTGAATGTTGCGTAGCTAAAAATGTAATAAAAAAATGTATAATGACTATGTAGCACACAAATATTTGCTAAAATAGTCTATTTTAATTAGTTTAACATTTTTGCTATATATTTTTCAGTAGGCTACTGAACACAGTTTTGGAGCAATATTGAAAAATGTTCATTTTAGATAGAGTACTTAAAAAAACAAACAAGGTTTTTGCACCGCCAGCCATTGTACATCTCCAAACAACACAAAGTAGTACTGAATATATCTTTTGAATAAATTATTTGATAACTCGCTCACCAGTCAGCTGTGCCATGTGATAATGATGTCATTAGGACAGCTTGAGTTAGACCTATCGGATGCCAGAACTCTGTATTTATAATGTTACAAAATATTTCTGCTCTAAATAAATCCTGTTCTTTTGAAAAAATGTATAATGGGTTTGTACAAAAATGCGAAGCAGCACAGCTGTTTTAAATATTGATTATAATAAGAAATGTTTTCTGATCAGCAAATCAGAATATTAGATTGATTTCTGAAGAATCATGTGAGACTGAAGACTGGAGTAATGTACAAGCAATAAATTACATTTTTAAATATATTAAATAGAAAACTGTTGTTTTAAATTGTAATAATATTTACAGTTACACTTATCTCCTGCTTTGCTCGCAGGAGGCTTCAAAAACAATGCAGTATTAGAAGAAGAAAATGGAGTAGCAGGAATATTCCGTTGAGTAGTGAACAGACTGTGAGTGAGGGGAGATGTTAATTATTCATATCATAAAGCTATCCAGGACACCGCAGAGTTAACGGTGAACTAGAATGGGATTAAGCTGATAACCCCCCCCACACACACACACACACACACACACACACACACACGCACACACACACACACACACACACGCACAGACACACATGGCAAAAAAACAGCCCAAACTGAAAGAGCAAGGCAATTTAAGACCAGGGAGACAAAATGGATAGAGAGAGAGTCACATTCTGTCTCATTTACTGCTCTAATCAATTATGTGCCTGGACCCCAGCAATGCATTTGTGCAGCCAACTGCAAAAAATTCAAGTGCTCTGTAATTAGTGAGTGATGTCTGCCATTGATTTAACAGTAAACAATGCACATTATGGTTCTTCCCAGCGAGAGCTCAGACCGAAGGTTTTGAGGGATTTGAAGCAATTTTCAGTGTCTTCTATGATCAGCTGAAAGGATTCTGTGACAGTCTATAGGGTTTGTTGCTCTTTCAAAAGCTCAGGATCTATTCTGCCTCAGATGTTTCTCCAAAGATTCATTATGAGCAATAAAATGATTTATGATGAAAAGCGAGTTTGGCAAAAGCTGAACTCAAACCCAGTCGATCATGTCATACGCTACTCCCCAGCGCATTACTCTCCAACCTCCGCCAGTGCAGAAAAAATACATGTCCATTGAGATGAAATGAACATGACACCAGTGTCTTTTCTTCTCTCGAAATTTAACGACTTTTTTCTCAAAATTTTATGACTTTTTTATCGTAATTTAACGGCTTTTTACTTGTAATTTAACTTTTTTTTTCTCGTTTATTCTCAACATTTTATCTCGACTTTTTTCTAGAAATTTAACGACTGTCTTTTTTTTCTTAATAGTCTGAGAAATATCAAAAAAGTATCCATTTGCTGTTTATTTAATTGTGTTGCTGTCAAGGAGCAGCAACTGAGATATTAAAGACATTTTTTTTTTTTTTTGATGTTCTTTCCTATTGGCAGCCAGCAATGTCTGTTTTAACTTTGTCAGCATGTTTGGGGGGAAAATTAATGTAGGAATAACATACACTTGTGTGTGTGTTTGTGTAGAGTGTGTAAAAACTAAAGTTTGACTGCAGAACTGCTGAATAATCCAGAAGGTGGTTGAAAATGCATCCCATTAAGTCAGAAAAGCTGAGGTGTTAAATGAATCTGTCAGCACTGAACGGTCGACAGGTCCGACTCGCTCCCAGCTCGACTTTAACCTCTGAACAACCGAGAATGAGAGTAAAATAAAAACAGGTTTTCAAATCACATTCTTAAGGCTCAGTGCAAGTTATCCTTTATAGATAATGTGAAATGTACTATTTACTTATTAATACATGTTACTGGTTTTATTGTGCACAATTTATCAGTGCAAAAAAAAAAAAAATGAATTTTAATGTTTCATTAAAATGTAATGCATTCCTCTGCCTCTGAAATTCATTTTATTTTTTACCAGTGAGACCAAGGCATATAGGCAGTGGAAAATGTCATATTTTATTAAGTCCCGCCCTACATTATTTCCCTCTAATATTCTGTTTCACCTAAATTTGCCACATTACCAAGTCTTTATCCAACTGAATATGGTTTAAATTATGAAGTTTATTTATCCCTTATGGGCCACAGCACTGCTCTAGTGATCTAGAATAAGTTTTGACTCCATCTGTCTATGATTTCAGTCACTTTTGTTCTGAAATGCTCATCTGATCCACAAGCTTTGGTCTCTTCTAGAGGATGTTCTGTTTGAAAAGTCATTTTTGAACTGCTTCTTGTGAAAAATGTTAACTGAGGTTTCACATGCAGTGAACACAGAAGAAGATATTTTGAAGAATGTTGGTAACCAAACAGTTGCTGGTAGCTGTTGACTTCAATAGCATGGAGAAAAAAAAATACTGGGAAGTTAATGGCTACCGTCAGCTTTGTGTTTACCAGCATTCTTCAAAATATCTTCTTTTGTGTTAAACATCTAAAAGAAATTTACGCAGGTTTGGAACAACTTGAGGGCAAGTAAATGAAAGGATTGTCATTTTTAGGTGAACTATCTCTTTAGAACAGAACTAGCACACCTTAACAATATGCTAAGGGCAATTAGATGGTAATATATCAGATTCCTATCAGACAGCACTTCATTGTGTCTGTGTGTCAACATGTACCCCTGTATCATTATGTGCAGGATCTGGAACATAAGCAGCGCAGGCAGCAGCGAGGACATATGTCTTCTTTTTCCAGCTGATGTTGTTTTACGGTATCTGCCGCCCACACACGCGATACCTGCCAGCACTGTCAGTGAAGGCGGGCCCTGGCCCCGCCGACAGGGCCCAGATCGGCTCCCGGTGAAGAGAAATGTGTTCATGACCTGAGTAAATCAGCCGCACTGCTATCGACAGCCTCTCGAAATCACATAAAAACACAGAAACACCCTGCTATTCGTTTGTTTTCACGTTGCAGGCCTGTGAACTCTGTATTCACATTTGCGCATGTTCTCATTGTCGTGTCAAGGGTTCAAATTGGATTTTGAGGCACTGTAAGTCTGTAATTTGATTGCGTGTGTTTTTATGCACCCGTGGGGATTTTATGCATCACCCTGGGTTTGGTTGTCATGGCAATTTCTTCAGATAATATGTCTGGAGATTTTCCATTGGTATTGTGGTGAATAGCACTTATTTTTTATAGGCAGCAGAGACCTCTTGACCCTTGTGTGTCTGAGATAATTTCCTGTTGTGTGTGTGTGTGTGTGTGTGTGTGTGTGTTTTAAACTGGATATATTATTAGAGGCAGGTCAGGTACAGGTCAAGCCAGTAGTTCAGATTTTTACTAAATCTGTCAACATATTATTTTTAATGTATATATATATATATATATATATATATATATATATATACATTAAAAATGCATTTGAAAGACTGGAAATTTTGTTTATTGATACATCTGCATTCAAATAAAAGCAGACACGGGCATGTTTTCGGATTGTTCATTTTTTTCCCCTACTGCAACGTTGAAAAATAAAAATAATAATAATAAAATTATAATAAATAAATAACCACTAGTATAGCTGCAAACGCCAATTAAGTGTACAAGCCTGAAGTGGCCATGGGAAGATTTGGGAGAATTCCCGGTGAGCAGCGGAAAACAGCTGGTGTGTGCAGGGCTTAAGCTGAACAAACGCGGTCTAATTTTAGTTTAGTTTTTATTTTGTGAACAGTTTTCTAGCCTATAGTTTTTATATACAGTTTAGTTTCCGTTTTCATTTTAGTTTTAGTAATTAAAGTTTAGCAGAATAAACACGAACACTTCCAGTTTACTTTAAATTTATTGACGCAAACCATATAGCGACACAAAATTAAAGCATGCTGAGATTGATTAGAAAACGATTATTTAATTTGTATTATTTTATTTAGTTGCTGTTGGTTTTGTTTTGTTTTAGTTTTTCATTTATTTTGATTTCTTTTTTTTATTCTTTCTTTCTTTCTTGCCTAAATGCCTTTATTTTCATCAATAGGCCTACAGTTCTTAATACAACATATTTTACTGTTTAAACATGTAGGCTATACAACATTTCTTACATTTAAACTCGTTTAACAAGCATTTTAGAAGTAAAAATAAAACGCAAAGAGACCGATGCGGCTCGTTTAGGTGACTTGGTTTGCTTTGCATAAAATGGTTTACTGTTTTATAGATTAAATTAAACAAACCTATATTTGACCAAAGAAATAAGTCATCGGCACTGAGAACTGCTCTCACCCGAAGAATATATCTGCTCGCACTCACACCGGGGTTGTTGCGAATGACCTATAGGAGCTGGGTTACACAAAAACGAAAAATCGAAACACTAAAAAATGTTGCAGTGATTTTAGAGTTTAAGTGCACACTATAAAAGCAACTGATGCAAGCTGGTAATCACTTAAGTGGGTCAACCATGTGATTGCGCGAATGATCCCTTACTCTTTATCCTCTGAAAGAATGCGTGAAATGCATTTGTCCGTGTTTCTCTCCGTGTCGAATCGCGCTCACGGAAAGTGCTTGAGAAACAGTACTATCTCTTCCGCGGCTCGGTACGCTTTCAACTGGTTTTTTTTTAGTCTCAAGCAAGAGACTGTACGACATTCATGTTACATGATAGGCTCTGAGAGAAGCCTATTGACGCCGCTCAGGTGGGGGGCGGCGCGGGAGCTACATTACTATGAAGCAAAGTTCATTTCGATTTAGAATAACTAAGGGGTGATAACTTGATATGAGTGCAATTTTTCCAAACGAATGCCCAAAAGATAAACTAAAATATCTGTCTTTTTGCCACCCTAGTTCGCCTACATGCATGCGCCGGCCCTGTATACATATATATTAATTACATTTTACACAAATATAGATTTTTTGTAAATATTGTGGCGGGAGGAGACAGACACAGTGGGTGTGGCGTCAAGCCTCGGAGAGGTTTTTATTAAACAATAAAATGTAAAATAAAGTGTCCAAAGGGGGAAAAGTGTCCAAATAAACGGGGAATCTGGTGTCCTCCTTGTGCTGCGGGGCTTGTGCAGGAGGGTAGTGTTCAGAAGGGAAGGGTCCAGGGAAGGGGCGGAGTCCGGTGGCCGCACGCGCTCCCCTCTCGGGGCCGGGAGCGAGTGGCAGCGGCGTCTCTTGCGCGGCTTCTCCAACTCCTGGGTTCCCGGCGCTTCTGGGGGATTCGACGGCCCGGCATCCTGACCCGTCAGCCGTCTCACGGGTGCGGCAGTCCTCCTCCTCGACGCACCCTTCCTGGACCCACGAGGACACCAGCATGCATGCACGGGGAAGAGACCGGTCTCCCGAGGAGAGGCGCGCTCGGCATTTAAACAGCGGCGGTGATGAGGCTCCATTCACATCAGGTGCGCCTCATCACACGTCGCCAGCTGTGGCTATCCAGCGCCCCTCCTCTCTCGCTCACCCACTCCCGTCGGGAGCCTGGTGAAGGGCGGCGAATACGGGACGGGGTGGTAATGATAGAAAGGGGGGAAGGCAGCCTACTCGTCACAATATAAATGTATATGATTTATTTAAGTGTTACATTTTCATTAAATGTTACATTTTTAATTTGCAATAATGCCAGGAAATTATTTAATTATATGCAGTGTTTTTATAGTTAACTAAAGATTAAAACTTATTAAGAATCATTTTTGTAAATTGAAATAAAGCTGAAATAAAGCCAAAAATAATATATTATATAAACAATTACATGAAAAACTGAAAAAGAATAAAAATTGTTGTAAAAGATTAAATTAAATGACTAAAATGACTGAAATCTGAAATAAATATAAAATGAAGAGAAATATATAATTAAAAACATACAAAAATATAAATGACAAATGAAAACTAAAATATATAAAAATCGAATTACTATATGAAATGTGAAAACCAAATGATCGAGTTTTAATAAGGCATGAAAACAAATTTTGCACGGGAAACTTGCATTTTGTTTAGTAAATGTAAAATCTAGTTTCATATGGAAATGGATGTGGGACTATTAATTTAAAGAAAAATATGGTTACATGTTATCTTCAGTCCTTTTTTTTGAAAATTTTGTATCAGTAATTTTCATTTGAAGTGAACTAAAAAACTGAAACCCTTAAATAAATATTATTAAAACAGGAATCTCTGTAATTAAAGGTTGTCCATAAATATCCTTTCTCGCTGCCAAATAAAAAATAAAATCTCTTCTCCTCCATCTGCTGCTGTGTTTGATCCCTCTACCCCTCACTGAAAAAGCAATATTTCCTCTTTTCTGCCAATCTCTTCATTTCACAGGAATTAAAGCCTGAATTTAGATTTTGCCATGCAACATATACCTACCAAACCTCTGATGATTGACAGATAGAATGATTGAATAATATTAAAGTCCCAGACACAAGCCAGACGGCATATATCTGGCATTAAAGGCTAGAGGTTGAGTGTCTGTTTTTTTTGCCCTTGTAATTATCATATCCAGCTTCAATTTCATGCATTATTTTACATCTTTCTCTCTCACCTCTCTTTGCATATTTATGAAGGTTATGTGCATATCTTAGCAGAATCTACGTCTCTTCATTAATATACTGGGGAACACTAGTGATTTGAGGATGGCTGTAACTAATCTGTTGGCATGCTTGATGATAATTATAGCATATTTCTGGTTCTCATGGTTTCACAGCACTCTCATTCAGTACTTGAGGCTTGATTGCCTTGGTGTTTCTCAGTATTATTTATATACTATTACAGTATTTATTAACAGAATACTTCTCCTAAAAATGAAAATTTGCTGAATTCACTCCCCCTCAGAGTATCTGAAGTGTAGATGAGTTTGTTTCTTAATCAAAACAGATATGGAGAAGTTTAGCATTACATAAGTCGCTCACCAATGAATTTGCTGCATTGAATGGGTGCCGTCAAAATGAGAATCCAAACAGCTGATAAAAACATCACAGTCATTCACAAGTAGTCCACACATCTGCAGTCTATCAATTAACGTCTTACGAAGTGAAAAGCTACGTGTTTGAATGAAATAAGATTCGTGCAATGAAATATTTGAATGGATTTTCATAGATATCAAGTAGATATATCCCATATCTGGCTTTGAATGGAG
Source organism: Barbus barbus (assembly GCF_936440315.1). Lineage (NCBI taxonomy): Eukaryota > Metazoa > Chordata > Actinopteri > Cypriniformes > Cyprinidae > Barbus > Barbus barbus. The sequence continues at coordinate 20,982,722 of NC_136721.1, read as the reverse complement.
CACAGACCTCTGACAGATCATCAGTGTTAAAGCTCCAGACACAATGGACTAATTAATCAATGTTCTCCGTTCATGAAACTGAGTTGAAGAGGGAGACAAAGAGGAGGAAAGAGAGATGGAGGGTGATGTACACTTTCCATCTGTCGGGTCTCAGGGGTGATGATTCACTGTAGCTCTGAAATCACCTGTCTGCTCATCTCAGTATGGCTGCCGTGCACTGAATGTTTCACACGCTGTCCAAACACTTTACAAAATTAGCCTCTGGTGCGCACCACCTATGTAAAGGTCAGATTTTGTCATAATAGCAGCACACACACGTACACCCACTAATGCTGAAGGTATGATGTGTAGGCCTATACCATTCAACGATAGAAATGTGTCAGCTGATGGAGACTTTGCTGTACCGTTTATATTAGAGTCATGATTTGAGTCATGTTTTTAATTTTAAGTGCTGTAATGGGAAGCTGTTTGTATAATGATAGCAGACTTTTCTTTTGTTAAGGATCATTTTACCTTTTGGTTTGTGACAATCAACTAAAAATAAAGAATTTATTCATTAATTATTAATTTATGTTAAATGTTAAGAAAAAAAGGTTATTTAAGATATTTGTAAATAATTTAATCAATCATTTTGAGGTTGAATTTTCATTGAAATAAATATATAAATAGGTGTACAATAGCAATCCAAAATTTGGGGTCAGTAAATGTTTTTTAAATAAATGTTGTTTAATGTTCAGCAAGGCTGCATTTATGTAATCAAAAATACAGTAATATTTTGAAGTATTATTATGATTTAAGATGTTTGTTTATTTTAATATATTTTAAAATGTAATTTATTGTTGTGATGCAAAGATGATTTTTCAGCATCATTACTCCAGGCTTCAGTGTCACATGATTCTTCAGAAATCATTCTAATGTGCTGATTTGCTGCACAATAAATATTTTATTATTAATAATAATTTATTATATAATTATGCTTAATATTTTTGTGGAAAGAATCATTCTTTAATAAATATAAAGTTGAAAAATAACATTGATTGTTCTTTTGTAACATCATGAAAATACTGGCATGTGATTGATGCATCCTTGCTGAATAAAAGTAATAATTTCTTTTAAAAAATTGTACTGACTTTTGAGCTTTTTATAGTGTTATAGTTATAGTTTGTGTTGTAAATGTAATTTTACTTAAATTGTTAGTATGATTTTCTTTTTTTAATCTTGACAGTTTGTATTCATTTTTATTTCTGTTTTGGTGATATATTTACACACACACACAGTTATTATTATTATTATTTATTACATTTATTATTTCATTATTTTGTTTCGAGTAATCAGATTAGTTTTTAATGGTTTTTTAGCTACCTGTAATGACCCTGCATACCATCCAGCTCCATACCCACCTTCACGTCACTCTTTTGACAGTTTTGAAGATGGACTTTATTAAATATCTTGTGCACCCTGTCCAGCTCAATACATCTGTCGATACACAAGAGGGCTTTACAATCCAAATTTATTGCAATCCAGCATTATTAAACTCACCCATTATGTATTATCCAGAGGCTATACTTGATCCATAACAGGAATATTTTTTGTGCATCTGTCTAGCTGTTTCTAATCTTCAGGCATGAGTTTTATTACCATGCAGTGCCCTTTTGGGCCCCTTGGGAAGGCAGAGTTCCTGCTCTCTGCTTGCGTCCTGCTGTCTGTTTGCACTCAGTAATTCATCACTCTCTTATCAAGGTTCCTCATCAGTTCTCGGCCTCATTCATCAGGCCAACTGCCCCGACCTTGCCGCATTCTCCCCTTTATAGATAATATTTCTGTGCAGCTCAACTATTTACGTGCTGTCAAATATTTATTGAATAGCAGGCTAGAGAGTGTGGATGTTAATGCCAGTTGATCTAAGCAATCAATAAGAAGATCATATGAAGTACTACATGTTGGACACTTTAAAACTAGTGTTGATTTGATGTACACTAAATGCCACACCAGTGTTGTTGAGTGTGGAGACTAATGGGATTTGGATGTATTTGATTTTCTTATATTTTTGTAAAAGTCCATTTTCTCCTATAAAACACCATCCATTCATTAGCTGCATTTGCAAAGGTTAACATCACAGTTATTACTGAAAAAAGGTCAGACCTGAGTCATATCTAGGGAGAAGAATATGTGAGAGCTCTTTTGACATGAGCTAGTAATCAACGCCTTTGCAGTACCCTAGCAACTGCACAAGAACATGCTAAAAACTCATGTTAGCATGTTTAACGTGTGTTAGCGCCACATGTTTCCCTCAGAAAATGTAAAAGATTATTAATATATTGATCATTAAAAATCACAAACACATCCATCTGTTTTTGATTCTTTGGTGAGAGTGTTGATATGGTGTGATTTTATATTAGCAGCTTTCATAGCTAGTGCTGCTGTAAACACAACCTTTCAGTCAAAGGTGTTGAGCAGCAAAGACTGGCTTTTTCTCTCTCTGGTCTTGTGTCTATTTCTTTTTCCTCCATAATGCTGGAATGTAACATCCACTTTTTGAAATGAAACACATCCTATTTTTCTCTCTGAATATGCTATTTTTCTCACAAATGTGATGGGCGCTTTCAAAACAACATTTCTGAATCTTTTGTTTTGAATCAGTGGTTTGTTTTGGTTCGAATCAGTTTTTTTTTTTTTTGAACCACGGGTTTGTTTTGGTTCGAATCAGTTTTTTTGGTTTGAATCAGTGGTTGTTTTGGTTTGAATCAGTGTTTTGTTTTGAATCAGTGTTTTGGTTTGAATCAGTGTTTTGTTTTGAATCAGTGTTTTGGTTTGAATCAGTGTTTTGGTTTGAATCAGTGGTTTGTTTTGAATCAGTGATTTGTTTTTGTTCAAATCAGTTTTTTTGGTTTGAATCAGTGGTTTGTTTTGGTTTGAATCAGTGTTTTGGTTTGAATCAGTGTTTTGGTTTGAATCAGTGGTTTGTTTTGAATCAGTGATTTGTTTTTGTTCAAATCAGTGTTTTTTTTTTTGGTTCGAATCAGTGGTTTGTTTTGGTTTGAATCAGTGTTTTGGTTTGAATCAGTGTTTTGGTTTGAATCAGTGGTTTGTTTTGAATCAGTGATTTGTTTTTGTTAAAATCAGTGTTTTTTTTTTTGGTTTGAATCAGTGGTTTGTTTTGGTTTGAATCAGTGTTTTGGTTTGAATCAGTGTTTTGGTTTGAATGAGTGGTTTGTTTTGAATCAATGATTTGTTTTTGTTCAAATCAGTGTTTTTTTTTTTGGTTCGAATCCGTGGTTTGTTTTGGTTTGAATCAGTGTTTTGGTTTGAATCAGTGATTTGTTTTTGTTCAAATCAGTGTTTTTTTTTTTTTTGGGTTCGAATCAGTGGTTTGTTTTGTTTTGAATCAGTGGTTTAACTTGGTGCTTTGTTACGTCATGCTGTATCAAACCTCACTTTCGAAAATTCTAATTTTCAAAATTTGGTTTGTTCGCTGCTCTATTGCATTGATCTGGTGAACTGATTAACAAGCATGATGGGGGTTTTTTTAACTGATATCGGACCAATTTTAGGCTATAATGTATTGAATTTTAATTAAATTAATCTAAATACTTGCACATGTATAATACAAAAAATTAAATAATACCTGATTGCTTCTAATTGACCTAGTTTGCCAAGCCCTGCCTATGAACACACAAAACAAATTTTTACAAAACCTTCATATTTATTTGGTATTTTAATTATGTAAATATTACAGTTAATAGATTATACTTTCATAAAAACATTTGCAATTGGTTTGTAAAAGGTGCCAATGCCAATGTTTTCGTTGCATTTAAATCATTTTGACCAGTAGGTACCTCCAGCCTGTGGTGTTTCAAGCATGACCTGCTGTTCATTTTTACAGAAGTCAAATTGGTAAAATGTGACTTTAAAGGTCCTTGCACACAGTCCAAAATTCTCGTCTGAAATTTTTGCACGTTAAAAGATAAATATGACCTCACGTTGTGTCAATCACGTTAAGTATATTATCTGTTTTGATGAACAATGGCAGATAGGGGGAGCATTTGAGAGTGTTATTTTTTCAGTTCTGTTTGGTGCCGCTTGTGATACAGAAAATCGCTTACAGCAACTCCTCAGTATTTCAAGACTTTGTATTTCATTAGCATACTGTGTGTGATAAAAATCTGTGTGCCGTCAGTTGAAATCTGTTCAAGGATGTTCTCACCGACGGCTGTGTGTCTCCTGAGCCGAGTTCTGTTTGTTCCTAAATCAGTTTTGAGAGTTCATTTGTTTTCCATACAAGTATTGGTTTGCCGCCACAGTAACAGACTGGCGGAATGTTTGAATCAGTCGCTCCGGTTTGAAGGAAGCGATACAAAACAAATGACATCGCAAGATTCATTATTCATGAGTACTGCATTTATATGAGTGAGTAAGTGAAGTGACATTCAGCCAAGTATGGTGACCCATACTCGGAATTCGTGCTCTGCATTTAACCCATCCAACGTGCACACACACAGCAGTGAACACACACACACCGTGAACACACACCCGGAGCAGTTTTAAAATATTAAATATTTTCAATCTACGGAGGTAGTGAAATATAAAAAAGCACATTGCTTTGATTAAATGTGTAAAACTGTAATTTTGAAATTGATGACAAAGCTGTATCTGTGAAAGATGTTCCCTTGAGAAATCGGCTGCATGGAGGATGTGTAGTAAAGCAGTAAAATAATCACTCCTCTAATGCTGGTTGCTTGTTTTTATAAGAAGCCTCTGTATTGATCAGAAGTTTACACTGTTATTAGAACATTAGAACTGACTTCAGACTGCAAATAGAGAAAATAGTAATTAAGGAGTGGAACCTGCAAATTACTGAAGCAGGAGCTATTTAAGATGGAACTTTAAGCATCATCCCTCTCTCGCTCGTCTCTTTGGATCATTCTTTTCATCATATTGACTAGCTGCTCTGTATCCCATAATGCTCTTTGTCTCCGAGCAGACTGCAGAAGCAGCAGCGTAGGTTTGTGGGTTTCAGCATTCGCTATGAAAAGGAAATGAAAGCTGTGCTGTTAATGTCAGTCATTTGACAAACACACGTGAGCTGTAGGCAGTCCTCATGCCATTTACACACACAGCTGTAAGCTGCCACTCAAAACCAGCAAAAACATCATAGCAAGTGCTGTTTTCACTCACACATCCAACCATTATCAAATCTGCGTCAAAGGCACAACCATGGATGATGCTTTAGATATTATACTACAGTATATATATATATATATATATATGAAGAGTTAATTTGCAAAAACCGATAACTCTGTTTTTAACAATTCTCAGAAATCATGTTTTTTCATTGTGCATTCCAATTAATCTCAATCAAACTGCAGTTGGGTTAAAAGATGAGTTGGTTAAAAGATAACTAAAAAAACAGCTAACTAACACAATAAAACAGAATAAAAACACGATAACATAAAAAAAACATGTAATACACATTGGGGTTTGTAAGATTTTTAAATGTTTATTTTTACGCTTTTTTTAAGACAGATTTTCATTTATTATTGGTAATATCGAAATATTACTACTTCTAAATTGATATTGTTTCATAAATGTATCTAAATATTTTTTCTTCACATTGACTCCAAGTAAAATCAGTAATAATAACCTAAAAATAAATTTAAAAATCTCATACCGTTAAAATGGCCCACATATTACTGTGCATCCATATTTGATCCCTTTGTAACAGCTGGCTGATATGAAGCCTGGAAAACACTAATGAATATTTAACGCCTATCCACATGGCTTCAGTATCTTTAAAAGGCAGGGTGCACAGTGCTAACCAAAAGCTCCTCCTCGTCCCTTGGGGAAAAAAAATAACAGGAAACAGAACAGAGGAAGCGGAAGAAATAATCAACGTGAATTAGCATACTGTCTTTGACTCCTGGATGACACTGACTATTCTTGGAAAGCCTGTTCTAATGCATAGATCCTCAGTGTGCCGAGAGCCGTTAAATCCTCAGGGCAGGGGCTTTGAGACAGAATGAAGATGGTAGATGTGAGAAGAGAAAAAAAAACATGTTGTTTATTATCTCAGCTTTCTCTCTTTTAGCACATATCATTATCTGCCAAAAACGCATCTTGAGAAACCAAGTCATTTTGAGATGAAATGAGCTTTACGGAACAAAAAGCAAATATCTTACTACCTCAATATCAAATTCTTGCAATATTTATTCACTCAGTGTTTAATCATGACTCTTAATTCCTGTGTTTCAGGTATTTATGAACAGACGTTTCTTATATAACTGCAGTGCTCCAGTCCTGGATGTGAAGATTGCCTTTTGTCAGGTGTGTGTTCCATACAGGTAAATTAAAAGGTAGAGTATACATTCACTTCCATTCTGTCCGTCATTCTTATGGATGTGTCATTGTCTAAAACAAATACTGGTGACAGCATGTCTGGGCCCTTAAGGAAGATGTACAGCTTACAGGATCAATTCCTTGCAGCATTCCAAGCCATTCAGACTTGGGTTTCCCAAAATGCATTGATACAGATCACTTTAAATATGCATGCAAGTATTTTCTAAAATCAATGCGGTCATCCAGATGCATCATTTAAATTAAAAGCACTTAAAGAAAAAAATATATTCTGCATCGTTTTTTCTTTGGAAAGTGACTTTTGTTTTTTATTGTATAATGGCATACAATAATACAGACTTAAATTTCAGTATTTTTCTCATGCAAAGCTATCATGATATTGTTTCACTCTGAAATATATCACATTATGGAAATAAAATGGTTTATAAATGCCATTCCATATTGGCTTTAAAATGATGCCAAAAATGCCAAACCTTCATGTCGCTCCATGACTTTCTTTTTTCTGTGGAACACAAAAGAAGATATTTAGGAGATGTCTAATTTCTATTTATTTATTTTGTTGTTTTGTGCTCCATTAAGTTTCATTGAATAGACAAAAAACTGGGTTGGAATGACATAAGGGTGAGTAAATGGTGATTTTGAGTGAACTATCTCTTTAAGTTTATGTACATCTTCCTTAAATTCTGGGCTCTCACTTATGACCTGATTTATATTGTAACATTTGTATTGTAACAAGGTTTGCAAAAGATAATTGTGACTTTTTTCTCACAATTATGAACTCAATTCTAAGAAAAAAACTAAAGTTTGAATATTCCGTTTTTTTCCTCACAATTGCAAAAAAGGGTAATTGTGATTTTCCGTGTAATTGTGAGTTTATATCTCACAATTCTGACTTTTCTTCTCTGGACGGTGGGAAAAAAAGGTTGCAGTTACCCCTTTATTTTTTTTTGTTTTATCCAATGGCCCAACAAGCTTCCATAGACATTCATACTGTAGGCTATATCAGAATATAATAATGATGCATGGTTTTACATAATGAAACTTACTTCTGATTAATCTAAATATGAAGTAAAGCATCTCTTCCCTGAAGAAATCACAGTAGCTCAGCAAAACATTATTAATTCACATAATATGTCCCTTGGGGTTTTTTGTCCTTCATTCTTTCTTTTGGGCTTTAAATTATTCTCATCACCTGTCAGAAAGTCCTTTGGTGAGACGTACAGTTCACAGGTCAAGAGGGCAGTAGGTGGAGTTGACTAGCAGATAAAAAATTCACCCTGTTAACAAAAGGTTGTAGGTTCATATCCCAGAATGATCGATCCATGAATCAACACTGTGTCCTTAACACTTAACCTCTGTGTACTCCACAGGGACTGTCACTGTAGTAAGTGTACTGGTGGTCACTTCAGATAAATGACTAAATGACAACTGATTCCTGAACCTAGTGTGTTTCATATCCCTAAAAAGTGTATCAGCTCTGTTGGGAAACAAGAGACTTGACTCTGAATTGATTCCAGTAGATTTTGGTGCTAGCATGTTCCTAAGCTAACAACAACAACATTAATATTGGGTAAAATAATCAGCTTTTAACTTTTTTTTAAAGGAATTAATTATTCCAGTGTTGCATGATCCATCAGAAATCATTCTAATGTGCTGATGTGGTGTTCAAGAAACATTTCTTATTATTGTCAATGTTGAAAACAGTTTTTGCTGCTTAATATTTTTGGGGAAAATGTCATATGCTACCATTGTTTAGGGTAAGTAAGATAAAAAAAAAAACATTCAGCAAGAATGCATGATCAAAAGTGACAATAAAGGCATTTATAATGTTTAAAAAAATTAATTAAAAATGTTTAATTAATTAAAAATGCAAGACTTGTTAAAATGTATCATGATTTCTACAAAACTATTAGACAGAAAAAAACTTGAAATCGATGATAATGAGAGCTAGTATTAGTAATTGAGTACCAATTGATAATAATTGAGAAGGAAGTCAGCATATTAGAATGATTTCTGAAGGATCATGTGACACTGAAGACTGGAGAAATGATGCTAAAAATTCAGCTTTACATCACAGGAATAAATTACATTTTTAAATTTCTATTAAAATAGAAAACAGTTATTATAAAATGTAATAATATTTTGCAAAAATAATGTTTTTTTCTGTATTTTTAAGTACATGCAGCTTTGGTGAGCATGAGAGACATAAATCTGAATTATTCCAAACTTTTGACCCGTAGTCTATAAATACTCATTAGCTTCAAATTAGCCCAGTCAGTTTAATAAGGGGCCACTGCATTGAGAAGTGACTCCCATGATGAAGAAAGACTTTATGAGGCACGTTCAGTACACACATGCATATATGCAATTTACTCTCTCTCACTAATTACCACTTAGCTTGTGAAATTATGCGGACAACTTCCTCTCTTAATATGGCCACGAATAGATTCACTATGTGACAGTTAGTACAATCAATTACACAGCTGGCCCTTGTGCCAACGCTGGCATGAGCTCCAGAATGTAGAGAGCTCGCATAACCTTGATCGTTTAACTTAATATAGTCTTATATCTGAGATCTTCAGCCAAGCACAGATAAGCGCTCATAACTGATCTAGCCTGAGAAATAAGCTTTTTATAACGCTATTTGAGCAAAAGAAACAACATTTATGACACAGTTGTTCTCCGATTTCATTGGAGATTTCAAATATGAAATTTAATCATAAGCTTAGTGAACAGTTTTGGAGAATTTGATGTTTCCCCATTCAAATAGATAGGAGCTGCACAAAGATGGTCGCCGAGTGACAGGACTTGTCTTAAAGAGACTTTGGTTATACTAATTCTCAAATTGCTTATAGTAATAGATGCAATATTTGTCTTCACTTATTTGTGACACCTCATTTCATTTAATTATATTAATTTATTTGCCTAGTGTGTGGATTGACCTAAATATAAAGCTGCAATATCACGTTGCAATCATTTATTTATCTAAAAACCATTTAAGCAAACTCATCTGTATAGTTTTATAGTGTTGCATGGGGTTTCATATACTGAGCTGATGAAAAGAAGATACAAAGTAGTATCTATATCTCTTCACACTGTTTATTATATACGTAACTATTGAGGTGAATTGTTTGAATCTCAAACAGGTTTTTATGAATATGCTTTTTTTAAATAATAGCCTTACAAGTGCTTATATCAACTGTCTAAACCCAAGTTCTGTGATGTTTTCAGCTCATACATCCATCTTTTTCTCTACATCCAGGGGTTTGGCAAACAAGTTGATGTTTCTTACATTGCCCAGCATTACAACATGAGCAAAAGCAAAGTGGACAACCAGTTCTACAGTGTGGAAGTAGGAGATTCCACCTTCACGGTTCTCAAACGGTACCAAAATCTAAAGCCCATCGGTTCTGGGGCTCAGGGAATAGTGTGGTGAGTACCCATCATGCATCGCTTTGTGTTTCTATTGTGAACGTCCATATGGATGGCATAATGCTTCTCAAACATCTTCCTGATTGAGGCTTTGAATTTTAAGAGCGATATTTGGGAGTTTCTTGGCAGGTTGAATTGCAGTTCCCAGTAGACAGCAGCTAATTTGGATCCGAGTTGCGCTCCCCAAAAACCAAACCCTGTGATTTTTATAATGAATTTTGAGTCACAGACTTTTCGCCTATGGGATTATGGGAAATCTGGATCAAAGTGGCCCTCCCTTTTCCTATGTCCCTGTCTTTTCCCCCTCCCCGAGTCCTCTTTCCTTGCATCTCAGTTTCAGTGGCAGCGGTACGGTTGTGCGGAGAAGGCAGGGAGGCAGGACTGGACTGTTAATGACATTGTTAATGTGTTCTGGCTGGTTTTCTGGCTGCAGTAATCCTGCCTGCTGGACAGACAACCCTGATTTAATTTAGCTTCCTCTCCTCAGCAGCAGTCACATGATGTAGCATGGCAGCTGTATTAGCCTAACAAACGCCACATCATTCTCCGGAGAGAGAGAGAGAGAGAGAGAGAGAGGCAGAAGAAGGACAGTTTAAAAGGATTGCAATGTCACATGTTTTCCACAGAGCCTGATACAACTGGTGTGCTTATGTTATATTGCTGCAATATTTTCAAAAATGTTATAAACACTTTAAAAGCTTAGATGCTAGAAATCTAAAAAAAATCTAACTAAACTGCACAATTTATGTTTTGCAGTTTATGTATTTTGATTACCAAAACTGCACTGATATAAAAGTGTTGTTTTGAAATTATAAAAATTATATGAGTATGTTTTACATAAAAATACTATTTCAGTCTTTCAATTTATGTGTTTAATTCAGTGCATTACTTGCTCACGATTTGTAATAATTTGTGAAATTTACTAGCCTTCTGTGGGAGAAAACAGTTTTTACGCCAAACAATCAAACAGCAACATTTGAGGTTTTATTTTTAATTTAATTTAATTTAATTTAATTTAATTTAATTTAATTTTATTTTATTTTATTTTATTTTATTTTATTTTATTTTATTTTATTTTATTTTATTTTATTTTATTTTATTTTATTTAATTTTATTTAATTTTATTTTATTTTATTTTATTTTATTTTATTTTATTTTATTTTATTTTATTTATTATTTTGCAAAGTTTCATTTGACTAGCAAATCTATGCAACAATCTGGCAATTTACCATCCCAGGTCAAGTCAAGTCAAGTCAAATCACCTTTATTTATATAGCGCTTATAACTAAGTAAATTGTGTCAAAGCAACTGCACAATATCAAAAAAGGAAAATAGTGTGTCAATAATGTAAAATGAAAAGATTAAAAGAGTATTAAGAGAATTAAGATTATTCTCTCATAATTAAGATTATTAAGAGAGAGAAATGAAAACGGAGCGAGAAAAAAGAAAACAATAATAGGCGCGAATAGTCTTTTAACATCACCAAGGCTGCATTTATTTGATCAAAAATACAGTAAAAACTGTAATATTGTGAAATATTATTACAATTTTAAATAACAGTTTTCTATTTGAAAATATTTAAAAATTTAATTTATATCTGTGATGGCAAAGCTGAATTTTTTTAAGCAGTCATTGCCCCAGTGTCACATGATCCTTTAGAAATCATTCTAAAACTTTTTTTTTTCAAAAAACGGTAATGCACTATATATATATTTATCACATTAAATAAACAAAACATTGTCATATTATTAAATATGTAGGTTAGGTTATTACAACCTTTTCATGACTTAAACCTTTTCACAGCATATTTTTGCAATAGCTGGGTCTTTGGAGTTATTAAATGGATCCATCATATCATTCACAGTCCATGTTGGAAAGCTACATGCTGAATATTTAGATGACGCAGTGCTGCTTTCCTCCGAGTAACAGTCAGAGCTATGAGATTCTGGCATCGTGCCGCTGCTCAAGATTTGGCCGCTAATAATTTATCATACCACACACTCGCACACCAATCTCCTGACTGCGTATGCTGGAAAATTAGATTCTTACCTTGCAGAATTCTCTCCTATATTGGATGTTGGGTACAAATATATGTGCCAAGAAAGTAAACATACAAATACAAACAAACAGAATGGCCAAAAACATTACAAGCATTATTTCTGTATTAAATAACCCATTATGCAGTACAAAGGCAATTTCTCAAGAAGCAAAAGGATGCTGTCAGACTCTTTGGGGATTTCTGGGCCTAAATAGTGGAAGAAAGAAGTTTTTGCCGTGTTTTTGTGTTTCTCTGAAGGTAGCTTTTTTCCTCGCACTACTCACTCTATTCATGTAGTAAGTATATTGTGCACTGTATAGATGCAGTAGGTCAAGTCATTTGTCCTATTATTAATAATATCTCCCAACGAAATGTGCTCAGTTTGACCACTTTCAGTCATGGTTTATAACATTTCCTTGGCTCATTAGTTTATTGGACACAAAAAATATTTTTTTTTACATTATATAACTCGACACAATGCTCTGAAAAACATGCAATGGGGTTGTGACAGTGTAAAATACCACAGTTTTGAACATTGTTGTGTATTGCATGCTTTAGTCAGCAAGGATGCATTAAATTGATCAAAAGTGACAGTAAATACGTTTATAATTTTCTGAAAATTCAGCTTTGCACCACTGAAATAAATGATATTTAAAAATGCATTTAAAAATGCATACTACTATATTAGTTCTAATATGGAATGAGCACTACTCTAGTACTAATTTCTGAAAATAGCTTGACAATTATATATTTACATTTATTCATTTAGCTGACGCTTTTATCCAAAGCGACTTACAATTGCTATGTATGTCAGAGGTCGCACGCCTCTGGAGCAATTAGGGGGTTAAGTGTCTTGCTCAGGGACACATTGGTGTCTCACAGTGGATTCGAACCCGTGTCTCTCACACCAAAGGCATGTGTCTTATCCACTGCGCCATCACCACCCCTGGTTATATAACCTCTCATAGCAAAAAAGCGCCTTTATTTACATGTCTTGTGTATGACAGGCCACAAAGACTCTTGCCATTTATGAGAGAAAAATAATGAGAACATAAACAAGTTGATAGGACGGTTCTGGGCCAAACTGTTGTGCAGCTGGCAGAGGGGCTGAACACTGTGATGAACTTAATGTCAAGTTAATTACACTAGGCTGTGATTAATTTCACCAGGCTGTCACCAAACTCAACTACGGCTGTCAGCGACAGCGACTTTGTCATCTTTTCCACTTCTTCTCTGCATAGAGCTGGGTTTGGGGTGTGAGATGTATTGTGCTTTGAGTATAATTCTTGAACATGATTTTTAATGTATTCAATTAAAAAAGATGAGATTGTTTTAATCGTTTTTTGTAACGGAATAAAATTCTGTCAGCACTTACTGATCCTCAGCAAATAAATATTTAAAGGAGTAGTTCATCCAAAATTAACATTTGCTGAAAATTCACTCACCCTTAGGCCATCCAAAATGTAGATGAGTTTGTTTCTTCATTGGAACAGATTTGGAGAAATTTAGCATTACATCACCTGCCCACCAATGAATCCCCTGCAGTGAATGGGTGCCGTCAGAATGAGAGTCCAAACCGCTTATAAAAACATCACAATAATCACAGTAATTTGCACGATTCCAGTCCATCAGTTAACGATTTATGTGAAAAACTGTGGGTTTGTAAGAAACAAACCTATTACTCTGACGGCACCCATTCACTGTAGTGGATCCATTGGTGAGCAAGTGCAATATAGTTAAGTTACTCCCAATTTGTTAATTTTCAAGCAAATTTTACTTTTTGGGTGAACTACTCCTATATAGTCCACCCAAAAATAAAAATTTGCTGAAAATGTACTTACCATTATATTTTTCCAATCTTTTATGAGCTTCCTTCTTCTGTGGAACAAACAAGAAGATATAATGAAGAATGTTGCGTTTTGTTTGAAAATACAATGGAAGTCAATGGAAACCAAAACTTTGGTTTGGTTACCAACATTCCTCAAAATATATTTTGTGTTCCACAATATTCGTGTTTGTGTTTTCGGGTGAACTTTCCCTTTAAATTTCAATCTGTTTCTCATTTAAATGCATCGTGTGGCTTTGGAAGACAAGTCATACGGACTTAAGTGGCTTTTGTGACAATTTGTGGAGTTTATCATTATGAATTACAAATTATCATTTTCGTTAGATGGAAAATAAGTTTTGACACTCAGTTTTTTTGTATTTCTTAGGAGAAAGAATAATACTTTTAGATATACATGAAAGAGAAAATGATCACAGAATATTTTTAGACAAGCAATTCCATTTTTACTAGTGTGATATGGTGTCTGTGGTTATATGTCAGGTCTATTCATACAAACTGTGGTGTTCAAGTAGTTAAATGGTGTCTGGTTTGTGACAGCTGCCTGTAGGCAGGGCTATTGAAGAGCAATGCTGCAATGCATTAACCACCTAGAGAGACAGCCGTGACATCATCTTTGACACAAATGGGTATCTATGGCCACCATTAGCCAAAAAATCTCTCAAACTGCCGTTACCATGGACACATCAGTTCTCAGTTCCAAAAACGTGCTTTAGAAACTTTCCTGCTACAGCTCAGAGAATATCTCGCCAGCTTAAAATCACATGGTTTACTTTCTAGTGGACTGAAATAATTGTATAATTCAATGCACTTGGTGTAAAAACAATTTACACTCAGAAATTGCTAGTAAATTTCAAAATTAATTATAAGAAATAGCAAGTCACATTGGTGAAAGGTACAATTTTAAAGACTGCGAAAAAAAAAAACTTTTACATTGTGGTTTATTGTCAATATTTACCATATTCATAGCATTTGACAATTTCTTGATGGCACTTTGATTTAGCTTATCCTGTAGGTTTTCTTCCACTATGTGTGGCTCGTCTGCGTGTGTAAGGGTGTGTTTGTACCGTAGGGTTTTCCCTCACCCCTCCTAGAAAGCCTGTTTTGGTGTACCTCACCCCCTTCTGCTTTGACCATCTGCTGTACAACCAGCTCTACAGCTCTGACTGTCTGCTCAAATAATCCATAGGTGTATCAAAGATCCATATGGACCTTGGAAATCTTGATTTCAGACTGTTATATAGAGGTAAACATATACAGCTTTGACTTCTGAAGGTTGCATTGAAAACAGACAAGTGCCCAAGCACTCACGTTTTATTCACCCAGAAGGCTTTTTAATAGGTTTTTATTGGGGACTAAACGAGTGAAGGTCAGTTTTGACTGTAGAACATGGCACACTTTCAACTTATCAGTTTTTAGTTGCTGTCTGTGGCTCCATGGGAGGAATTCATTTTTCAATCATTTCATTTCCTGGACCTGTGTGAGACATGTTTTTTTTTAACAATGGGACTTCAACCTTTACCAGCGCATGTCAACATGGTTAAAGAGCAGACTTTTTCAGTGCAGCCTTGTGGGTTGAAGCATTCAGTCGTAAACCTCAGCAGCTTTCAGAACTCAATGGCCTCTAGTAGCACTTCTTGAACCTGGTCCAGTCGTAAAAATATAGTGCTTTTAACCAACAGCTCTACTGCTTCATTAACCAGGTTTTCTTACTGCCAAACATACGTGCAATGTAATAGGAGCGCAATAATTCTGACTAAAATATACATTTTGCTGAAATATTTGTAGTTAATAAACAATAAATGTGACATATGTAGAATTTTAAACCTACAAGTAAGTGTATTTGTATAATGGGGTAATCGTTTTTACTCAATTAGTCTGTGATTTTTTAAAATTATTATTTTCATTTTTAGTTTAGTAAATTTAACTTCTGCTATAAAAACGCTTTTTTTATTTAGTTTTTTAGTTTGCAATGTTAGAATGAAATGCGATTTTAACCCCTTTTGAACATAATATGGTTACATTCCCTTTATTTGTTTATTTGATTAATCCAAAAACAAGTGTATAAATACGAGATATATACCGTACACCGCAAATCAGCCAAAAAATACAGAGATATTCATTTTTTCTCATATCGCTCCCAGCCCTAATATATATAGCTATAATATTATTATTATATTAATATATTAATTTATTTTACAATATTAATGTATTATTTATTATGTATGTAGTAATGTGAAAATGTATCATATTAAAATAATTGTAATATTATATAACAGTAATAATGATATGTAATAAAATCACACACACACACACAAACACATGATTACATATTTTTTGCTGAAAGTTTTAATCATTTACATTAAATAGTCACTCAAACACACTTATACTGTTATGCGTCGGTGGTTGTAGCAATAGAGGCGCAATACGAAGGAGTAAACAAAAAGGAATATTCTTTAATCAATGGCATCAACACACATAAGACATTAGTTAACTTAAGATCAGACAAACACAAAGGCAAAACTGAGGACTTATAAAGGGGCTGGAACAAACGAGGAAACAAGGTAATTGAATCAAACACAGGTGATGAATATAACTAATTAACAAAACTAGGTCAGAAACTAAAACAGGAAGAACCAAATAAGGACAAAAAGGAAACTAAACAAACAGTTCTGTTACAGATATCGCCCCCCTCCCGGAAGGTGCGTCCCGCACCGTAACAGTAACATCGGGGAGGGGGGGCGGGCGTCCTGGAGGCTGGAGCAGAACCAGGCTAGGACAGTGAAGCCTCCAGGACGGATCAGGAGCCTTTGGAGACCATGTCAGGACTGGAAATTCGGGAGGCCATGGCGGAACTGGAGACTTGGGAATCCATGGTGGATCCGGAGCCTTAGGAGGCCATGGCAGGACTGGAGATTCGGGAGACCATGGCGGATCTGGGGCCTTGGAAGGCCATGATGGGTCTGGGTCCTCGGGAGACCATGGTGGATCTGGGGCCTTGGAAGGCCATGATGGGTCTGGGTCCTCGGACGACCATGGCGGATCAGGGTCCTCGGGCGACCATGGCGGATCTGGATCCTCGGGCGGCCTTGGCGGGTCGGGGTCCACGGGCGGCCTTGGCGGATCGGGGTCCTCGGGCGGCCTTGGCGGATCGGGATCCTCGGACGACCATGGAGGATCGGGGTCCTCGGGCGGCCTTGGCGGATCGGGGTCCTCGGGCGGCCTTGGCGGATCGGGGTCCTCGGGCGGCCATGATGGATCTGGGTCCTTTGTGGCCTTGGCCTTTGGCCTGGCCACACAAACTGCGGCTATATGGCCCCCCCCCAAAATTTCTTTGGGAAAGTTCCCCTCTGGGGCCCACCTTGGAGGAGAGGGTTCTTGCGGGCGCTCTGGAGGAGCGGACTCTTGGGGGCGCTCTGAAGGAGCGGGCGCTTGAGGGCGCTCTGGAGGAGCGGGCGCTTGAGGGCGCTCTGGAGGAGCGGGCGCTTGAGGGCGCTCTGGAGGAGCGGACTCTTGGGGGCGCTCTGGAGGAGCGGACTCTTGAGGGCGCTCTGGAGGAGCGGGCACTTGAGGGCGCTCTGGAGGAGCGGGCACTTGAGGGCGCTCTGGAGGAGCGGGCACTTGAGGGCGCTCTGGAGGAGCGGGCACTTGAGGGCGCTCTGGAGGAGCGGGCACTTGAGGGCGCTCTGGAGGAGCGGGCACTTGAGGGCGCTCTGGAGGAGCGGGCACTTGAGGGCGCTCTGGAGGAGCGGGCACTTGAGGGCGCTCTGGAGGAGCGGGCACTTGAGGGCGCTCTGGAGGAGCGGGCACTTGAGGGCGCTCTTGCAGCGCAGACACTTGAGGGCGCTCTTGCAGCGCAGACACTTGAGGGCGCACGGGAAGCGCGAAGCTGGATAGAACCAGCGGAGACGAAGGAGAGCTGGACGGGACCAGCGGAGACGCAGGAGGGCGCTCTTGCAGCGCAGACACTTGAGGGCGCTCTTGCAGCGCGGACCCTTGAGGGCGCTCTTGCAGCGCGGACACTTGAGGGCGCACGGGAGGCGCGAAGCTGGATAGAACCAGCGGAGACGAAGGAGAGCTGGACGGGACCAGCGGAGACGCAGGAGGGCGCTCTTGCAGCGCGGACAATTGGGGGCGCTCGGGAGGCACGAAGCTGGATAGTACCAGCGGAGACGAAGGAGAGCTGGACGGGACCAGCGGAGATGCAGGAGGGCGCTCTTGCAGCGCGGACACTTGGGGCCGCTCTGGCAGCGCAGGCACTTGGGGGCGCTCTGGCAGCGCGGATTCTAAGGGGCGCTCTTGTAGCGCGGACATTAGCATTAGAGGGCGCTCTTGCAGCGCGGACATTAGAGGGCGCACGGGATGCGCGGGGCTGGACGGGACCAGCGGGAACTCAGGTGGGCACTTGCGAGGTGCCGGAATTGGTTTGCTCAGACGAGGAGCAGGCACAGGAAGGCACTGGCGAGGAGCTGGCACTGGAGGGCGCTTGCGAGGAGCAGGTACTGGATGGCACTGGCGAGGAGCAGGCACTGGATGGCGCTGGTGAGGAGCAGGCACTGGATGGTACTGACGAGGAGCAGGCACTGGAGGGAATGACATGCCCTCAAACTCAATTAAAATCCCCACCGGCACCTGTTTTTCCCCCCTCGGTGGTTCGGGGGAACCGTTATTGGCGGCGGAATCCCTTTTCTCCGCGGACGGCGCAACGTTCATCGCCCCTCGTGGCGGAATCCTCCTCGCCGTGGGCGGAACATTCATCGCCGTGTACGGCGGGATCCTCTTCGCTGCCGACGGCGCAACGTTCATCGCCCCTTGCGGCGGAATCCTCCTCGCCGCGGGCGGAACATTCCTCGCCGTCTCAGGCGGAGCGAATTTCATTGGGGCGGTGGGTAAGGGTGTGCGGCGAATGGCGACCCGTTTTCCCCAAAACGGGTGGCCAGGGTAAGCCGCTACAGGCAGCCCGACATCCCACGCAGCACGGGCAGGGGCGAGCCGCGAACGGCGGCGTGAACCCCCGCAAACAACGGGCACAAGCTCCAGCTTCCTGAGCAGATCTCGTCTTCGGTAAGCGGTCTGATCTTCTGTTATGCGTCGGTGGTTGTAGCAATAGAGGCGCAATACGAAGGAGTAAACAAAAAGGAATATTCTTTAATCAATGGCATCAACACACATAAGACATTAGTTAACTTAAGATCAGACAAACACAAAGGCAAAACTGAGGACTTATAAAGGGGCTGGAACAAACGAGGAAACAAGGTAATTGAATCAAACACAGGTGATGAATATAACTAATTAACAAAACTAGGTCAGAAACTAAAACAGGAAGAACCAAATAAGGACAAAAAGGAAACTAAACAAACAGTTCTGTTACATATACTTCACACAAAAAAAATATTTTGACACATTCCTGTCATGCTACTACACAAAACCCAGGTGGCCGGAACTTTATGCCTGTCTGGTTTTAATTTCCCATAATCCTCAAAGTAAAAGACAGGAAACAACTGAGACAGGCACCACCCACTGTGATTCATTAATGCTTTGATGTGGTTAATTTAATATGAAAAATTCATTTATTGCCTCCTTTTGGCCTCCAGGTATACTTGTTGATTGAAGAAACAATTTTATTTGTGAAATTGAATTGAATATTTTTCTGGGCTTAACTCTTTAAATACAATTTATATGAGCCTTCACTTATTAGAGAACACTAATGTGTTATATCACAATGAGCCATTGGCTGCCTTATTTTCTGCAGTGCTTTGGGATTGAAGACACACACACACACAGTGCCTTGGCCTCTCTAATCCTGTATTTTTCCGTGGAGAGCTGCGGCTCTTGCATAGTTAATGAGCACGGTTTTCCTGGGTGGTGAGGGAAAGCAGAGTGAAAGAGAAGGAGACTCCATGTTTAACCCTTTATTCATATTACTATTACAGAGTCATGCTCTGCTTCTTTCCACCAATTGATCAGCGATTGTTTTCTTGAAGTCAACGACATTACTCGATTTCTCTCTATCCCTGTTGTGACTGACACACATTTGTCTTTTTTACAGTACATGCAAGAAAGCACAAGTACATGCATTTATTTGCATACTGAAGCAGGATTTACTTTTTCAATGGCTTTCATAATTTTTGATAATAAAAATTGTAATGAGCTACAAATGGGGGGAAAAAACAGTTTGTGTCCCTAAAATTGCGTTTTGGCCAATGGTGAATGATTTTCATTTTCCTCATTATCTCATTGTTTCCCCACAAATTTATATTTCTTTCTTTATTTCTCTCTGGCAGTGCTGGATATGACGCCGTCCTGGACAGAAATGTGGCCATTAAGAAACTCAGCAGACCTTTTCAGAACCAGACTCACGCCAAGAGAGCATACAGGGAGCTGGTGCTTATGAAATGTGTCAATCACAAAAACGTGAGTGTCATATCTCAGTATCTCTCCCCCGTGGTCCCACTGGATGGCAAGAGATCGGTAGCATTAGATGATGAATGACAAAGTAAGAGTAATATTGTTAAGTGAGAGAGAGGAAACACTTTTTTGGCAACTGAAGATTTCACTTTGCTGCTGCCAGACTTCCTGTCCTCCTCCTCCTCTCTCTCTCTCTCTCTCTCTCTCTCTCTCTCTCTCTCTCTCTCTCTCTCTGAGACTGGGGTTATAAAGGACAGTTGGGACGTGACAGAAATACAAATGGGGTTTTTCTATCATCCTCACCTCTTATCGACTGTTGACAGTCATTTTATGGATGTTCCAGCCTCTTTTCGAGGAAAATAAAATGAGCAAAGTTTACCCACACATTCTAAATAGGAATAGTTTATGAGTAAATAATGGTTCGGTCATTATTTAGTCGTCTTGGTGTCATTCGATACCTGTGTGCTGTGTCACTGATTTCCTTTTCTAGTTTTTGTTAATATTTCAAATTAGATTTTATTTTTATATTTTCTGTTTTTACTTTAATTTTAGTGAAAGTTTTAGTTTTGTTGTCTGTTTTTGTCCTTTTTCTTAGTTTTTCATGTCTAGTATTTTTAAAATTAGTTTTAGCTTATTTCATTTTAGTTATTGTAGAACTCCAAAAAAAGTAAATAGCTGAAATATGTTTTTAATGTTTTTTTATTTATATCAGTTAACGTTCGTTTTATTCCAAGTAACAAATGTTTATGATTGAAGTTTAGTTAACTAATAATACTGAAATAAAAATAAGTACTCGTTTATATATTTTACATATGTATTCATATACCTTTTAAGTTAAAAAATGTTATACAACAACTTTTATTTTTTTTGCTGAAATATTCCTTTAAAAATGAATCCAACAGAGCATTATAGTGTAACTTCATAACTTGCTAAAGTTCTTCTCTTCATTTTTCCTCCAGATCATCAGCTTATTAAATGTCTTCACACCACAGAAGTCTTTAGAGGAATTTCAAGACGTGTAAGTAACGTTTGGAGATTTTTCAGACATGAAGTCATCTGATTATATCATGTAAAACATCTGAATATAAACTTATTGCAGCTAATGTTAAAACAACAATCATAGGTCTGGCTCTGAAATCTGATTGGATAAGCCCCTTTGAATCCAAATGTATGCTTGAAGGACACCTCTCACTGTATATATGTATATATTAAACTAACCTAAGGAAAGAAATGTATTATCAGAAAGAGAAGGGGACGTTTATTGCTGAAAGTGCTTGCATATAAACATGATTAAAAATGTAAATATTGTTGATGTATTAAATGCAATACCTGTATAAACATTTGCTGGAAAACAGTGATTTATGATAGTTTGGGTTAATTACAGCATGCCCCGTGATGTTTGCGCTTATGCAGGGTCCCGATACGAGCGCTGTGATGTTGCAGTCGTTTATGCTCTCGCTCTCTGCTTGGTCCCTGACACTTGAATCTTGTGCCACCCATGCCTTAATTTATTCTGCACGCTGTGTGGACTTAATCTAGAGCAGGATCAATATGTTGAGTATGAATGTCTGCTCGGTCACAGCAAGATCATTTGAGTGTTAAGATGGATGGGATGTGAGTTTATGTAGACTAAATGATTAGAAATCAGTAAACTAGCTTCAGAATTGTGGTCAGCCAAAATCTAAAACAAACAGTTAGTTTGTCATGTTAAAATTTTGGACCTTTGACAAATTTTGATCTTTAAATATATATATATATATATATATATATATATATATATATTGCTTATAAATAAATGTACCACACAGAAATAGGTATTTTATACATTATAATAAAGTATTTTTGTTGTTGTTGCATTTTAATAGTATAGAGCACAATAATAATAATAATAATAGTATAATAACTATATAATAAATAATTATATAAATAAACAATAAATAATTATATTATCTCAATTATTTTATATATTATTATATTATATAAGTATCTCTTTGATTTTCATAAAACAAAATAAATGGCAATTTTTGCTTAGAATATAAATATGAAACAGTTAATATTATAATAAATGATAACAGTAATAAGCATCTATAAACAAATCTGTCTGTGTGTGTGTGTGTGTGTGTGTATGTGTGTGTGTGTGTGTGTGTGTGTGTGTGTGTGTGTGTGTATATATAAAGTATTGTCAAACGATTAATCGTGATTAATCGCATTCAAAATAAAAGTTTTTGTTTACATAATATATGTGTGTACTGTGTATATTTATTATGTATATATAAACACACACATGCATGTATATATTTAAGAAAAATGTTATATTTGTATTTTAAATATATTTATATATAATATAAATTATATAAATATAAGTATATACAGTACATGTAAATACTTGTAAATATTTTCAAAACATATATTGTATGTGTGTGTATTTATATATATATATATATATATATATATAATAAATATGCAGAAGACACACACATATATTACATAAACAAAAACTTTTATTTTGGATGTGATTAATTGTTTGACAGCACTAATCTATATATATATATATATATATATATATATATATATATGCACATACAGATGTTTACAGATACTTATAACTGCTATTATTTATTATAAATATGATTTAATATAATATAATATTTTATATATCTCTGTTTTGCATTTTCGTAAAGCAAAATAAAAAATGTTGCTTAATATAAAACACTTAATATTATAAAAAGTAATAACAATTATAAATATAAAAAATAAGTAAAAAAAAATCTGTTAGTATTTTAGTAAATCTTTTTTTATTCTATAGTATTTTTTACAGTTATTTCTAACCAGTTTTAATATACATTTTGCTATATATAGTGTACTTTCATTGATCGAGTGTTAACTCAAGTGTGTTTTGGATTTTCATGAAACAAAATAAATTTCAAATATGATGTTTAATCCATAAATCTGCAGCTATGGTTTTTGAGCACTCAGCAGAATGCAATTGACTGTTAGTATTCCATTCACAGACTTGCTGACTGTTATCAACTGACAAGTATTTTCTCTGTATAAGAGGTTGTAAAGATCCGTATCGATCCACAGCGGTCTCTTTTGTGCAATAAGGAAGAATGAAGGAAGCCATGCCAATGTAATATGACAGAACCACAGGGACAGTCACTGTTGTCCGGTCTGTGAAATTCATTTTTTCTTCCTTCCTTTTTCTCTCTTCTCAAGTTACCTGGTCATGGAGCTGATGGACGCAAACCTTTGCCAGGTGATTCAGATGGAACTGGACCATGAGAGGATGTCCTACCTGCTGTACCAGATGTTATGTGGAATCAAACACCTGCACTCAGCCGGCATCATCCACAGGGTGAGAAACATCAATACACACAGCAGGATCAAATTAAGATCAATTTAAGGTCTATTTCATTCATTGAAATAATCAATAAAATCTGAACTCCTACCAAAACTCTTATCATCATCTCACCATGACCCATATTTTCCTTTAAGGATCTGAAACCTAGCAATATTGTGGTGAAATCCGACTGTACGCTGAAGATCTTGGACTTTGGGTTGGCGAGAACCGCTGGCACTAGCTTTATGATGACGCCCTACGTGGTGACGCGGTACTACCGGGCCCCGGAGGTCATCCTGGGCATGGGCTACAAGGAGAACGGTAAACCAATCACAGGGCTGTATGCAGATTGACCAACACTTTTAAATAACTCTATAATCTTGGTGTTTATAGACCCTTTGAAAGCAAAACTGGAGTTGAAGTGGAGTTTCGAGTCCAAATATTTTAGTATTTAGAATGTAAAGCAGTATGATTTATGCAACTGGTAGTATGCTATTGGTGGGTTCAAGTCCTCCTGGGAAGTTTTTATTTACAATTAGGGAAGTCATAATTACAGTGTGCTGCGTTCAGGTCACTTTGGTCAGATTAAGATGGCAATGTACTGTACCATTTCTACAAAAAATTCAGCAAGATTTCTTAACTCTACTTCTACAGTGCAATATTTGTACAATATTTAAAAAATATAAAATATATGTGAGTGTACTGTATATATTCATTATGTATATCTAAAGACACACACATACAGTATATATTTTTGAAAATATTTACATGTATTTATATTCATAGAATTTATATTATATATAAATATATTTAATATGTAAACATATTTTTCTTAAATATATACATAAAAAAAAGTGGTGGCATTTATGTGCATTCAACTCCTACATATGATCTTTATGGGTCTTGAATGCATTATTTATTGTGGTCACGTGACCTTACTACATTGTATATTTAATTCAATGAATTTTAATTTTGCAAGTAAAAATGGTTATTTTGCATTTTAATTAAATTCTGGGGAAAAATATCTTTTTTGACAGAATTATTCAAAGAAGTCAAGAAAGAGTAAAATATCGGCACCCTTAAATTAATCTGCATTGTTAATACTTTTGATCTTTTATTTTAATAATTCACAAAAATCTAACCTTTCATTGTATAATAATAATTTAAAATGGGGGGAAATAGCATTATGAAATAAATGTTTTTCTCTAATACACATTGGCCACAATTAACGGCACCCTTTTATTCAATACTTTTTGAATTCATTTGCCTGGTAATACATCCATTTCTTTTTGGATGAGCTAGGAGATTTTTTCTTGAAACCCTCCCAAACAACATGTGGTGATGTAGGTGCTGTTTGACCATTTTTTTTGTTTAGGTTTTCTGACCCCGAGACTCAACTATTTTCTGCAATTCTCCAGCTGTGGTCCTTGGAGAGTCTTTAGCCACTCAAACTCTCCTTCTCACCGTGCATTAGGACGATATAGACACATGTCCTCTTCCAGTCAGTTTCGTAACATTTTATGTTGATTGGAAATTCTTAATTATTGCCCTGATGGTGGAAATGGGCTATTCTTAAAGCCACTTCACTAATTTGTGAAGCTCAATTATCTTTTGCTGCACATCAGAAATATATTCTTTGGTTTTTCTCATTGGGATGGATGATTAAGGGAATTTGGGCTTTGTTTTCCCTCCTATTGATATTTCTGTGAAACAGGAAGCTATGGCTGGATAATTTCATGTTCATAATCACCCTGGAGTGCTCGAAATTGTGAATATGAATGGGAATATACTTCAGAGATATTTTACTCATAAGAATTTCTAGGGGTGCCAATAATGGTGTCCAACGTGTACGAGAAAAACACATTTATTTCATAATGATATTTCCCCCCATTTTAAATTCTGATTATCCAATGAAAGGTTGGATTTTTGTGATTTTTTAAAATAAAAGATCAAAAGGATTAACAATGCAAATTAATTTTCACAGCCTTCTTTGATCATATTTACCAAGGGTGCCGAAATGTTTGGCCATGACTGTAGTTGATGTAGCCAATTACTATCATAGTACACATGCTATATACTTCAGAAATTACCAAATTTCTTATTGAACTATATTCTAATAACTGTATAAGCCTATATTTGAAATTTTGGGTTTGACATCAAAAATGGGAGTTCTGTGGCTTGTAGTCTATGTCTACAAACTATTTTAGTAGGTATGTGCCACAGTATGTTTTATGCAACAATTAAGATTTCAACTGGTAGCATGTTATATTGTAGTCACATGACCTTACTACATTGCATAGTTAATTCAGTACTTTTTTTGTAATTAAATATGGTTATTTTGCATTTTTAATCCGATTTTTGGATAAAATTATTCAAATGAGTCAAGAAAGAGATGTAGTTTTTTAATATCTGCATACTAGTATATAGTATGCATACTATATACACATGCTAAATTACCAAAACTTTAGTTAACTATATTGTATACTATATAAGACTATATTCAAAATTTGGGGTTTTATAGACCCAGTAACATCAAAATTTGAGTTCTGTGGCTTTTAGTCTATGTCTACAAACTATTTTAGTATTTTAGTTGGTATGTGCAGCAGTGATAAGATTTCAACCGGTAGCATGTTATATTGTGGTCACATGACCTCACTACATTGCATAGTTAACCCATTTAATCCCACCGGTCACAATAGTGACCGTAAAAAGGTTTTTCATTTATAAAGCTCTACAAACCATACCGACTGATGTTTTAGCGCACTTCCTGCAAATATGGCACAAATAAAGGGTCTCAATTAAATATGTGCAGTTTCACATGATTAGTGCAAATTGTCACATGACCAGAGCAGTTTATTTACTGTTTGCACCTTGAGCAGATGATGGATGCATCAAAGCTCCAAAACAAAAGGCTATTAAAGTATGTTAACATACAGATATGACAAAGATTTTTGGTACACATCATCTTTGTCAGGATCATGGACCTGTTTTTGTTGTGTTTTGCTCCCCATGTGTTCTGTGTCCCAGTTTTTCCCTCATGTTAATTGTTAATTTGATCCCAGGTGTCTCCTTAGTTCCCTCGTTATCCTGTCTTTAAAAGCCCCAGTCCTTTCAGTTAGTGTTTGTCGGTCCTTGAATTGTCTTCCCTGCCTGTGATCTTCTGGATATTAAAGACTCTCGCTTAGTGAATTCCTCGTCTCCTGGTTTACGTGTTCCGTACTCCCCGAGAGTTGTGACAATCTTTAGGGTGTCTAGTATTAATATACATTTGCATATATTCAGTTTTGTTGAGTGTGGTCATAGAATGAGTAAAAGTGTTGACGGTCACAATAGTGATCGGTGGGATAATGGTGAACTTTATTTTACAATGTAATCCAATGGCAGTTGCTAGTGAAAATGACAATAAAATGTTGCAATGACAAAATATTGCACTAAATTAAATTCAAATGTTAGAATTTTTACAATAATGTTGTAATACTCATAGCATTGAAAAATTTTTTGGTTATATTTTAGAAAAAGTAACAATTTTTTGAAATGCGGTGATGGTTGAATTTTTTTGTTTGTTATCTCAATGTTCCTATCAATGTTGCATAAGGTTTTTTTATGCATAATAGTAACCCTAGAATGTGATCAAACAGTTTAAAATAGCTGAGCTAAGATGTATAACAATTTTTATGACTACAGAAATATGTGATTTCAGTACTCTCCAAATCCCACCGTCACTATTGTGACCGAACATAAAACACAATTTTTCACACACTTTTCCAAAAAAAAAAAATTATTTTAAAGGGTTACTAATGACACATCATTTGGATATTTTCATGTCTGGGAAAAATTTGGGATTAAATGGGTTAATTCAGCGAGTTTTCGTTTTAATATTAAATTTGGTTATTTTCTGTAAAAATGTTTTACATTTTGACAGAACAGTATAATAAGTCTAGAACTATATAGTTGGTCAATATTTAAATACTACTCATAGTACACATGTAAAAATGTGTAAGAGTATGCTATTCTGAAGATCGTTTGGCTGTGGTTTTTTCAGCTGTAACATATATTTTTTCTTTTTTGCTATTTAAAAACAGAAGTTGTGTCAGTGTCCTGTTTTATTATATACAGAAACTTGTGTTAAATGACAACATTTATGTATAGTTGATGCTGCAAATGTGTTAAAATAAGTGGACTATTTGGATACAAGTTAATGTTGTTTTTAGATTTGAGGTTGGGAAAATTAGTTCAGTACTTAGAGTTCTTGCTAACCTACTGTTAATTTTCTGAAACACTAACAGTTTTCACTGCTTGAAAACACAAATAACACATTAATACCCTAAGGACCAAAATATTAGTGTGTATATTTAGAGTATGGGGGAAGCAGAGAGAGGTCAGGCTATGGATTTCCTGCCACAAATGGTCCTACCTGAGGTCTGTCCTCAGCTCTAACTTTGATCTGAGCAGTTGTGGAATAATCGTTCAGATACGGTAGATATGATTAGCCATAGCCAGATTGATACAGCTCACGCAGTTCTTTCTCTCTCCATCACTCATGACAGTTTGTGTTAACACTAACCTCTCTTTTTTCCTTTGCTCTCTTTTTCTCACTTCTGCGCCTGCAGTGGATATTTGGTCAGTTGGTTGCATCATGGGAGAAATGGTGCGCCACAAAATCCTATTCCCCGGAAGGGATTGTATCCTTCATGAATGGGTCTACAGATTTATCAAGCAGAATAAATCTGTATAATTCTTAATAATACATAAACTGCATAGTGTTATATATTTAATTGTAACTTTTTCTTTTTAGTGTTGCACAATCAATATATAATAATATTATTTATCATATAAATATATATATATAGTCATTTTATGAGTAATATTTTATGGGGGGGGGGGGTCCATATCCACCTGACTGGACCAGTGTTCATCTGTGCAGGCATAACTAATCGACTAAGTCTGTAGTTCTCCTAACCTGCAGCTTTTCGTATTGTAGGTGTATAGCTTCAAGATCCATATGCTGTTTCATTCTCTTTTTCTCACTTTATAACACTCGCTCTCTCCCTCATTCCCTTCAGTCCTCTGTGAATATTGAAGATTTTGTTCATTAGGATGCTGTGGGATTACTGTCTGATGTGTTTTTGAGTCGGATATTGCGGCCTTGCACCTCTCCTCAGCACACTGTAGTCATTCGTCTCTTAATGGGAAGCAGTTCTTTCTTAATTGGCATTTAGAGACAGTGGAAATAGTGAAATAATAATACAGTCTCCCTCTCTAGTCACTCATTAGGTTGAACCTTATTCATTTATTTAGCGATTTTGCTTCCGGTTGCTGTTTTCAGCTGAATCCTAGAGAGTTCAATTGTAGTTATAGTTAAGTTAGTAGAAGAGCAGTGCTTGTTTTCAGCTCTCCAAACTGCAATTAAGGTATCGATCCTGTAGTGTTGACCAAGCTTAGCTTATTTGGGTCTTTTTAAAAACTCATCAACAGATGCCTGAGTGAACTTCTTTGCTGTGCTGTTTCATCGATTCCTCTTAGATAGTCAGAATCTACAGGGTGTACTTTACCAAAGCCTGACACACTATATTTTAATACAAGTATTTAACACATTCACTTTGGTTTCATTTAACTTTGCACCTAATATGCACATACGTTTTTGGCTTTGGCATAAATTTGCCCTTGATTTTTTTTCTCTACAACATTCTGCTAACCTTTTAGATTGTTAACACAGACGTCTTTAATCTCCTCGTTTCATAATAAATTAGAATACTTAATACTTAGATGCATTATCTCTCTCTGCCAGAATGAGTTCATAAGTGAGATTTTGAAAGAAATTGAGTCATTGATGGATAGTCTTTTAAATATGTCACTTTGACTATTCAGTATCCAGTCAGTACTCTTTATAAATCTGTTCAGCTGCCTGCCTAGATAGCATTTTAAAGCATCGTATGTGAAAGCTTGTTCTGAAATGTAGACATCAAAACATCTTTCTTATAAAAAACTTTCTTTTTGCACATTTCAGTGGAAGGTTTGTATGTATGCAAAGGATATTCTAGACTGTGCTGCTGCCAGCTTTGTGAAAACATGAATCCAAGCAGTTACTTTAGCAACATGCTAATGACAAACTCCATTGGAATTAACGGAATCAAGCATCTGAGTTGCTTATAGTGTTCTAAATCAGGTTATTATATTGAAATATACAGTGCATGTATGGTTTTATGTGGTATATTGAGTGTCTGATTGTATGTTGCATGCATGTTTTGTGTGCTGTAGTGGACATGTGGTCTGTAGGCTGTATCTTTGGGGAAGTTATAAGAGGAACAGTGCTGTTTCCAGGGACAGATCGTATCCTTCCCGTCTGTCTGTTCTCCAATCCTCACTGCTGTCTCCATTAATATTTTACTTGCCAAATATGACCTAATATTTTATATTTATATACACGATTGTTCAAACGTTTGGGTCCGGTAAGATTTTTTGTATGTGTATGTATCTTATGTAGACCTATATTGTATCTTATACTGAATTATATGACACAAAATACAGTTATAACTAATTAAATATATATTTTGTATTATTTATATATATTTTATATTAAAATATAAGTACAAATATAATTGTTTTATATTTTAATATATTGTAAAATGTAATTTATTCCTGTGATAGCAAAGGTGAATTTTGGAAACCGTAATAATTATTTTAGGTTTCTTTGATGGATTGAAAGGTCAGAAGAACAGTATTATTTTGAAAAAAAAAATCTTATTTTGCTTGTTAAATATGACATAAAAAATGTTATATATGTATATGCATTTGTTTAAAATAGACTTTTTAACATTATAAATTCCACAGCTGTCATTTTTGATCAGTTTAATTCATCCTTAATGAATAATAATAATTACTGAATAAAATAATAAAATAATTACTACACACACACATATATCCAATAGCAAATATGTTAAAATTCTTGAAAACTCCTCGAACACAGGAATCTGATAGAAGCGAATCTGTTATTACACTCACCATTTAACCTGATTTTGGAAGGTATTTGTAGAATGAAAGCTGCCGGGCAGCTGTTAGTGTTTCTTTAGTGTAGCTTCCTCAGACGTGTGATGAGATAAGAGGGAGAGAGATATGGACCAGGCTTTGTGTTTTGGGTGGGAGGCAGTGGGCCGTTCCTGCAGGATGATGTAATGTGGTCCTGGCTGCCCCGGCCCTTTGAACCAGAACCCCCCTTTGTGGGAATCATGGGAAGCCTGGGGAGCCAAAGCAGTCATGTGACTTCCCAGGGCCAACTGGGCTACCATGACAACATCCATTTCCCCCTCTGTTGCTAGGCACCCATAGAGAATTCTTCAGGATCCATTCACTCAGACCTATATGCCGTAAACCATTCCCTTAAACGCCAATAATCAAGAGCGCTGAATGCCAGCAGTCTCTCTCTCTCTCTCTCTATCTCTATTCCCACTCCTGTTCTAGCTGCCCTCATTTCCCACCGCTACACTTGATAATTTGTAATAATGACACCAATGAGGAGATTGCCAAGAGAAATGACTTTTACAGAGATGCAGTTCAGATTTATTAAGATGTGTTTGATCTGGTGAATAACAGAATAATTATTACTAATTACATTTTTATATAAACTACCGCATAAGATTCTTTAATGTTTTTGAAAGAAGTCTCTTATGCTCACCATTCTGTATTTATGTAATGACAATACAATAAACTGAAATATAATTACAGTAATAACAACTGTTTTCTGTAATTTAGCGTCACATGATCTCATCTTCATAAATCAATCTAAAATACTGATTTGCTGCGCAAGAATTTATTATTATTATCAATATTGAAAACAGTTTTTGGGTAAGTGAGTTTTTTTCATTATGGACTCATTCAAATAATCAAAAGTGGCAGTAAACTGTACATTCAGTTATAGTACGTTTATAAAGTTACAAAATTGAATTTCTATTCTAAATGCTGTTTATCAAAAACATCTTGGGGGGTGTATTATGGTTTCCACAAATGTATTAAACAGCAAAAACGGTTTTTAACATTGCTAATAATAAGAACCAGTATTAATGGTCATATTTAGCATATCAGCATATTCAAATGATTTCTGAAGGATCATGTGACGCTGACGACTGGAGTAATGATGCTGAAAATTCAGCTTTGCATCACAGGAATAAATTACATTGTAGAATATATTCAAATAGAACTATGTTCTTTTAAATTGTAATAATATTTCACAATATTGCTGTTTTTACTGTATTTTGATCAAATAAATGCAGCCTTGGTGAGCATAATAGACATCTTTCAAATAAAAATGTGACTAGATATTATATATATATATATATATATATATATATATATTGCATGTATGTATGTGTGCGTGTATATATATATATATATATATATATATATATATATATATATATATATATAAGTCAGGCAATCTGATTAAAATGGCTTTTGGGCCATTATGTGATAACAGACTCAGCAAGTGCTCACACCTCAACCGTGTGATTATAAATATATTAAAGCATGTTCAGTCATCTGTATGTCCATATCTGATCTTGTTTACACTGTCTGGAGTCTGGTAATTGTTTGTTTGAATGAGCATGTCTCCACTCTCTGGAAACACTTGCACAGTCAGTGACGCTTGACAAAAACCTTCGCTTCTGAAATCACTTCATCACTCACCAAGGATGAGGAAGCAGTGTTTGTTTTGCTAGATTGTTTGTTTGCAGCAATAGCCAATTAACAATGCATGTGAATTATTAAAAAATAATAGCATGGACTTGCAATAACAGTCAGGACTTGAACTCGAGACCCGTGAGCCAGCGCCTCTTATACATCAAAGTACATGTGATGCTCTTTGTTTATGATGTACAGTAGCTTGGATATTATGTTTTACAACACAATTTAAGACAACCTGGACCCATCCAGACCAGGATCAAAAATTAACAGGGACTTATGGCAAAAAATACCACCAAAATTGACAAAATAAATTACACCAAGTTTCAAAATGTTGGGGTAAAGATTTCCTGTTTTTGTTGATTTAATCTTATGGATAAAATGTAATATATTTTCACTCTAATTATTGATTGTTTCTGTTAATGAATGGATTATATTAAAGTATTTGACATGAAATGATGACACAGTATATATATTTTAAATGGTCACAAAAAAATATGCTTTCAGAAAAGATAAACAATACCCCTGAAGATCAACGCCAATGGGTAAATAGTGGCTCTTAATGGAAAAGTTAGTTTCCTGAAACTATTTAGATCAGTCTCTCTTCCATATCTTTGTGATTTTTAATATGCTTTATGTTATTTTTTTATCCAAAATGAAATCTTACAAGATTGCAAACACCAGAATTTACCCAGAATGCAAACACATAATGCAAATGAGCATTGTAAAACTGGGCAATATTGGATCTTATGGAGTCTAATAGGAAGTTAAATTGGAATGATCTTGATTATAATGACTCCGCTGATGGTTTAACTCAAGTATCATCAATATCATTATCTTATGGACTGATTTGGTTTCTTTTTGTTTACTTGGACAACAAATTCAGGCTTTTTCCCACTTCGGGGCGTAATTAGGACCCCTCCGAGTGTTTTAACCTTTACTGATTTAGCTTTAATTATCCTGGAGTGGAAGTGTAATCAAACTTTATTTCATTACCGAAGGCATTTCTAGGCTCACGGCACTTACTTTTATGTTTGTCTTGTGTAATCATGTTAGAATAACCACATTATGTCGTTATCTTCATTTTATACTCCCTTAAAAGAGAAATATCATAATTTGTATAATGCATAAACAGCCAGCCCGAGGGCCGTACGTAGGTGGTTTTTCCGTGACTCCACCCACTTTCAGACATCGACCAATGGAATAAGGTTATAGAGCAACTCGGCACGCCCGCTCCTGAGTTCATGAAGAAACTGCAGCCGACGGTGCGTAACTATGTGGAGAACAGGCCAAAATACGCCGGCCTGACCTTCCCCAAACTCTTCCCTGATTGCCTCTTCCCTGCAGACTCGGAGCACAACAAACTCAAAGGTAAGCGAGAGTTCGTGCACTTTTAGTCATACGCATGTTATTTGGCATAAAAAGTCAAGTACTGTCACAGTATTTTGTGTGTGTGTAGCTTGAGGTTGCAGTTGAATCTCATGAAAAATGCTTTTTAAAAATGTTCTGGTCATATTTAATAAAATAAAATAAATATATGTAAATAAATTCATACACACATACATACTTTTTTATATATTTTGTGTAAAGAAAATAAAGCCTAATTGTGTGACCAATTTCCACCATTCTCAATCAAAATAAATAAATAAATAATAGAAAAATTTTTTTTATTATTTTTTATATGAAATTATTTTTTTATATTAATATAATGAAGCCTATTTTTATGACCATTCGAATTCCCTCCATTCTTAATCAAAAAATGTAAATTAAATAAATAAATATTAAAATATAAATAAATATAAATACCACCAAAATTGACAAAAAAATTACACCAAGTTTCAAAATGTTGGGGTAAAGATTTCCTGTTTTTGTTGATTTAATCTTATGGATAAAAGGTAATATATTTTCACTCTAATTATTGATTATCTAATTATTTTTACTTTTTTTTCTAAATTATTTTTTATATGAAATTATTTTTTATTTATTAATTTTATTTAATTTCATTTTATGTCATTTTGGCATTTTATTTTTGTGCATTTTATGTATTTATTTATTTATTGAACTATTTTTTACTACTTATGATATCAGTTTGCATTTGTTTCATTTTACAATTTAATTTGATTTCATTTTTCATTTTGTAATTTAATGTCATTTTATTAGATTGAATTTCTGCATTTTAATTTAAATTTGCAACTTAATTGTTTGACTATTTGTGATGTCAGGTTGCATTTCAGTTTGATTTTATTATTTAATTGAATTTATTTTGTTTGATTTTATGTTATTTAATTTTTTCATTTCATTTTATTTATGTAATTCTATTTGGTGTCATTTTATTTCATTTTATTTTAGTGCGTCTCTGTGTATTTTTTTTTTTTTTTCATTTTATGTCATCCATTTGATTTCGTTTTGTGTTTCAGTTCCATTTTATTATTTTATCTAATTTAATCTAATATATTGTTATTATTATTATTTTTTTGTCTTTTTATTTCAGGTAATTTTGTCATTTTATTTTTGTACATTTTAACTTATTTTGGCTATTTGTGAGCAGCAATTTTACTTAGTCTACACAGACATTTTCTGTTATGTTTATCAAACATGTTCAAATGACAAATTGAAATTGAAACGCAGAGAGAGGGAGCGAGTCAGAGAGAGAGAGAGAGAGAGATCTGCAGAAATCAGTGTCGGCCATTTTGAAGCGGTCCAGCTGGTGGCAGAGAGAAGGGAGAGATGGGATGATGCTGTAAGAGGAGAGAGAGAAAGGGCCTGACTTTACTCGGCTATTTATAGAGCAAGAAAGTGAGGGAATCAAAGAGCGTACAGAGGTGGAGAGGAAGAGAGGGAAGGAAAGGTGAGAGTGCGAGGAAAGACAAGCAGGAAAAGAGAGTGTGATGTTTTCTGTGCCCTTGGGAGATGTTTGCACTGAATTCTTCAAACATCTAAAATCACCAATAATTCTGTTTACTTCCTTAAAAAAATGTCCCTGCTCTAATTCTGTTGAAGTTCCAATAAAAATATATGTAGCATATAAACAGTAATATTGTGAAATGCTGTTCATACCAGTTATTCATAACGAGTATTAATTATTATAAGTGCTCAGTTAATAATGGTTTTTGCAGCAAAAACTTTTTTCAACATTGATAATAATGTTCAATTTATCAGCAAATCAGCATATTAGAATGATTTCTGAAGGATCATGTGACGCTGAAAATTCAGCTTTGTTTCACAGAAATAAATTACAATTTAATATATATTCAAAAAGAACAATGTTCTTTTAAACTGTAATAATATTTCACAATATTAGTGTTTTTACTGTATTTTTGATCAAATAAATGCAGCC
Source organism: Barbus barbus (assembly GCF_936440315.1). Lineage (NCBI taxonomy): Eukaryota > Metazoa > Chordata > Actinopteri > Cypriniformes > Cyprinidae > Barbus > Barbus barbus. Next base: position 20,947,300 of record NC_136721.1, on the reverse strand, counting down.
TTGGGGAGCACAATAAAATGTGCAATTTTTGCAAAAGTTGGAGTTGAATAATTTTAAAATAATTTTATAATTACTTTATAATAATAATTTTAAAGTTTTATAATGATTTTATAATCATTTAAAATAACTTTTAATAATTACAATAATTTTAAGTAGCCTTTATAAAAAGGATACAATTCTGTAAAATGCCTACATTTAGCTGATGTAAACGTTTCTAAGGTCTGTTGTCATGTGTTTTACAGCTAGTCAGGCCAGAGACCTGCTGTCTAAGATGTTGATCATTGATCCCGCTAAGCGGATATCAGTGGACGAGGCCCTGCAGCACCCCTACATCAACGTGTGGTACGACCCGGCCGAGGTGGAGGCAGTGAGTATCTATCTGCGGCCATCTGTCACTCTCACTACCGCATGTCTTTTATATACTGAGGCCTACTCTGTTAAAGTTTGCTCATATTCAGTATTTTGAGTCATCTGTTCTGTTTTTGTCTTTGACCAATCATGATATCCTCCATCACTCATAACTGTTTGAATATGTGCAAAGAAAAAAAAAGTTCTTATGCAATGCACAGCGCTATAAATAACTACCAATCAATATGACTTATTGCAGATGTAAGGCTTGTTCACACCATGTCTGAATTTTCAGGGCAAAGAAAATGCATGTAAATATTTTAAAATGAAACATTTTTCTTTAATTTGTTAAATTTAGGTTTAATTTAATATGACATATATAAAAATATAAAATAAATATGTATTTATTTTTTTGTTTGTTTGTATTTATTTTTTTGTTTTAACTTAAATAATAATACATTTTATTATTCATAAAATATGTATTAAATCACATTAGGTTACACCATTGTTTTTTTTTTTATTGCTTGTGTGTACACATCTAATTTTTTTCCCCCTATATTTATTCAGATCAAAATATGCATTTTTTTATTTAATGTACACAAAACAGATTTTGTATTGTTTATTATTTATAAAAGATTGTGAATTAAACTCACCACATTAGGTTATACCAATAAAAAATTTTTTAACAACTTGATGCATTTGAACAATTTTCCTTCAGTTTTTTTTAAACAACATTTAATATATTTATCTCATTTTACTATTTTTTTTTTTTTAAAGGGTTTTGTGTGGTGAAATTTTAGAACAATTTTAGTAATTTTATTCAAATAATGACTAATATTTATTATCAGACTTGGATGCTTAGATGCAATTTATTATATTATATGATATTTTATTATATTATACAGATCCATACTCAATAGTTTTAAACAGGGCCTAAAATTAACACTCGCCAAGCGCCAAATGCAAGAAAAAATCGTCGTTGGCAAGTACAGTGTCAGTCACCAGTTGGCAGGAAAACTTTTCTGAAATATAACAATGCTATGTAGTAGGAACAACAGACAGTTTTAAAAGGGATTCTGACGTAAGTGAATAAAATCATCTTTTCCGAAGACGAGCTCATCGTGATTAGCTGTTCTGTCCCAAGCGACAAGAGCGAATCAAATAATAGATACAAGCGGGCTGATAAGGTCCGAGCAGTGTGATGGCCAGCTTGTCCCTAGACTCGATTCTAATAACTTTTACCTGAGAAGATATTGCTGCTTCATTTCGGAAGATGAACTTTTCCCATTTTATTCTGGGCTTACACCGCCTAAACGGTGCAGTGAAGTTTAAAAGGTTGCTCATTCGGCTGAACACATACGCTAAGCCACTTTAGACAGCTCACCACACAATTATGTCAAAATATGCGGTTTTGGTGAGTTACCTCGTAAACATGAGTAATAAAGTCTTAAATGACGGTAAAGAGTTTGGAGAAAATAGGGTATGTGTCAGATCCACGTCATGTGCATTTTAAAGAGATAGCGCTGCTTTTAAAGTAAAACCTGCTGAAGTCTGTCACTGATGTAACTCAAAGAACAAAAGAAAGAGAAATCACTCGACTGCTCTAGTCGCTGATTAATAAAGATTAATCTGTATAGTTTATGCATATGCAATTTATAGTTTATGTGAAGATTGTTTTAGAATCCCTTAATATTTCAGAGCTTATTAAACGTTAAAGGAACACTCCACTATTTTTAATATAGGCTCATTTTACAACTCCCCAAGAGTTAAACAGTTGAGTTTTACTGTTTAAAAATACGCACAGCAAACTGAGTATGCTCCGTTTGCCAAAAACATGCAAAGGACAAGAATCTCAACGTTTTAGGCCCTGGTTTTAAATCATTATCAGGGTTTATGTTGCATTTGTTCAGTTTGTAAATGTTTGTGGTTGATTCTGGGGACCTTCATCAGTTTGAGAGGACACAAGAAAGGAGTAAAGATAACAGAAAGTTGTCCTGTTCTTTGATGAAGATTTCTAAACTTTCAATAAGCATTTGCCTCGGCTTCTATTCACACGTCCCCTTTTGACCAACAGCTTGTTCTTGTCTAAAGTTTGTGTCTGTAATGTTTCAAAGGGGTTTCAAGGACGCAACAGGTCTGCTTTTCTTGTTCTAGAAAGTACAGAACACAAAGTACTGAACTACAGAGGAAAACATTTTTGTCTGTAAATATGTGTATAGCTGTTAGCAGATGTCATTTTTATGTGAAATACACTTTTCTGTTGACCCAAATATGAAACGAAAATACTTAGAAAATCTGACATTCAGTAGCAAACAGTTTGTTTTAATAACCCATGAGCATCGTTATGATTAGTGTGATTCTTTTCTCCTTCTCTCTGGTGTTTCTCTTTCTCTGATGAAGGCCAGGAATCAGCAGATATCTATGGTAAATAAAGACCATTCCACACTTAGGAAACCTCCTCATCTCAAACCATTCACACACCGATCTCTTTGTAACACACACTGACATCTAGAACTCAAAAACAGACAAGATTTTTCCTGAAATTCGCACAGTGTGTGAATATGTGTGTATTTGTGTGTGCTTGTATTGTGTACTAATCTTGTAGAATGTATGATACGATTCAGTTCTGTATTCAAATAACATTTAGAGGCAATAGAATAGAATAGAATAGAATAGAATAGAATAGAATAGAATAGAATAGAATTCTGAGGAGGTTTAAAGTTTAAGGCACCATAATACCTCGAATTCCCACAATGTCTGGTTGGTGGTTTTAGTTTTAAATGAATTGAATTAAGCAAATGGGACCCTTAACCCTAAATTATGAATTTTTATGATGATGTATAATATTATGACATTACTTAGGTCAACCAGTTAACAAAAGGCCACCCAATCGCATCGAACAAAGCAACAGAATCATCACTTTTAGATAGATTTACTCAGTGGAAAGGCAGTAAAAATAACTGCTTTGTGTGTACTTCAAATTAATCTTCCAGATTCATTGTGCGTTAAGGAACCCCAGTTTCCATAATACTCCATTCAGTGCCATTTAATCTCTCTTTTTGTTTATATCTCTTACTCTTATTCTCTTTGGCTTGTTACAAAGCCTAGTGAGCTGCATATATAGACAATATTTTTGGCAGCAACACAGGAACATCTGAATCAAGCACAAAATGCTGCCAGTGTTTAGTTTGAACATTTGAAATGCTGTGTTGTGTTGTGTCTATGATGCCCAAAAATGCAGTCTAGTTAGGCTGCTCACTAGGTTCTGAGACACAGCCTGTGTTTCTCATGTCTCTGTCTTAAACCGAAACCTAACGGCGGAATTTTCTCAGATTTTCTGTCGTACTAATGGTGGTGTTTGGTCCTTATTTACTAAGTCCCTGCTGTTGAACATGTCAACTGCATGTGCAAGTGCTGGTAAGACTTTACATTACAGTGTTTATGTTATTTTACATAAAAATATGATTAGTTATGAAAATGATTGTTAACAAAGTGTAATATGTAATTTACTCATATTGTAATATGAATGAACACTGTAATGTAACATATTAACCCAGATATTTTAACATTGCAAGTCTGGCCCTCATATGTAGTGCTGTGTTCTGATCATGATTTCTGCAAGATGAAAAATATTACATCAAATAAGTGACTCTGCAGGATCAGATGTGCTATATTTAGATGTAATTAAACATTTTTAAGTATAACTACATATACTGCCTGATGTATAAAGTATGGAAGCCTGTTTCCGCCATGGAATAAATTTTTTTTTTTTTTTTTTTTTTTACTCTCAATAATTTCCCTTGCAATTCTTAGTTTATATCTCACAGTTCTGAGGAAAGAAAATATATAAAGAGGTCAGAAGAAAATTATGAGATTCCAAGAAAAAGGTAGAATTGTGAGATACCCCCGGTTTCACAGACAAGGCTTAAGCCTAGTCTTAGACTAAAATGTAAGTCTAAGCTGTTTCAAATGAAAGAAACTTGCACTGACTGATCTTAAAATAAATCAGTGCCTGTGTTTTATCTCAAGATGCACACCAGTAATGATTTTTTCTCTAAGGCATGTTTATAAAAACTACTTAAATGTCCTAATTGAACTATGGCTTAATCCTGGCTTAGGCTAAACCCTGTCTGTGAAACCGGGCCATAAAGTCACAATTACTTTTTTATTATTATTATTATTCCGTGGCGGAAACAAAAAACTTAATTCTGAGATGTAAACTCAGAATTCTGATGGGAAAAGTTAGAATTGTGAGATATAAACTCTGTAAAGTCTAAATTCTTTTTTTTTTCTTGCAATACTGAGAGAAAAAGGTCTGTATTGCGCAATAAAAATCACAATTACTTTTTTATTTTTAATTCAGTAGTGGAAACAGGCTTCCATAATAAAGCATGTATTTAGTAAGAGGATTGTATTTATGATTAAGACATGTTTATCCAGAAGACACTCAGTGTTTATGATTATGTTGGGTAACGATTAAATATGTCTCTCTCTCTCTCTGTCTCAGCCTCCTCCACAGATCTATGATAAACAGCTAGATGAGAGGGAACACTCGATTGATGAATGGAAAGGTAGGCCTTCGTTTGACGCTCTCTGCATGTGGACATGACATAACTCACAGCCCACAGACACATGAAGAGATGAAGCTGTAAATCATTCATGCACAAAGTAGTTTTTCTATCAAGGTGGCCACTTACTAAACTATGTATACCGAGATCATGCTAGTGTCCATCCTCAGATGCTAAATCTAGCAATCAAATAAACCTTTTTGCATGTTAACATTTTAAAATAAAACTTGATGTAGTATATTTTGTTTACCTTGTGTTGTTTTAGTATTATTTATATAATATTACAATGTTATCGTACGTATTTTACAAGGTGGCTAATTCGTACGATCTCACTTTTGTACGATTTGTCTATACCCCAGTGACAGGTAGGTTCAGGGGCGGGGTTAGGTGTAGGTTATTCGTACAAACTCATACGAATTGTGCAAATCGTAAAATACGTACGATTTAGCAAAAATCAAATAAATTTGTACGAGTGAGGTCATACTAATTCATACGAATTAGCCACCTTGTAAAATATATACGAATTGCCGTGAGATCGGGCTGAATATTACAGTAGTTTTTTAATACTGTATATATACTACTGTATATGAATACTATATTAATTAGCTCCTATTTTAATTTATTTTAAGTTTTAGTACTTTTATTTGCTCTTGTCATGCTTATTAGGTTATCTTTTGCATTTATATTTCTATTTCAGCTTATTTTTATTTCTGAAATTTTTTAACAGTTGTAGACATAGACATAGTGAAGTAAAATGCTATTAATAAAATACAATTAACAGACCCAACCCTTGAAAGAAAATAAACCTTTTTTTTATTTAATTTTTAGAATTAAATAAATGTTATAATTCAACTACTAGTAATTTGTTCATTTTGTTTTTGTTGGTTTTTAATGAACCTAAAGTAGTTTGAGTTGATTAGATCTACATGTGCGCTTTCTCTCTGTTTTTGTCCCCCTGTCTCTCTGGCTCAGAGCTCATCTATAAAGAGGTGATGAACTTCGAGGAGAGAACAAAGAATGGTGTGGTGAAGGGACAGCCCTCTCCCTCAGGTACTCTCTGTGCATAAGCTATGCTTCTGTAAGTCAATTTAAAGTGATTTTAGCTGTTTATGAGAAACCTTCCCATTGTGACTGCTCCATTTGTCCCTGTCCCCCACTCATCTCGTCCGTGTGACTCAAACAGAGCACGTCCTGAGTGTGATTATGTGCTAGTTGTTCAATATGTAATTGACAATGTTGTTGTCTGTTGTGGTCTTTGCTGAAATTAAAAAAAGGTGCTGTAAGCGATTTCAGCCGATACTTTCTGCTACAAAACAAAACCCCATCCCTAAAGACATTCCAACTAAAGTGCACAGGCAGAAAGGGCTTCTGATTGGCTAAAACAATGAGGGTCTCTCCAAGAGGTTTGAATCAGGAGAACTCTTTCAGTTTGTCAGATTGAAGATTTGTGGTATGTACCAAAGAATAAAATACACGCTTACAGCATCTTTAGGAATATTACTTTAAAACACTATTTTTAAGCCTGCCTTAAAAATGTTAATAACCAATCCTATTTAGCAGCTGTTGCCATCCCCCATTTTCTCAAACAAGATATTATATTGCATTTCAGTGGAAGACCTGTTTGGAGTTCTCTCTATCTCTTTCTCTCTTTCTTTATTTCTTTCTTTTTCTTTCTTCCACAATTTTAAGGAAAATACCCCCCCCCCCCCCCCCCCCCCAAAAAAAAAATAGTGAAATAATTTTTCATGAAAATCAGTATGAAAACTTGTAATAATTTTTCAATTTATTTATTTGTTTATATATTTTTCTTTTATTTTTTCAGTTGATTTTGGGAAGTTTCTGCCCTTTTTAGTGTGTTACTCTGTAATTCAACATTTTTAAGACAAATGCTTTCCAGTGTAACAATTTACTTTAGCACACATAAAAAAAAAATATATATATATATATCCATCCAGTTTTTACCAACATATATTTTTACATTGTATGAATTTAGCAAGAATAACATAGGGGGCAGAGCTTAACGAAGGGGATTTTTTTTCTTTCCTTTAAAGTTTAAACCATTATGTAAATAAATTCTACAGCAATGTAAAAATATCTAAGTAATGGTATAAAAATAATAATAATAAGCATATTAATTCTTGAGTTTAAAACTAAAATGTTGGGAACTGACACGTCAATGTTTAAAAATGTATTTGTGATTTTATAATGTATTGTATTGTATATTTGCCACTGTATATGTATACATGTTTCATAATTAAGATTGGAGTCCATGGTGTCTGATTTGATCATTTTACAATAATAATAGTTCAAAGAGTCTGAACTATTTGTAGGATTTAGTTTGCTAAGTGACTCTTTTTCTTCAAGGTTTGTGGGATGTTGAGTTGCAGTGTGTGTGTTTGACCTGTAGAGGACATGTGTGTGATTGTATTAGTGCGATGTTGAAAATCTGCAGTCCTGCAGCACTGAGAAGGTGACAGACAGTGACACCAGCTGCAGAGATTCCTGCTTGTTGTCATCTTATTTGCTTATTAACGTCTAAAGATGTTAAGAATGATATATTGGTTTCTAGCTGCTTAGGTTTTTTTATATATATTGCTTGGGTGTTTGATTTTTTTTTTGCTTGTGTTTGTCCATCCTTTTCTGGCCTCATTTTCTCTCTCTCTCTCAGTCGGTCTCCTCGCTTTGTAATTAAGTGCTTGTGCTGAAGAAAGCAGTCGCAATGCAGCTCTGTATTTCACAGCAGTGTGGGTTAGTGTGTTGAATCGACACATATATCATTTTAAAACAGCTTTACAAATTGTAGTCTTTAGTGAGTGTGTTTTATGAAAAGTATTATATTTGTATTTTTCGGACAGCTACAGAACAAATATGAAAAAACGGCAGGTTATTTTCAACATACATGCTTGATGGTGTTTATAGATGTCCTGCACCAGCAGTGGGGGGTTGTTGATGTGGCGTCCCGTACTAAACAGTGATTCAGTGTGTTTAGTTAAACCCGCAGAACTGGACTAGGGTTCAAATCAATGCCGGCTATAAATCCTCGTTCCCTTCCTGTTTTATTAAGGATCTGGGAGTCTGAGATGCTGCACTGTAAGATGCTCCATACTGCAGTATAGGCGGGAGATTTATGGAGGGCTCTGGGACGCTGGAGGTGTCCTTTGTGGGGGATGACTGGAGGATTCTGTTAAGTGAGAGAAGAGCGATGTAGCTGAAAGTCTATTTTTCCACTCGAGTAGTCACTGAAATCACATGTATGGCATATACATGATGCTGTTTACTGTGAGGGGATTTGTGGGTAAAGAAAAAACAGGTTAATTTGACAAGAGGAGCTGAAGGGCAGAGTTTTTGAGATAGAAACAGAGGAAATGGGCATTAGATACCCAGAAGACCATCTTGGAATTCAAGCTAGTCCAAACTCCCTGCTATAAAAATGCAGTCTAAGCTGGTTTAATATGATTTCTTGTACTGGCCAAGCTGGTCTCCCAGACTGACCAGCTGAAAAATTGCTAGAACCTCTCTAAAATCAGCAAAGACCAAACTAGTTTATGCCAAATTAAGGTTGTTGTTTTTTTTGTGTGTGTTTTTTGTAGTAGGCCTGGTCTAAAGTATATTATATACTGTATATGATAGCTATATAATAAAAGATGTCAACATAGCCTATTTATTTAATATATTTAATAATTTACACTACTATTTGGGCTTAATAAGATTTTTCCTTTAAATAAAGTAAAGTAATAAAGTAGTAAAATAAAGTAATACGTTTTATTCAGAAAGGATGCATGAAATCAAAAGTGATATTAAAATATTTATAATTTTACAAAATGTTTCTGTATATATTCAAATTAATGCTGTTCTTTTGAACTTTCCATTCATTGAAAATCCAGAAAAAAGTCAGTTTTCACAAAAATATATAAAAAAAATAAAATATAAAGTATCAAATTCAAATTTATACTAATCAGGAATGTTTCTTAAGCAGCAACTCAGCATATTAGAATGATTTCTGAAAGATCATGTGACACTGAAATATTTAATATAAAAATGTAATATTAAAATAGAAAGCAGATATTTTAAATTATAATAATGTTTCATAATATTACTGTTTCAAATAAATGCAGCCTTGGTGAGCAGAAAACAGAATTGTGGACAATGTGATGAGGTTTTTGTCATCTATTCTTCTTGTGTGTGTAAATATTGCTGTTCTTGTGTGCTGTGAGGTAACTGACACTTTCAATGTGATGTGATGTGTAACTAGCAATCATATTTTGCTGGTCTGGCACATTTCTATAGAGAGAGAGAGAGAGAGACTAAAACAGACAGTGACCATAAAGCTTACAGCGATAAAAAGCCCTTGCTGTGCCAATGTCACCCACTCTCTTCATTTTTCTTCTCATTTTAAAGGGTAGCTTCTGCTTTCATCATTTATCATATTGTCTTTTTTTTTGCTTGAGCCCCACTCTGCAGTCACGCTCCAAAATTGCATGTTTGAAATGTTAATCTCAAATGAGGATATGAGCAGTGTACTATAACGTTATTATAAATCATGTTCACAGAACTGAATGGGTATTAAAGAGCTGCCTTCTATTAAAACGAAATATGTAGGCTGCCAGTCCAGTAAATTAGCTTGTAATGTTATCGTAGGAAGCCGTTTAAGGGGTCATTTGCATTTGATTTTTATCAAAAGCAATCTCCTTGCGGGTTATTGGATTGGGCAGAGCTCCTGTTCAAACAGAATCGGTGAAGGATTTGAGGTTTTCTGGGTTGTGGATTTATAGGGCAGTCAGTGCAACTCTTAAACCTGATGAAGAAAAATAGGGACAATTTGTCCTTTTTTCAGGAGGCTTTATTTATTACTTCATATAGAGCATTAGCTCCACCTAGTGGTGTAAATATGCTTTTTTTGTTTCTTGATGCATGTTTTGTTACAAGCGTAGAATGCTTGAGGTTTGCTCATGCATGCATATATGTATGTATATATATATATATATATAAGGTAATATATATATAAGGTAATATATTAGGTAATGCATAAGCTAAGGCAATACTTTACACTCATTTATATTTTTTGTAAATGTATATATTTATTATTATTATTCAATGTCTAATTAAATCAATTAGTTTAAAAATAATCTTGTAATGTTTATATATAATGTTTAAATACCATCTTATCTTAATATTAAGTATTTTTATTATGTGTATTATTATATATGTGACCCTGGACCAGAAAACCAGTCTTAAGACGCCGGGGTATATTTGTAGCAATAGCCAACAATACATTGTATGGGTCAAAATTATCGATTTTTCTTTTATGTCAAAAATCATTAGGATATTAAATAAAGATAATGTTCCATGAAGATATTTTGTAAATTTCCTAAACATATCAAAACTCAATTTTTGATTAGTAATATGCATGGCTAAAAATGTAATTTGGACATCTTTAAAGGCGATTTTCTCAATATTTTGATTTTTTTGCACCCTCAGATGTCTCGGCCAAATATTATCCTATTCAAACTTATTTTTTCAGCTTTCAGATGATGTATAAATCTCAATTAAAAAAAAAAAAACTAACCCTTATGACTGGTTTTGTGGTCCACTTTGTCTTCAGTAAAAATTATACAGTAAAATAGTTTATTCCCATTGTGTTCTTAGGGTTCAAGATAGCATTTTAGATTATTTGATTTCTGTATAAATGGCTTTTGATAAATGTCTCAACATCCTACAATATCACCTCAGATCCAAACCCAGTCCATGGACTCCACCCTTAAACAACCCGCTCTCATCCCTGTGGGATATCATATTTGTACATATTTTATCGTTGCTGTACTTTTTAATATTTGAACATCTGCTTGTAGTATCTCTTTGCCCTGTACAGGGTGTTGTGGCTGTGCTTCTTTTTTTCGTTGTAACCGTTTTTCCCCCGTTACTTCCCTTAGCGCAGGTGCAGCCATGAACAGCAGCGAGAGCCTCCCCCCCTCCTCCTCCGTCAACGACATCTCCTCCATGTCCACCGACCAGACCCTGGCCTCCGATACCGACAGCAGTCTGGAGACCTCCACCGGACCGCTGGGGTGCTGCAGGTGACTAACCGCCTGCCTGCGCAACCCCACGTTCTTCAGAAGGTGAACGGCACCCGCGAACCCGAATGAGAAATCCACAAACCTCGAAAACATGTAATTACGAAATTAAAAAAAGCAAGTAAATATATGCGCATAAAGTAATGTATCACGCGTAAATGATGACAAAGTATGCATTTTCATTCAAAGAAACGTCTGAATATGTATATTTATGAATCTTCACTAGTTGCTTTGCTTTGAATCCCCCTCATATGGCATCCAAAAAATAAGAAGATTTCAAAAAAGAAGAAAAAAAATCGGGAATCTATGTAAAGTGTATATTGACTGGCTGATATCTAATGCCTTGTGATTTTCTGTGCTTCACTCGGTGTGGCAGGGTGGGCTTTTGTTTTAATGAGCACCGATCAACCCTTGTTTTCTGTGATGGTTTTTTGCTTGTTCCGGATGTTTTCGGACGGGCCGGGTGTGTCTGTGTGCGATAAACTAATATGTACAATGGCGCCCCCTATCTTTTGTATATATGTAATTGTGTACAGTTGTGAGGCGTTCTCAGAGTGGGACTGACGGCCAGTAGAGGGAGTATTTGCACACCTTGCCACATCATAGCTAATCACCCGTTTCCCTTTGCCTGTAGTCTTGCATGGTCAGAGATAAAAGTAACTAAGCTAATTATACATATACAAATGTAGAGAACCGTGTTTATATAACATTTAAGGGTGAATGTGGGCGTTTCTGTCGCTCGACAGGAAGTGAGGCTGCTTTACAGGAAGCCATTGAGGGGTACAAGCACTGTCGCTGTCATTTTCTGCCTTTGTTTTTGTGAAACTCTGACTCTCTGCGGCAGCCTTGCATGCTGTACCGTCACCCTTGAAAGGTGTGTGTAACTAAAACGAATGCAGGTCGACAGCATGCACCTCATCCTCACCTTTTGTTCCTCGCAAACTAAATCTCATCATTGTGTTGTCCGAAGGGAATCAACGTGCTTACTACCTAAATTTCAGCTGGAGTTTATTTATTTATTGTCAGATCTGGGAAGTGCCTTTGAAATAATGCAGTTTCCTCCTCGAAAGCACGAATATAGTAACACGACGGCCATGATAGAGGTTTTCCAGGTGGTGTCGGATGTGTCAGGTCTGTTTACCCAATCCCACAATCCCCAATTCATGTAGATCTCCTAGTGTAGAGATCCTGCATTAGATCCAAGCGTCTGATTTAAAGTTATTGTATGTTAAAAAGAGGCACCTTTCTACACTGATCTGCTATAAGCCCCAGATCTGAGAACTACAGTGGCTCTAAACAGTATTCGGACACTTATTAAACGTCATTGAACTATAAAAATACAAGTCAGTTCTTCTCCAGTTCAAACTGGTGCAGTTCATCACATTAAACTAGCAACACAAACCATTTATGAGCAATATAGCTACCATTTTAATATACCGTAAAACATACTAGGTTTTTAAATGTGTCCAAATATGTTTTGGGGCCACTGTTTGTTGCAATGTAACCCCACTCTTCACATTTAATTGTTACATAAAAAAAAAGACATGTAGTCTTTCAAACACACATGGCGGATGTTTTTAGCATTAGGTAAAGATTAGCTTCATTGAATAAACATTATGCAGTACACAGTCAATTGAACATATAATATTTAAGTTGTACGGTTTTGTTTTGTACCTGTATTTGTCCGATTTGATCCGTGTACTAAACATTTTAATAAAGGGATTAAATACACATTATTTTTTTGTTTGTTTATGTAACAGAGCTCTCATTTTCTAACTCATTCTCACCCAGAAACACTGTTTTTGTAAAGTTTTTTCATTATTATCATTATTATTTATATGGCACTGCATGTTAATGTATATTTGTTTCCACTTAAAGGAATAGTTCACTCAAAAATGAAAATTTGCGACATATTTACTCTATTTACATATTTACTTTTAGAGAAATGCTGGTTGTGTGCAAGAAACACATCCATCATTAAGGCATTTTAACTTTAAACCATAACTTCTGTTCGAGTCGATAACCCGTAATAATGCATCATCCAGTGAAAAAGTCCATCCCTGTTGTCCTCACACATCAAAATGCACTGTTTTCGCTTGTAAATAGTGCTTGATCTGTGCATATTTCTCTTCTGATTCAGACAACACGATTTTTTTCCACTGGAAAAAGCTATATTATGGATAGAGGATTGAATTTTTTGGCGTGAACTGTTGCTTTGAGCACATGCAGAAATATGCTCAGATTATGCTTTTGTTTTCATGTTAACACTAATCAAACGCGATTGAATTTTTTGCATACATTTATCAGCTTTGGCATCGTATATTGACCCTTGTAAGATTTCCCAGCCTTCTGATGGACACTGAGAGCTGACATCATTCAGGTGCTGCTTCAAAAAAACAATAACCTCAGAACCTTGATATCAAAAGCCATTTAAATACCCGTTTTATTTGCATGAACATTAGCAGAAGTTTCCCAGCCTAATCAGACATTTTCACCATCACATTGACATTTCATATCATCTCCAGAGGACAGAGAGGGGTTCTGGGAGGTCTCTAGTCTCTGCAAACTACTTCAATATGGCTGCTGATGATTTTACAACAGGGTGGACACGTACATACAGTAGCTTTTGTATTTCGATTGTTATAATTCAATACTAATTGTAAAACGTTGCGTTGTGAATCCAATTTGTTTCGTTGTAGAATAGACGGACAACAATGTGGTGTGTCATCTTGCATTTTATACAGGTTATTTTTCGACGAAAGGGCCCTCGTATCTGTCGGGTCGCGCACAGGGTTAATTTTTGCGAATCCATCATCTCAGTTATCTAAACCATTTAAACCAGTTGTTACGGAATTAAGCTCAACTGTAAGGTTTCAGCCCAGGAGTTGTGTATTTCTCCCATGATGCTTCAAATAACAAACGTTGGGATTGATTTTGGAATGGCTTCTGCTCAATGTAGGTGTCAACACTGAATGTTTGTACTTTTCACACTGTTATTATAATGCTGCTTCTGAAACCAGCGTCCATTATAAACCTGCGACCCAACGCAGAACAGTGATATACGTGGGATGCCACTGCTTTGGCATTGTGGGTAAAGTACTGAACGTGGCAGTATGTGCTGTATTGTAGAGTTTGAGTTTGTCTTGTAAAAGTGGGAGTGCAGTTTGTGAGCAGGACACTAATGACTGGAAATGATGTGACTTAATGTGCTGTTATGATGTCATCATTGAAACTCAAACTGATTGGTAGAGATGGTGGCCTTATGGGAAACGTTCACTGTTAGAGAACAGAATTGTAAAATATTCCCATGTTTTTTTAAGGTTTTGATTAAAACCATTCATTAGCCAGTCTTGTATGTTCATCAATAAATGCATGTTCACAGTCCAGCAGCTCCCAGTAAACTCATCTGTCGTGTTATGTTTGAAATGAAGGTGTATTTAATGTTCTATTTTAGTATGAAGTACATACTTCCATCCAAACAAACCTCACAACAGTGAACTGCTGATGAATCAATGTGTCGCTGCAATCAAAGAAACACTCAAAGCAATACAGAACACATCATTACTATTGACTCCTTTCGCTTTCTTTCCTTCTTTCTTTCTTTCTTTCTTTCCATTTTCCTTTACTTCTTCCTTCTGTTCCTTTCCATCTTACTTCCTCAGTTCCTTCTTGATTCATTTTCTCCCTTCACTTTCTTTCCTTTTCATTTCATTCTTCCTTCTTTTAATTTATTTTTCCCTGTTCCTTTTCTTCTTCCTCTTATTTCCTGCTTTTTTCCTTCCTTCTTTTTTCTTTCACCATTTCCTTCTTTTACTGTCCTTCTTCCTTTGTTTCTTTTCCATCCTTCTTTTTTCCCCATCTTCTTTCTTTTCCCTCCCATTTTTCCTTCTTCCCTAATTGTTTTTCCGTTTTATTTGTATTTTTTGGTTTCCTTTACTTCCTTCCTGTTTCTATTCCTTTCTCCCCCTTTCCCATTTTCCTCCTTCTTTCTTTTTTTCATTCCTTCCTTCTGTCTATTATTGCTTCCCTCCCTTCATTTCTTTTTCTTCCTTCCTTTCCGGCTTTTATTTTAATTTTTTGCCTTTTCCCCATCTTCTTTCTCTTCCTTGCCTTTCTTTTCATTCTTCTTTCCTTAATGTTTGCTTTTGGTTTCATTTACTCTATTTACTCTTCTGTTCCTTTCTTCCCTTTTCCCATTTTCCTCCTTTCTATTTTCACCTTTCATTTCCTTCCTTCTTTAATTTTTCCTTCCTTCCTTTCCTGTTTTTGTTTGTTTATTTGTTTTTTGCCTTTTTCCCCCATCTTCTTTCTTCCCTTTCATTTCTTTCTTCCTTACTTGTTTTTCCTTAATTTTTGCTTCCGGTCTCTATTCCTTTCTTCCCCTTTCCTTTCCTTTCCTTTCCTTTCCTTTCCTTTCCTTTCCTTTCCTTTCCTTTCCTTTCTTATTATTGCTTCCCTTTCTTCCTTTTCTTTTCCTTACTCATTCCTTTACTTACCTTCTGTCTTTTTTGTTTTGTTTCCTTTCGTTCTTCCTTTCTTCAAGTTTACATTTCTGTGTTTCCCTTCTTTTTTCTTTGTCCTTCCTTCTGATTTCCTTTCTTTTTTTCATTTCTTTTTTCTAGGGTTATTCAATGTCAAAAATCGCAGTAGTGCAATAACACAACTCTTTAAGTGAATTATGGAATAATGAATAATGGATTGTTTTTGTAATCATGAATTGACGCTGTGCTAGATAATGTGACGAGTCTTATGGTGATGTTCAACTCTTTATGGTTTCATTTGGACTCGGACGGTATTTTTCTCTCTCTTTCTGTGTTGTCAGTGAGCCGTTCTGTTGAGTTTCAGATGGAGACTGTGGTTCTTTACTCAGTGCTGTTTGACATCTAATGCCATTTTCACACCTCCTGCTCCAGGCTGTTGTTCAAATCAAATTATTCTACAAATGCAAGATAAAATGAGATGGTTGGGGAAAAAAATGAAAATAAAAATTAAAGATTTAAACAGCACTATGGATTGCTGTTAGCACCCGACATTTTAAAGGTACTGTGTATGTAATATAAATATCTGTATGTGACTCAAAATAAACTCCTTTGACCTTGAAATTAATTTTCATGTTTTCTTGAATTTGCATGTCTTATGTATTAATGAATTTGAAGACCTAGACAGCTGACTGGTAGATATTTATGGGTTATTGACAACATGTCTACTTCAAATTTCTATAAATGTGAGAAGGGAAAGTGTATATCTTAGATCCTGTAATTGGTTTCTATGTGGTACTTTTAATTTCATTTTTGACATCAAAGTTCATTTTAAATGTTCAACATGGTGTGACAAATGAACTTTAAAGAGTATGAATATTCCATGTAGATTCTCAATTAATTTAAGGTCATAAACACTTTTATTGCATTCAAATGTCCATCAAATGAACAAAGCCCTGCTCACTGCGGTGCACACTCAAGTAGTCTGCAGTCATCACTGAAGTTAAGGGTTTAAAGTATCAATCACTCTATGATTCAAAGTTTCAAATGTAAAATTAACCTCTCAATCACAGCTTTTTTTCTGAGAATTTCTCAAGCTGTGTAAGAGCTATACCAGCTGACCTGAACATTGAAACTTTTCTTTTTCTTATAAAGACCTTAATTAAGTTAATCAGCTATATGTTTGCTTTTCAGTTTGTGAAGATATTTAGGGTGTATTCACACCAGGAAAGTCCCTAGTTCACTTGCTTTGGTCCAGACTAAATACAATATTGTTTTTTTTTTGTTTGGTGTGGTTCGCTTTCACACTGCCCTTTTAGCAAGCGAACCAGAAATTGTAAACTACACATGTGCTAAGGTCATCCGTTCATTGGTTCATCTATTCAACCGTACCAGAGTTCGTTTGGAAGCGGACCGAGACCACCTCTTCA
The DNA here is from genome assembly GCF_936440315.1 of Barbus barbus. Classification (NCBI taxonomy): domain Eukaryota; kingdom Metazoa; phylum Chordata; class Actinopteri; order Cypriniformes; family Cyprinidae; genus Barbus; species Barbus barbus. Next base: position 20,930,405 of record NC_136721.1, on the reverse strand, counting down.
GCTGGGTCTCGGGACAGTTGCTTGGTGTGCACCCGAGTGCGATTGGTGTATTTACACCTGCCCAAAAGATCTGCACCAAAGGGGAAACAAACTTGAGTTTGAGTCAGTCGAACCGAACAAGATGGGTGTGAATACACCCTGAATCTTGTCTTTCTGTCATCCTCTTTTGAAGTTGTTTGTAGCACACTTTTTAATGGGTTAATTGGTGTGAGTTTGGCTAATTAGTGAAGACAGGTGATGCAAGTTACAGAGAAGCATTTAAAACCCCTCAGTTTGATTGTGGCCATCTAAAAGAGAAAGGAGTTCTTGTGTTTGTTTGAGAGCGAACTAATGCTTGAAGGTCTATGTGTGATAGGAGAGATTGTGTATTGTTTTTTTCTTCTTCTGAGAATCCAGTGAGCCAGATCTTGAAGTAGAGCTGCTTTTAGGTTTATTTTTGAGATGCTTTCGGTTCTTCTCAAACCCGGCGTTGAAGAGTCCACAATTTAGGAAACTCGTGAATATGAATTAATCCTTCAACACCACTATTACCACTTAAATACCACTATTTCTCTCCCTCTGAGTCAAACAAGATTTTAATATGGCACAGGTTTAGCTTTCCACAGTTTTCTTTCAGTGTCATGAGAAGTTGTAGTTATTTGTTTGAGGATGCAATGTGAGAAGTGACATTCACACAGTGTACAAAAAAGTGATCAAGTCATGGCAATATGGTATTAACTCATAATTTAACCAATTTCAATTGTGATATTCAACTTTTTAAGTCAGTTTAATATAAGTTGAAATGGCTTGTACAGACAGTTTAATTAAGGCAGCAACTGAGATGAATTGAAGTAGACTATGTGTATTTATGTGACGCTACAATTTGAGGATAGGAACTAACAGAAGGCATGTTGTCCAATTCATGAGTAAATTGTCTTTTCGAGTTTTTCAGACTGGTTCACAAGTCATTCTGAATGATTCATCACTGAATTTATTTAAAATCCTTGTCCAGTGTTCAAAATTGGCTGGAAAAAGACATTGCAAATGCATTGTTCAAATAGTGGAAACATTTCAAACTAAACATTTTGAATGATGAACTGATTCTGCTTGAACACCTGTGTGAACTTGAGTTGAATCCACTATAATTCACTTTGACACCCAGGTGATTTTAAAAGTAGTCAAGTCACTTTTATTTATATAGCGCTTTTAACAATACCGATTGTGTCAAAGCATTTAACACTATCATTCGTTTTGAGAAAGCATTGAGCATTGAGAGGGTTTGATATTTTTGACGTTGTTAGAGCTACCTCCATACAGTTCTTATTTTATTTTATTCAACTCTCTCTCACACATGCACACTCTTGACTGAAGCATATTTATCATCTCAATAGCTCCGTTACCTACAGTGGACTAACATCTCATTTGGTTTAGTTCTATAAAATGGAGCAAAACCCAAATCACCAACAAAAGACGATCCCTGCATGAGAAGCACTCTATTATCTGTGCTTCTCGCCAGCTCCAGAGGTTTGTATTCTTCAGCTCAAGCTTGGCGTGAAAATATTCCTGGATCCCACTCCTTTCTGTCATTGGTAGCTCCAAATGGAATTTGCAGGCTCCGTTTACTTTGTCCGGCTGCTTTAAGCCTATTACCCAGTGAAGAAAGGTGCGGAGTGTGAGCCAGACTGCTGCGGGATGGAGCACAGGCCCCCTGATAGCTCTTCTAATAGGTTCAGTAAAATACACTAGAGGGAGCTTTAAATTCAAACACTATTATACTGGGTGAGGTGACAAGGATGTTAATTCCCAGAGTGCACCGGGGCAGTGCTAGAAGTCTGTAGCAAATGATTAGTTCATAAGAACACCAAAAAATGAAAAATGTAATTGAGTCAGCCTTATGCCGTTCCAAAGCTGTGTTGCTAATAAAAGCCATTAAAAATAGTGGTGGTTAATTGAAAAAAAGATTAAATAATGTTGCCCAAGTACAAATACTTCAATTGCTAAAACGGAAATACAAATGTCTAAATAGTAATTTAAACATAGGAAAAACTAAACTTGAATTTAAATGAAAACTGAAAAAAACCCGATAAAACCTGAAATATTAATAAATACCATTTTAGTATATAAGTTTTACTGAAACAACACCGCTCCAAAAATAACTTTTTTGTGCAACATACCATACAAACCCTTCAGAAAGATACTACAGCTGCACTTGTCATTGGTGCTTCTGTGTTTGGTGTCCATATGTGACGTACAGTATCAAGTGTGACTTTGTGCACAGCAAAAAGAGATTTGATAGCTGTGGTGGAGGAAGTGTTAATTTGTGAAAAAATTACTTGGAGTATAGTCAAATTTAACACTTGTATCATGCTTGCTTTTTTGAGCTCTATGGATTTTCAAGTCATTCAGGTTTGGAAATGATGCTTACATTTGTTCTTGCATCGTTTAGTGAGATCTTGCAACACAGTACTGAGAAATGTTCTTAAATGAACATCCTGCACACAAATGCATTACAGGGAGAAAAGATATAAAAGCCCACCCAGATTCAGACTGGGTCAATATTCCCATAATTTTGTTGCATTCTGCGTCATGCTATGTGTTTTGGTACATATTTATCTCTTTAAGAATTATAATGATTGGACACAGCAGTTTTTTTAGGACATTGACTTTAGTTCATGGACAATGTCCAGATTTGTTTGGGAGGCTGTAGTCTTATTATCGTGGTTGTAAATATCAGACCACCCACAGATTTCATGTGTGGTCGAGCCCAGCGACTGATACAATGACACAACACAATTTAAGACAAGTTTAAATGAGATGCATAATTTAATTTAATTGCATTTCACTGAATGCATCAAGCTACAGTAGAAGCATGGACAGCTGCGACAAGGCAAATGACCCCACATGGTCCGAGAGATGAACAAATCCCATCTCGGTCTTCATTTTAACAGACTTCCTCCCATCTAGCACCGCTGCAAGAAAATGATGTGCGACAGGCACAAATGACAAAGACAGGCTGAGCATTTGCAGTGTTTTCACAAGTATTTACAGGTCTACTTGGGTTTTGGTCACGTGGGGAACGCTGTGGCACAGCAAAAAAAAAATCAGATTCTTCATCAATATTTTTATCCACTAAAAACATCTTAAATTTTATCTGAGCCATTATTTATTTATATATATATATATATATATATATATATATATATATATATATAGGGTGGGCAAAACCCTATAAACTGTTAGATTTTGATTTATGCTTAAAATGTTATTTTTATTTATTTCATATGCTTTAAGTGCAAGGAAAAGCCATGATATAAAATTTATATGAAACACATTGAGAATTCTCTGTTTAAATACCAGTACGTACATTAAACATTAATTTGCATTTATACAGACATTTGTTTTTCATTGTGGAATTTTTAACATTATTTCTCCTTTATATACACAAGAGGATACATGACAGCTCAAGGACACATTTGGTTGGATCACAAGAAGAAATAGGAGTGACATTCGTGCTTCTGTCATCCTTCAGGGGTCTCCCATCATCTAAAACTCAATGTTCATTCATGTAATTGATTAATTCTCTCACATTCAACCAGAACTGTCTAGAGTTCCTCTTATCATTCGCTCTCAGGTCAGAATTGCTTTCTTTTGGTTTGAAAATCATCTTTCATTTTAACATCCAAGCTGCATCGTCCCATCATCCCTCTTCATGAATCCAACTGGTTCAATCCAACAACTGGTCCACGTTCTGTTCTGAAAATTTGGCTCAATGGGCTTCGCTCAACCGCGTCGAACCTTTGCACCAAACGTGCAAAGATGCCGTGAAGGTTGATTTAGTCCCGTTCTGTCTGAACACAAGCCCACACAATGTAAAGTTAATGGTAGACCGTTAACGGCTCACTGGATCCAGATGGTGTTGGCTCTGTCGGGCCGTTGCGGGTCTGCGGTCAGGTCTCCGAAGGTGGAAAAGAACTGCTCCATCTCTTTCTGCAACATCTCGTTTCTCTTTTCTGCATCGTCCTTGGCTCGCTCTGCATTCCTCAGCTTGATCTCCACCATGGTGTATTTCTTCTTCTCCTGGTCCAGCTCTTCATGTAGATTTGCCATCACTGTCTCCAACTCTAGATTCCGTAATTCCAGACTACAGGAAAGATGGTAAAAGGCGGGTGAATACACCTTTTAATACTGTGATAGTTTGAGACACTTAAAGGGTTGATTTAGGTGTTTAGGTTTAAGATCGAGCACAATAAAAAAAAAAAATTATAAAAAAATTATAAATCTGCAAGAATTGTTGCAATATTTTAAAGTCATACATTTGTTGAAATATCACATTAGACATCAAATATAAGAAGTAAACAACTTCTTATATTTGATGTCTAATGTGAAATTTCAACAACTGTATGACTTGAAAATATTGCAACAATTCTTGCAGATTTATAATTTTTTTTTAGTTTTTTTTTTTTTTAATCCAAGCTAAGAAACTAATTTATGACTCACTAGTGTATTCAAGATTTGTAAAGTAAATATTTGTTTCATTTTATTAAAAATAAATATTTTTATTTTATTAAATGTAAATATTTTTCAAATATATATTTTTTTGATTTTATTAAAATTAAGTAAATGTTGTTCATTTAAAAAAAATTAAATCAAATAGATTTTTTTTTATTACAATAATTTTTATAAATATATATTTTATTTTTTGCAGTTTAGGTGTTTCTATTCCATTAGCATTTTTATTTTCTTTTTTTTTTTTTTGCAGCAATAAAATATCCAAAACACCAACAGGGAAGACAGAACAATATTAAAATGTTTGCCACATCTCATATTTCTACCATACTGAAGAGAATGTGTGTGTGTATGTGTGCAAATTATTTATTTAATTTATTAACTTATTTATTGGTATTTCCCTCATTTTATTTTAGTTATACTATTCTATTTTCCTACAAATCACAAAAAATACATAAATGGTAGCTGACTTTCCATTTCCATTATAGGGGAAACGCAAGTTGGAAACATTTTGGGTGAAAAATTATTTAATTTGTTTTATTTTCTATTCATTTTTAACTTCATTAAAACTGTGGAAAACATCACTAGTTTCTGTGCTCTGCAAAGTTAATTTTATGATTGAAGATGACTCTCACCTCTTGATCCTGGCCTCGTATTCGTTCTTCTGCTTGAGCATTTCCTGTTTGAGACTGGCCACCAGGCTGTGCAGTGCACTGTGATTGGTCGGTCCATTTGTGACAGCAAACGTTTCGCTGTTATCACTGCTGCTGGTTCCTCTGCTTCCTCTGCCTCCTCCGTTACTGGTCCGCTGCTCCCTATCGTCCACCGCCAGTCCGTTGTCCTCCTGCACCGGGCCGTCCAACAAAGGATCTTCAAAGTTGCTGCCAAAGAAGTCCTGCTCTGGGCACGTGGTTGTGGAGGAGCGGCAAGAAGTGGAGTTTTCTGGTAGAGAGATCTCGCAAGACGAGGTGGACCACGTGGCGCTATCCACGCTCTGTTTGTCCTCACAGCTGCTGCTCAGACTGGGCTGCATTGTCTGCTGCTGATGGATGTGGACATTGTCGTATGTGGACAGACGGTTCTGCTGGTGCTCGGTGTCTCGACTTTTAGCCTCGCGCATCAAGACGTGACCGTTGGGCACCCAGAGTCCATTCCGTCCATTTAGAGTCCCATTTGTCACATCTGTGCTGGATACGCCCATCCGAACGATGCCGTTCTGTACACCCATTTTGGTGCCTGAGCCTTTTATCGCACCCGTCCGACGGGCATGAAGGGTTCCCATGTTTGGTAGAGTCTGAATTTTCTCCTGATTGGCATCACATGAGGACGATGAGGATGAACTGAACGATCCATTGGTGACAATCCCGCTCCCTTTGCTAAACGCTGGGTTCTTTTTCACGGAGAGTGGAGGACTGCGGGCCACCTCGAATCGCTGTCCGGTAAAACCATTACGTGGGCTGCCCGAACGAGGAGAGCCATTGTCCAGAGGAGCCCGGCTGGGTGATTCTGGTGTGTCCCAAGTGCACTGTCGGGTGTTATTGTTCTCTTTGTTTTGAATCTGACCATTTGTAGGCCGTTTCTGCGTCTCATTATTGTTATTATTAACCAGTTCCAGAGTGCTAGTATGGTCCTCATCGGGTGGGAAAAGAACATCATGGCTGCCAATCAGAACAGCCATCAATTGCTGGACCAGCACTGTGCCTGAACACATGACAAATAGATTACTCAAACACTGAATATAATCCAGATCCAGAGATTTCTGGAGTGAGAGATATGGATAGGAAGACCTACCTTCCATTATAGTCACTGGGTCCTCAACCTTTGGCCTTAGAATATTTGGCCCAAAGACCGTAGCCAGATTCTGTACACTCATTTTATTCACACCTGAGTAGGACTGAACTTCATCCAAAAACCTGGACAAGAAAGAAGAGTCTTAACATAGCAACTGAGATTTCTAAAATTGTATGTAAAAAGTTGAATGTGTAGCAAAAAAAATAAGATTTTTTTTCACAACAAATAAATGCAATGCAATGCAAAAAAAAAAAACTTGTTCCCAAAACTCTAAAATTGATATTATGCTATGAAAACATCAAGTTATTTAATATAAAAAAATTTTTAAATAGTGCCACTGAGTCAATTGATTCACTGACTCATTCAAAGAAAGCCACTTATTTAATTCCTGAATGCATGGGCGGCGCTAGGGAGGGGCTAGCAGGTGCTCCAGCACCCCCAAGAAAAACCAAAGCACCCCCATAAAAAATTAAATAAAATAAAAACATTTGACTCATTACACATGCATAACTACTACAATGCAATATAACGTGCCATGATTTGCAGTCGCACATAATGTCAGCATTTTATTTTAAAAACTGATCGGTTCCTTGTGCCAAGTAGGCTACTGTAGGCCTGCCCCCGACTAAATTGTTTTCTAGTCAACTAGTCACACGTTTATATTAAAGTGATTACTTTAATAACCTACTAAACCATGCCTTAATATAGGTATTTAGACATATTATGGCCTATTCCATGCTCAAGCGTACGCATAAAACTTGCCGCAAAGCACCAGCTAAAGTAATGATTATGAATGCATAGAGGGAAAAGAAGACATTTCAATTATGTTTTAATAAACTAGTACTTTCTCAGTCAGTGTCGGCTGCAAAGATTAAGTTGCCGAATTCTGACGCTGACTCACCATCTCCACATGGACGTGCCTTTAACAGAGAAATGCACCTGGACTACACATTCAGAGAAGATTTTTTTGGTTTTCAAGCTTTCTGCAGATTTCTTTATTTCTGTGAGATGGTCCATTGTTGTGACGCGCTCTATTCATGGAGACAGCAAAAAGCACATCCAAAAAAGCCTATTTTAAGTTCTTTCTGCAGGAAAAAATAAATAAATAAAAATGATTGCGTGGGCTTCCCCTTAGGCTACAGTAAGCGTGATAATACTCCCACAATCCTCATAAACATTGGAAATGCGCCTATATAGCTATATTTAATTATTCATATAAAAAAATAATGACAACAACCTGTTTTGGTCATATTTACTATTAATTGCCCAGCTCCCCCTGTCATTGATCTAGCACCCCCACAGCACCTGCCTTCAAAATTCTCTGGAACCGCCCCTGCCTGAATGCATCAGTGTTTCTGAATGAATTGACAAAGTGACTCACTTAAAGACAGTAAATTGTTTCATTCACAAATGAATCAGTGTTTTTGAATAAATTGATTGAATGGATTGATCCAGAACTCACTCAAAGACAGTCACTTATATACAGCAGTGTTTGAATGAATCGATTGACTGAATTGACTCAGTGACTCAAATTCCCACCACTAGTGCACAGTGGTGGGACAGTGACTTGCTTTGTTCCTGAATGCATCAGGGTTTATGAATGAATCAACTGAGTGAACTGACTCAGTGACTCACAGACAGTCACTTGTTTTGTTCCAGAATGCATCGTGTTTTTAAATTAATGAATTGATTGGATTGACTCAGTGACTCAAATTCCCACCACTAGTGCACAGAACTGTTACATATTTTTTATAGAATATTTTGTGATAAGCCACAGCTGAATGGAATAAAATACAAAATCACCTACTTGCATATGTATTTAAGCAGATTGTAGTTTACCGGAGGTAGACCTTCTACTTGCCTTCTTAATTCCTTCATTCCCTGCACAGAGAGAGATTTACAAAATAATAATAATTAAATACACATCCAGGATAAAAAGAAATACAAATGTATGCCTTTGTTTAAACTGATTCTAGTAATTCAATTTTAAATGATCTGGACTAATGTGCATGATTAAAAGATGTACTGAATGAAAAAGCAATTAAACCTATCTCATTGCTTTTAAAAGTCTTCCTAATTGACTTTAAATATTCATATTGCAATTTATTCCGTTAGTACTATGTTATTCATCTAGGCATGGGTCAGAGAGTTTAACAATTGATGACGGTCTAGATTTAATGATGCGCTCCATTCCAGATATGTTTTTATCATGGTCGATATGTCTTTTCCCTGCAGGCTCTCACTGATGAAAATGACTTTGCTGCAGCACATGAGAAAGCGATTTCTCAAAAACAAATGGATCCAGTAAACTAAAGCCTTCTGCTTCATTTGACATGGTACCGCGATTCTTTGCGTATACCGCACTCGAGGGACTCTCAGAGGTACGAATCTCGTTCAAAACCTCGGGGCAGTAAATTAAATTCAGTGTTGCAAGACCCCGTCTTGCACTTTGATTCTATCCTGAAACCATTCAAAAGCCGCTGGCTGACACACAGGTGATTCGCACAAGGTAAAAGTGTAACTTGAAAGTCAGAATTAGGCTGTTTCCATTCCTCGGGGTCAACCTTTTCTTCTTCAGGCTCAGCGAAGGTAAGGAATTGATTCACGCAAGATGAAAGACGACTGCAGTAGAATAATGGGATGAGTCATTTGCCATTCTCTCAGCCTGCTGGTGGGAACCGAACTCAAAAATAAGAAAGAGCAAAAGGAGGGGAGCTAAAAAGGTCAACATTATTTTGAGTCTACAGTGAGGCTCATTATGAAAAAAAACAACATAAGAAATAAAAATAAAATCGCTTAAAAGGTTCTTCACAGCGATGCCATAAAAGAACCATTTTTGGTTCCATAAATAACCATTCAGTCAAAGAACCATCTCTTTCTTACGTTTTTATAATCTGAAGAACCTTCTTTCGCCACAAAGAACCTTTTGTGAAACAGAAAGGTTCTTCAGATGTTAAAGGTTCTTTATGGAACCATTTAGACAAAAATGGTTCACCTATGGCATTGTAAAGCACCTTTATTTTTAACAGTGTTCCCACCCCAAACAATACAACTGTAGTACTGTATATGTATTTGGTAACTTTCATCATTAATGACACAGACATTTGAAGAAAACCATTGCTCCCCTGAGTAATGAGACATGTTACAGCCACCAAGTATATGCAACAGGCATATGCTTGCAATGTGATGGTCAACAAGAGACTACTCACTGCATCCTGGTCTTTGCTGAGGAGTTTGGTGCAGGCCAAAAACTCTTCGTATTTACAAAAGGGGATGACCGGCTCGGGCAGCTCTCTCAAGTACAGCTTCAACAAAGATGCCACGGTGTGAACGTCTGTGTTACTGCAGAGAAAGTTGGAAAGAATAGACATATATAAATGCCTCAAAGAATGAAAAGCTAGAAGCATAAGGTGTGTAAAAACAGTGCACTTTAAATGACAGATTGTGGGTGTTCATGATGTGTCAGTATCCCAGCGGATCTAATGATGAGTAACATGAAGCAGGTACTAAATCAAAGAAAGCACTAGCACATCGCTGATCAGTTCGGTAACGGCCCAACAGAGGACTGTGACAATCCCGTAACAAGCTGCATTTATTGACTCTTCCCGGGTGGGCTGGACAGGAATAGCAGGCATGTGTATAATGTAACCGTCACATGCATATGCTGTGTTTTGACCCTTTATAATTATCACCTTGCTTCAGACACCAGTAAGATCTAAATATGAATGGTGTTAAATATGCAGTGTGCTTTCCCTGCTGCGTCTCTTCCCGACAACGTGATTGTGGAGCCCTGACAGCCATTGCTAAATTAGCAGATTGTAAATAAACTGGAGAAGCAGCTGCTGGTGTTATCTGCAGCATTTGGTATTGTGGAAGTGCAGAGAAAGCTTTTTCAGAGAGAGAAAGTGTCCAGGATCTACATTTTAGGGTAATGTGAAGGGCCATTAGCTTAAAATGGACAACATAATTGCATTTTCAGGCGAATAATGGATAAATATCTCCTAAATGGTAAATGGGTCATTTGGAAAACTGCACAGAGAGAAATGAGAAAAAGACAAAATAAAAAACCTGGAGGTGTTAAAAAGGATGAATTTGTCTTGTTAATGTATAAATGTCAATTCTTGGGTGAATATTCCTGATTTAGATTCTGCTTCAGTGTAATGCCAGGCATCTGAGAAGAAAGCAAATCTATTTTTATCAAAAGATGGCACACTTATGAGTTTTAATATAAAGTGAATGTATGTGGAACAAGTTTCACAGGCTCTAAACAAAGCTGTCACTGTCAACTGCATCTTTTCGCTTTGATTTGTCAATGGAGCCAGAGTAAACTTGGATTTAATGAGGACTCCATTCAGGCATTAATGATATGATACGTCTTTGCTAGATCTCATTTACTTTCACGCATTTAGTAGACATGTTTATCCAAAGTGACTTAGTCTGCATTCAAGTTAAACAAAATACTGTTCAAAAGTAGGCTCAACATGGATGCATTTAATTGATAAAAAATACAGTAAAAGCATTAATATTGTGAAATATTTTTACAATGTGACGCAAAGTTGAATTTTCAACACCATTATTCCAGTCTTCAGTGTCACATGATCCTTCAGAAATGATTCTAATATGTTGATTTGCTGCTCATATGACTTTTTTTTTTTATTGTCAATGTTGAAAACATTTGTGCTTAATATTTTGTGTTATCTTCCTGTCCTCAAATTTCTGAATGGTAGTCTTTGAGCTACAGGAATCACCAGCATGTGTTGTGTTTTGGTTAACCAGCTTCATCAGAAAGGCCAAAGACCAGCCCCCAACCAGCACATGAGTATTATGTGCTTTTTTAGCTTCCAGCCCACCAATTTACAACTAAAACCTCATTCAAATCCTCCATGACTATTGTATTTAGATTTCTCAGTGTTCATGCTCCTGAGACAAAGAAATACACTGGAGAGAGACGATAAGGAGTGTAGGAGAGATAATACAGAAAATCTCAACTAATCTGAATGAGATTTAGCAGATTTAAAGTTGTTCATGCATATATTGTTTTGCAGATTCCTTTCATATTCATAACAGAGACTGTAAGTGTATTTAGAGCAAGTACCAGTCGAAAGATGGTTTTTCCCCACAGTCGAAAGCATCCTGAAGCTCTTTGACGAGGTTGGCTTGTCCGGGCAAACGGAAGAGCCCTTCTTCTCGTAGACCCTGGCGGCGGATGAAGTCCACGCACTGCTCCACCAGCATGGGCGCCATCTTATTGCCATAACGACGTTCATATCGAACCGTCTCTTCCAACTTCTGACCAAAGATTCCTGAAACACAAACCCATAGGTCATGAGGATCAGATAATCTAACATTTAGGAATATATCCTTGCTGAGAAATTGATATCTTTATTTCATTTTATTTGACTTTTAGGTAGGCTATATTGTTATGGAAAGTAAGTAGTCATGAGCTATCTGACAAGACTTTTAGAGCCTTAAAAATTGATTTGTTTTGTCATGTTGAAAAACAATTGATTCCTCTATTCCTATATGTAGGAAAAAAGTGAGGAGAGAGCTGCTAAAGAAGCCTGATTTAAGCTATTCTTTCACGTCACGCTAACTGAGAAGAAAATCGCACACTTCCTTTCCTGCCCTGTTCTTTTGTCTGCATCAGTCAGGCTGAAAACAAGCGTGATTCACATGTGGCATGCATATGAGCGGGGATTAACCCAGACTTCCTGGAAGCTTTGGATCGGTGGCGCTTTCCGGGTCTCCGGACGCAGACATGCGGTACGAGATGGTACAAATTCAACTAAGCCTAGAAGACAGGAAGGGTTTTGCCGCCTTTTTCCTGCCTGAACTGATGGAGGGGAAAAAGAGCTTGGACAGATGAGAGAACAATATTTCACATTTTCTTTGATTCAAAAGAAAGTCTGACTCACCATGTTTGAAGCTGACACAACTTTTAATTTTACGGAAGACACTTCTGTGTGTGAAACTGTAGTAAAATAAGGGATGCAAGAAGGTGCATCCGAACTGTCTGCCTCTGAGCATCTTCAACAATAAGTCCAAAGTGGCCTACAATCACACTACTGCTGGAAAATCATCCAAATCATGTTCCTTTCCTCCAATTAGAGTCTTGGGAAAATGCTTTGGGAACTTCCATAGCTGGATCGCAACTGGACCTCAAAATAATGAAGAAAAAGGACTTGACTTGCGTAGATAGTTTTACTTTTCTATATACATCCCTTTCTGGATGAATAAACACAGAAGTTTCCTGTGATACATCTCTGGACAAGCGATGTCTGTCTGTTATTAATGGTGACCACACAGGTGTGAGATGGTGATCTGGCTAAAACACATGAACCTAAGTAGAATAAACTGAATGTAGACATTCGCTTGGCTTCAATTCTTTAATGATTTATGCAGAAGCTCTTGCATGCGTTTCTTGTTTCCCATGGAAAGAGTTTGTGAGGAGTCAGACTTGTGTTTCCAGCCAAAAGTAATCTCCTGATGGTTCTCTTCTCCCTTCAGTGAGTTTACACTGTGGTTTCTCAAGCCTGGATCTCCTAATTGTGAATCCTCAGGGCTTTAATATCCCATTTTGGTTGAGCTGTTCTTCTGACTTTGACTTGACTTTGCTGTCCCTGTGTGCAATAGCAGTCAATTAACAACACTAGACACACACTCAACTTCATGCCGTCTTCAAGCTGTCCAGGGCTTTTCTGCCGATCTCACGTATTCACACACAGCGCTCTTTGTGCTGCTGCACGGCTCTTATCCTACAAAAAATCAAATATGAGCAGCTTTCAGACCGGCTCTCCTTGCAAACTATCTTCTCCTCTCATTACAGTCTTGCACCTTTTAGGTCTTCCTGACTCATTTCAGACCTTTTGAGGTTGTCTCTTCATTTTTTGCTGGTCTTTCTTCACTTCTTGTTGTCCCTCATTACAGTCTCGCACCCTTTGAGCTCTTGCAGTTTCTTTGGTCTTCTCTTCTCTCCTCTGATCCCTTCTCTTTGTCTCATCTTGTCTCCTTTTTGTCCACTGATTGATCCGATTGCCCTGAAACCATTCCCTGTATATTCTCTGTTCTCTACTTCTGTACGTCTGGAACCAAGAGTCCGTTTCCTTCTTTAAGGAGGTTTGGATTTAAAGGGGAGGAGACGAACTGCTCCATCCATCCAAAGCTCAGACCTGACCTGTACTTCATAGCAGAGAGTAGGCCAAAACAACCCCTCCTCTCCGTCCCCTAAGGTTTGTGTTAAAAAGCTGCTAAGCTCTTAGCTGTGTAATCGTCTATTGTGGCTGTTCCCAGCCTTCTGCCCTCATTCCTGCTGTTCACACCGCCGTGTTTTTGTGGACGTTTGAACAACGGCGCTCGGCACAAAAAGCTCCACAATAGCTGTGGGCGAATCGCTCTCAGCCTAGAAGGTCTTCCAGTTCATTGGCGGAAAAGATTATATGCAGAAAGATTGTTTTAATCTTCTTGAATAAAGAATAAAAACATGAATTTTGATTTTTTTTATCTAAACCTTCAGGCCAGGATTAACAACTAAAACAAAGAAACGAGCTCTAGATGCTTTTAAGTTCACAAAGATTAGACATGCCAACAGCAGCAAATTATGACTTCATTAAAGGGCCTGTATTAGATTCTCACAGTCAGAAGCCAAATAGGAGCTGCCTACTGTATAACACACATTGCATACGAAAATGGAAGTCACTTTCTTGACCTTAGAAGCTCAAATCTGATTGCCTGGGTTTAACTTGCGAGAGTCAGGGTTTACTGGTTTTCATCTTGCTTATGATCCGTACTTTATAGGAAGGACATATTTTTGTGTTTTCTGTGAAGTCATCACAAAACAACATGCTTTTCCACCAGTGGGCTATTGCTCTTTCAGATAAACTCATGAATAGCATGTTAAAAATTGCTTTACATGTCACTGGCCAGAATATTTTATTTACACTAAATATACACGAAACTAGTCTATTACAGTATTTATTATTTGAGTTATGAAATAGTTTTTATTTTTATATTTTTATTTTTTTCATAAATTTTTTTATAGTTTTTAAATTTAATTTAAGTTTTAGTAATTGTGCTATATGCTTTAATCATATTTATTAGTTTTTGATATTTATTTATAACTTAATTTTTGTTATTTTAGTTTTTGTTATTTTAGTTCTTAAACTTCTCATTTTCATTAAGTTAAAATTTTACATTCAATGGGTCATTTATTTTATTTCAGATTTATTTCAATTGCAGAAAACTGTTTTTAATACTTTTATTTAACAATGCCAACACTGCATGAGACTAAAAAAGAACCTTAACCAGAACTAGAAGCGTATTATCGCAAATTTTAGTCCTAACTAGTCATAACAGTGTCTTGTATTTTCATTACATCATGCTGGGAAGCTCTCATTGGTCCAAAGCTGTGGCTTTTCCTGTGCAGCATTGTGTCTTCTGTGAGGACAAATGCATTTCTTGACACTGCATGTCACATGTTGTTTGAACATGGTGATATTTGGCATTATTTTTAAATAAAGCTTGCATTATTGGTCCCTCAGGTCACATGAAAGTTTATAGAGTTCCTCGTTTAGTTGAAGTGAGCTTTTTAACGAATAGGTGATCTCTCTTGGTTTATATTGGAAGTGTCAGCCTCAGACAGTCAATACTCCATTAACTACAAAGAAAACACTTACATGTCATTGCTGGAAGCCGATAAAGTCTTTGACAGAAGTGTGATCACACTGCAAAATAACAAGTCAAAATCTAATTACGTCTTAAAGTGATTATAAACGACTGTGACCTAATGAATTATCAACTTCTTGCAGCTGCACACACATGCTCATATCAAATATGAGACGGAGATGTCGAAGGTCAAGGAGAAGAGACTGGAACACACATGCACTGCAACTGGGTGGTCGTGAAACACCACAGGACCCCTACAGTGGGATATTGTACACTGTTTGACTCAGTGACCTTTGACCTGTGGGGTAAATCAGCTGAGTGTGGTAGGGAATGTCACTTTCACAACTACAAATGTGAACAAAAGATACATTCCTGAGGAATCTTAATTCTTTTGGCTAAACATATGTAAACATGAGGTATGAATGGTTTTGTGCAAAGAAATACCACACACGGTTGTAACAAAGTGTCCATTTGTCAAGTTCACAGGGAAATATTTAAAGGTTAAGACGGTGTTAGACTGAGACTACAAACCAAGCAACACAAAAAAAGCACTATGCTGGTCCTAGGTATTACAAATGACTGTGTAAAGTAACTTTTGAGTAATTAAACTATGTGTGTTTACAAGCAAAAAAATACTTCAAGAAAAGCCAAACCCAGCAAGTAAAGTTGATGCAACATCATGAAGGACAAGTCGGAAATTCCACAACATGCCTCTCCGAGTTTAATGCAGTCAGTCTGTATCACATGGCTTGGTGCCCTCAACTCTAAGGCTGGACTACATGTGCTTATTACTGTGAATGGTTGATTTCTGCCCACACAGAGTGGGATCATTCAGATGGCCATGCAAGGATGAGCCATTCTTGCAGGCCGGTGAGCAAACCTTTAAAGTGACCCCAGAAAGTTTAATGAGGTTGGTGCTATATGTGAGACTGAAAAATATGAGCACACCTCCAAACACACCCACACATCTCACAGACCTAATGGCACTTTTTTCGTATAAATGTACATTAAGTATTTTAAACATATGAATACATGCAACCTGTTCCATAATTTTGAGTCTCTAATGATGTTTCTACTTTAAACCATCACTAAAATATAATCATCAAAACCCTTGCCATTGAGAAAGTGGACCCTAAAATAAGTTCAAAAAACTTTTAGACAAGAAAGAATTAGACAATTTTAAGCTACTTAAAAAATAAATATATATCTGTGAGCACATATATATATATATATATATATAGTAAAACCAAAAATTATTCAGACACCAGATTTAATTTTTTAGATATATTTTTTTTTACTAGTGGGAGCAGGACATTATAGTTAATTTATGTAAGTGAGGATAGCAAAATAAAGTAAACTGTGACATATTATACCCAAACATTCTTCATACAGTTGACTACCAGTAAAATTGATAAAAAAAAGAATTTTGGGACCAAAAATTATTAAGACACTTTGACCTGACCATGGTTTGCCTAAGTGTATTTTATTTAATTGCTAATGCAACCTTTTTACACCACAGACTGAACAAAATGAAGCATTGCTTGGTAACTGGTTGACCTAAATTGGTATTATCTAATTGTGTACTTAAATTTAACAGCTGACAGTTATTCAGCCTAATTCATTACATACCTTTCTATCAAACTTATTTGTTCCGACATAGTTTAATTCCAGTCACATTTTATTACAATTTTCTAAACTATAGCAAATGTTGAAGGTGATTTTATGTTTTACAAATAAATATCTGTATATTTACTTATTACTAATTAACCTATTTTTATTTTTTACCTTTTTAATTTTGAGAATTTTATAAATTATAATCCTTTATTTATTTATTTACTTTTTTACTTTATTTTTCATATATATATATATATATATATATATATATATAATGATATTATCAACTTATAATATCTTCATTTCATTTCAGCAGAAGAAAAAAATCATACTTGGAACAACTTTCTTTTTTTTAGGGTGAACTATCCCTTTAATCTTATATCTGCCCTAAGATTTTAAAGATGTAATGGGAATCGCTGCTGGTTAATATAGAGCGGTTAATGTTGCAAGCAGAGATTCACATATTATTTGGCTCCTTTAACTAGTCAGTGTGCAACACTTATTCGGCAGTATAATATATAGCAAAGTTGAGGCTGTGTAAGTAAAGCAAAGTTAAACTGTGTCCAGCCTGTTTATATCCATTAACCAACAATGACTTATTCTGACACACTGGTTGCAGAAGCTCACCTCCTCCAAACGGAGCCCATATCACCCTGCGGATGCTCTTCACCCAGTCCTCCATGTCATTCTGTGTGCTGGCCATAAGTAGATATGTCTCATGGTTGGATGTCATTCGCTCCCTGTCGCCCCCTACAGACAGAACATTGAAATAAAGGTCAGAAGTTTGTTGGGTTGAAATGTTACAGTTTTCTTCAATGTAAAATCACAATAACATTTAACATGGATATCAAAATATCATTTCAAAAGTCATCATTCACATTTCAATTGTGAGGGCCAGCTAAATGAAAATAGCTTAAGCATTCTTTACTTCTTTTAGTCTGCGAAACTTTCCTTTACAACAGCAGTGACTATTGGAGTTATTTCCTCACTCCTAGACACTTAAACAAAGCACTTGTCAACAACCAATTAGGTCTTGGTCATTAAAGATGAGTGGCAGAACATGCCTTTGTGTACTAAACCTCAATGACACTCCTGTGATATGTCATTAACCCTCGACTCAAAGCCATTATTTACAAATGTGCAGGTGTGTTGACATCTGTGAAGGGTCCTGGGCCTGAGACGCCACATGTTTAGTCTGCTGAGGAATGTAGTGCCTGTCTTGTTTGTGAGAACAGCATGCATGGGCCATCTGAGCTGGCTCATGAAATTAAAATTAACATTTTAATAGCATAAACTGTTAAATAAAGGCTTTTAACCTTAGGGTTTTTTAAATCACAATTTTAATAAGCTATAAAAATATATATATTTTAAATATAAAAAAAAAAAAACATTACAATGAATATTCATATTTTAAGATTTTTTATTTTTAGATTATAACAGTGTAATTAATGAAAATAATGCAAAAAAACCTAATGATATAAAAATAATCTTATTTATGTAAAATATTATTTTTTATCAAATTCAAATTAAAAACATTTATATAATTTCATATAAATAATCAACCATTTTTTGACAGGTTTTGAGAATAAAATGTCATTCATGGAACTTAAGCTCTTATACCATCAGATTGTAAAACCTATTTGCATTTTAACTGAAATATGTATTTCAACAGTGTTGATTCAAATGGTTAGGATTAGGGTTAGGATAGGGTTAGATACACATACTCAGAAAAAATGCAGATCAATACTAGATACATCTTGCCCCTCATCCATACGGAGAGAGATGATTATGTCTTTAAAAGCATGTCTGACATGTCCAGTGCCTTACACTGAGGCAGAGTTTTAAGAGTTAATGAAGATATGATTAGTGTGAAAGACTAAATTATTCATTGTATTCATTTGTGTAGTTCTCTGGGGACTCTCGCTGTCTTGATCATCGATTTTCGTCTGCAACGAGATCAGTTTGTCAACCATTAGAAATGTATTTATGGACTGTCGAGAAGCAAAGCAGATGGAAATTGTTGAAGGAACAACAACAGCAGTGGTGATTCCATTGATTTTCTCCACAGCACCCCTCGAAACGGAGCGATTGATCATTCAGAAATAGCTTTCACGCACAAGCTTGTTTTGTCAGTTTTGGAGACTTGGATTTGCCTTCATTTTGGGTAGCCAAACAATGTGTTAAATTTACAAACTCTGCTCTATATTACATGTTCTAGGATTGAAAGTTTGCATACTGAGGCGAATTAAACATGGCAATGGAATATTGGAGCAAAATTAATTTAAGCAAACTCTTACAGCCCATATTTTGGTTTCATGCACCAAAATTGGTGTATTGCCGTCTCAAACCATCTGTAGATTTAAATAGGCCTTTTGTTACTGTACCTTTAAGAGTTATTGCACATATAAATGGCCTTTGATGTGATACAGTTGTTTATATAACCTATTAAGATGCATTTTCTTTAACTAAAACAACAAATAAAACCATTCAAAGAATATCTGAAAAGTCAACACAACCCATCTCATTCACATTTCAGAAACTTGTGGCATCCACACCTGTTTTACAAATGGAAATGAAGTAGACAAAAGCTGGAATGCTGAGCTGCAGCCCACCGCCCGAGGCTGGAGATGAATGGAGGGTAAGATAACGGCAACCTAAGCCAAGACTAAAGTGTCATGGCATATGCACCGACCCGCTCACATAGGAATGCATGCGTGCAACAAAGGGCAGACTCGACAGGGGTCCGGCTCGAGCACAGTTTACAGACCATCTGCTGCTGTCTCATCTTCTTACCGCTACAGCACATATAACAACACATGCACACTCACACAAGAGGCCTGAACAGACTGTCTAATGACCAAGAGGAAGATAAATGAATCATAAATGAGTCTATCTAGCAGTAAACAATGACTGTTTACCAGTTAACGCAGCACCTGTTTCAGAGAGAGAGAGAGAAAGAACGGATGAGTGCTAGCCAGCTGCGATGCACGGCTGCTAGAAATGAAAGAACAGACACTGACAGCCACAGGGAGCCACTTCACATAAAATCACGTTTCATTAAAACATTCAGATTTTTAAAAAAATAAATCCATTTCTGAAATTCAGTTGTTAGAGAGCATGATTTTAAACCTTTGAATTTTAGCTCCAATTGGCATTACAGGTTAATACTGTATGTATATTAAAATATATATGAATATTTTCAAAATAATTTTTAATGTTTTTTGAAAGGAATCTTTTATGCTTAAAATACAGTAAAAATAGTAATACTGTGAAATAACTCTTTTCTATTTGAATGTTTTAAAATGTAATTTATTCCTGTGATGCAAAGCTGAATTTTCAGCATCATTACGCAAGTCTTCAGTGTCACATGATTCTTCAGAAATCATTGTAATATGCTGACTTGCTGCTCAAAAAAAATTCTTATTAATTGCAATGTTGAAAACAGCTGTGCTGCTTAATATTTTGGTCTTACTGAATCTTTGATGAATAGAAAGTTCAAAAGAACAGCATTTATTACAACATTATAAATGCCTTTTGATCAATTTAATGCATCCTAGCTTAATAAAATATTGATTTCTTAAAGAAAAATCTTACTGACCCCAAACTTTTGAACGGTAATATAAATTAAAAAAATAAAATCATTTTTGGCTAAAGGAAAATGGTAGATACTAAACAATGCTTACTAAAAATCATATATAATCACCTTTATATATATATATAAAAGACCTTTGAACAGTAATGTACTTTTTGGAGAGCAGCAGCAGCCATCCACACTCACTTTCACTATATGGATTAAAATGGCTTGAAATGGTAAACAAGTAAAAAAGTAGCAGAGGTTTCACCACCACAGACCTCAAAATAAGCAGTTCTGCAACAAAAGCCTTTAGTTTGGTCCAAAGGGCAGGATGCCATTCACAAAATAATACACTCTAATCTAGAATAGCGCATTGCATTGAACCAAAGTACCAAACAATGACATGAAAACAAATACTACTAGTCTAACTATTCCACATTTCCCTCAAACAACGTCAGCATTGCTTCCACTGCCCCACGGTTCTCTTTTCAATCATTTTACCCAATAAAACAGCATTAACCAGCACTCTAGTTCACTCCAGAGACCCCTGACCCCACTCTTACTACCTTCAGATACTCTAATACCTTCCTCTCTAAATGAACTTAACGATCTATGACCCACACACTCTCCCCTCCCCTCCATCACCTGGCTGTACATTAACATTAATATGGCTCTTTAAGCTAGACTTTTCCCATGAGTGTAGATAAAGGTGACCCATTTATGCTATTCTGGGACCAGCAACCTTTTCTCAAATGTAAACAGAAGCTTTAAAGTTCTGAGCTCACCGTTCATCTTTTGGCTTCTCTCTACCTCGCAGCGGGAGAGTGACGAGCTCTCAAGGGTTCATTATGAAGCAGCCTTTCATAAGCCTGCTGCCATTGATCCCGGTGCCAGTTCACACACTCAGGAGGCTAACGAGAGGCCTTTGTGCCCACTGAGCATTTAACAATCACCCATCTTCATAACCAGGGCAGGGCTGAGCCAGTTAGCAAACCATTATGTGCCAAGCACGATGTCACCGCTGACAGATCTACTCCAGCAATCTTCAATAAATAAGGCTAATATGCAAATGGTTGAGCTAATTACATTTAAAATAACATCATTGCACTACGCTGCCAAATATTGCATCATGCGCGCTTTTTGGTGTGTGTGTTTTTCCAGATGCACTGCTTACACACTAAAAAGTACTTATGTAGATGAGAAAAGAATTATAGAAATGCGTTATACTTGCAAAACATCTTTTTGAGGAAGTTCATTTTGCACTATATAATCTTGCACCAACTAATATGCATGCATGACCTATATAAAAATGAAAATTTGCTCACACCATTTAAGATGTATATGACTTTATTTCTTCATCGGAACAGATTTGGAGAAATTTAGCATTACAACACTTGCTCACCAATGGATCCACTGCAGTGAATGGGTGCCGTCAGAATGAGAGTCCAGACCGCTGATAAAACTCTACAATAATCCACAAGTAATCCATACGACTCGAGATAATAAATTAATGTCTTCTGAGGTGTAAAGCTTGTTAACTTTAAATCATTGTTTCTGGACAAAATACGAATCCACGATAAAGCTTCCTACAGTGAAAAAGTCCATACCCTGTTGTCCACTCACATCAAAATCCACTGACATATAACTGTTTTGGACTATTTTCTTTTGTAAACGGTGCTTGATCTGTGCATATTTATCTCCTGATTCAGACAGGATTACTTTTTCACTGGAGAAAGCAATATTATGTATTTATTTACAATTTTTTTAGTAATGGTTAATAATGGTCTGAAATTTGTTTCTTACAAACACACAGCTTTATGCTTCACAAGATGCTATCTGATGGATTGGAGTCATGTGGATTACTTGTGGATAATTATGATGTTTTTATCAGCTGTTTGGACTCTCATTCTGACGGCACCCATTCACTGCAAGTGATGTAACCACACATTTCTCCAAATATAGTCTGATGAAACAAATTCATCTATATCTTGGATGACCTGAAGGTGAGTACATTTTCAGCAAATCATAATTTTGGGGTGAATTATTCCTTTAACTAGGAATTCATATACAGGCATGAGCCATAAACAACATGAGAATGAGCCACAGACACACACACATTCCTCTCGCGCTAAGTGTGTTTATCAGTGTGTGCTGCTCCTATGGAATTCTCACATATGGAACATCTATCACATGCACAAACCCTAAAACATCCCAGAAAGACAAACAAAAATGCTTCATTTTCAACATCTGTCAAGATAAAGCCCCACTGACACAATAAATCTACTCACATAGAACAGGGTCCCTATAATGTTAAGACCCAGGGTGCATTCTATCTGTGATCATTTTTAAGGGTACGTCTATAGCCTATGAATCAGACAGATGTGAGCATTTTTAAGATACAGTTTCAAGTTAACCCTCAATTGCACAATGGATGCAATGAGTATTCATTATTAAACATCCACCTTTTTATCATGTAGTTAATTTGGTCACTCTGATTTTCACAGTTCCTAAGTGTACAGTATATGCCATTACATTATATAATGTTAATATACATTACATATTTGAGCTATTAAAATCTGAGTTGATAATCACGCATGTAGCACAATGGAAAGCCACATTATGACTTCTAGTTCACCAACAATACTTTAAATACTATATAGAGCAGCCTTACCCACATAAACACCTTCAACACATTAACATGAACTAAATAACATATAACACTTAAAGATAAATCTAATAACAAAAAACGAGACATTTTTAAATAAACCCTAAACAAAAATGTTTTTGTGCCAATACCAATTTCCCCATAAATAATGAAGTGATTCATACATTTTACAGTGATGAGATCAATTCTATTCTATAATGATAATATTAATAATAATTTATTTAACATTATGCATGCATTTCGTAATGCATGCATGATTAGGGTTAAAAATAGTTCAACTTTTAAAACGCGTCGTCTATTTTTTAAACTCACCCTTAGAAATACTTAACATTTAAACGTCCACATCTGCGATTTGAGTCCAGTCTTGTTTACACTCTCTGTAAAATCTCACGTGCAACAGTTACAGTCTCAGATTTTACGCGCTTCAAAATGAAACCACCACACACGACAACACTGTACTATAGAATAACGCCTCAGTATGCATACTAACCCTTTTGCATCCAGTTGCGGGTGGTTGTTACATGCGTATGGACTCAGAGTACTGCAGAAATAAATCCCACTGATGTTCCACACTGCTCCGCACAGCAGCACCTCGCGCACCGGCTGCGCGAGACACCATAGGATTAGCAGAGCGCTGTCAGTCCCTCCCCTCACGAGCTCGGTGCCACTACTCTGTTTGTTTGGCGTTTACAGCTGCGTGACGTCATGCACACCGATGAGTGTGAATGGAGGACGCTGTTGTTCATTTACTTTATTGCATTTATTTAATATGTTTGGATATAAAGGCTCACCTTTTAAAAACGTTGTATTTTTAATTATACGACAACATTAATCTAACTTGTCTTAACTTGGTGTTCTTCTTAAGTTCTTCTTCTGAATTATTATTAAATTATATTAATATTATTATTAAAATATTATTAAATATTTTATTATTATTACATGTACAAATAAAGCATAATTTGAGTTGAGTTAAATAGGTAATATTTTTGTGTTTATATATTCGTACAATATGCTGTTTAATACCAGTGTGATAATTCGTGATAACATTACACACACATTATTTATTTTATTTTAGTGTTTTTCAGATTCCGTTTTTATTTTATTTACAATTATTATTTAGAATTACTTAGAATTATTTTATGTGAGAAATAATGGTGGATTTTTTTATTTTTATTATTATTATTATTTTATTTTAGCCATGATCTTGACACATTCATTTATACACATTCATTCATTTTCATGGTCATGTGATTTTACTATTATTGGTGGGTTGATGTTTATCCATACAATAAAATGATGAGGGAATATTAAAAGCTTACTAGCCCTCCCATAAAGAAAAAAGATAACTATACTTACCAAAGTAAATTTTTATAAGGGTAAAATATTAACTTATTACATGCTAGAAATTTGTTAAATTGAGCATATTTCTTTTCAGGATGCAAATTATAAAAACACTGACTAGTCTAGTCATCTTGACCTTCTGATACACACACACTAAGCGCTATCTGTCTTGGCGGACTCCCTGTTCAGTCATCTATACAGCATTCCCTGCATTTTTCCCGTTTCCCTGATTTAGAAATGCACACCCTCTTTCCTCAGGATGTCCTGAACAACTGCTCCATTATTTCTGATCTTACTCATCTTTGCATTCAGCATGAGTAAACCGATTAGCAATATTTTTCCTCCTTGAACAGCGGGTCTGTGTGTGCCATGTGTCCCTCCAGTAAGTCGGTTAGTAACCACTGACCCAGACAAACTCTTATTCATCTCATTAAATTAAATGAGATCTTCAAGATGGTGGTTTGATAGTATAGTAAATCTCAGAGCTAGCGTCTGTCATGCTTGCTTGTGGGTTTAACACCAACTGCACTGACATAATCAACTAAAGGTCTTTATTCAGATGTCAGATGCGTTTAGGAAGCTTTTTCCACACAGCTGTCGGGAGGCATTCGCAGGCTGCGCTGTGTGAACGGATTGTTATGCAAACACACTTTGACTCCCAAAAGAGTTTCTTCTCTCTTTCCTCAGAGAAGAGACAACAAAGTGCCCATATAACCTTTACAGATATGAGTAACAGGAAGAAGTGACTTGCCTTCCTTTAATGCAACAAACCCAGTGACCTCATTTCTCCTGTTTCTTCCTGTTTACTCCTCCATAACATCCAGGATGGACCAGACGTGATGTGCTGCGTGTTTTTTGGTGACCACCAGCATGCAAATAATCAACATACAAACACACTCATGGGTCAAAAGGGAGATCTTAACTAGTCCACACATTTACAACCAATTTGATGTTTAATACTGTATACAGCCATAAAAGAAAGACTTTCGACCAATGGGATTTGACTGTGGGAGGGCTAATGCTGCAAAGTTCAAAATCAAAGTGTCACAATCATGGCTTCTAAGGACAATAACTTTGATTATCACGAAAGTGATTTATTGCTTCCTGTTTTAAACATGGTGTTTGATCTGATCCGATGACCCTGTCATGAAAAGTCTTATAAAATCCATTATATTGACTAATATAACCACAATGGAGAGGAAAAGGATGCATTCAAAACTTTTCACATTACGCTTAACCCATTTTGCATTCCACTGCTCTACTTTTCCATTTTATTTTCTATGTAAACATGCACTAGACTGGCATTTTTGACTATTGCATTGTCTTTTGAGACTATTCTGAAAAAATGTGCCACTCAAGTTCAAATAACTTAAAAAAATGTCTCGAGACCCTTGCTTTTTTTTATTCCAATTTTTCAACACAAAAATGTGTTCTGCATGAAAGGCCGCTTAAGTGTCTTTTTAAAACACAGTTTAATGCCAATTTTAGCTCTGGGTAAATCAATGCTTTACACTTGTATTTTGACTTTTTAATGCTCAGGAATCAGAATCACATTTAATTTAATTCAAAATTAATATTTAATTTTTCAACATGACAGAAATCTAGAAAGATTAACAGAAAAGGGTAAACAAAGACTAAAAACTAACACTAAATAGCTCAATCATAATCAGGTTAAATGTATTCGAACTTAAATGTATTCGAAATTTGCACAAAAAAAGTATATTTCATCACCGGCGAGATTTCTTTGTATAACAGCAAAGATATGCGTATGTACAACTACATGTGAAAAATTGTGCACAAAATCCTTATATGGACATGGTTGGTCGTGTTTTACGCAAATGACTAAACTAGTGCACACGGTCGCTCATTTAAACACTCGAGATTCATTAACATTAGAACGAGGTTAAGAACAAATTGCGATGTGACGTTCTCCTGTTCGCACAAACACTAAATAATTCACACAATTTTTAGTCAGTGAGACACAATGTGATTAACCTCATAAAGTCGTGACGTATTGTTTTAAAGTCGTGACGTATTGTCAAGTATGGTGACCCATACTCGAAATTGGTGCTCTGCGTTTAACCCATCCAAGTGCACACACACAGCAGTGAGTAGTGAACAAATGCACACACACACACACACACACACACCGTGAACACACACCCGGAGCAATGTGTAATAACAACTTTTAACTCTTAGTTAGTTGGGTTAAAATGACCCTTTACAATTTCAAGCATGAAAAACCCAAAACATTGTATATTAGTGCTCAAAAATCTGTATATGATGACTGGCTAAAATTTGCATATGAGCACAACAGTGACTGGTCCTTCCTGATTCAAGCAGTAATGTTAGGATGTGTACAGACTTTAATATAGTTCTGCAGGGGGTTGCCTGATACTGTTGTCTGTTGTCAGGGAATCAACTCGGCGGATTGTTTACAGTCATATCCTAGTATGTTCCATTGAACTGGCAAGCTGCGGTTCCATGACTCCTGCAAACAAAACATATTTCATCTTCTCTGCTCTTTCCTTCAAAGTCTCAGTCCTACAGCAGTGCTTACGAGCTCTAAGGGATGAACTCTGTCTCCTAGCACTAATGTGGCATGAATGATTGATGCTGTTGCGTGGAAAGCTGCACTCTGAGTCCAGCGACACACTGAATCAATTCTTGTAGCTGTCATACCGATATCATATCGCAATAGATTATTGAGCATTACGTCATTAGATCTCAGCTACTGCAGTTGCAGATCATGACCTTCGTAAAACTTGATGAGGAGCGGAATGAAGGATTTGACAAACTCACAAACAGTCTGTTGTGTTCGGGCCTAATAATCTTAACTTGGATTTACAACCCATGTCAGGGTTTACGCAGTAAACACAATTTCATTGCATACTGTGTGTAGTACGTCTAATAATAACCGCACTTAATTATGTAAATAAACCAGGTTGTGATCTGGAAAGCTTATCGTTTGTGCGCAGAGACCACCTTCTTCTTGCGATAGCTGATGAAACCGAATAGCGCAGAGATTTGGACTCACCGTTGTGATAAATATGAAACATAATTAATGGGAATTTATGATGGATTGCCTGTTCAACAGCCCAAACAGCTGTCAGAAGATAACAGCCATTTGGAAACTAGATCTTAGAAAGTCATGGAATAATTCCAGCACTTGATTAACATGCAATGCATTTGACTCTGTGCTTTTTATTATGGATGATTGAGAGCGTTAGCGCATCTGTTTTTGCTCTAGCAGTTGAACAGACATGGTATAAACGTCCTCAGTCCATGTAAACTTAATAATGGTTTTGGGATTTTTTTCCTTTTATTTGGAAGAAAACTGCTTTTCTAAAGGTGAAGTCACACTAGACTTCATTTGCATATTTTAAAATTTTAAAATAATTAAACATTAATATTATTTAAATATTTGTGTAATAATATCAATAATTAAAATGAATATGATTACATAATTATAAATATTAAACATAAATTGTATCTAAATTCATCTATTCAAATTTGAATTGATGAATTAAATAATTATTTAATAAATTATAATGAAAAATTAAATACTTATCAATTTATATTTATCATTTATTAAAAACTTAAGCACTAAAATGTAACATTACATCACATTGCATAAGTTTACTGCATGTCCATGTAATTTTGCATGCTCAATTCTTGGTTCATTAATATGAATATTATTAATATGATTACATAATTATAATCACTAAAACATTTTAAGATGAATAAAGTACTATAAATAATAATACATAACCAATTAAATTATATAAAATAATAATTTAACAATAGAAAATATATTCATACAAATGTCAATATTAAATAAATATTTTTATGTAAAAAATATTTATTGTTTTTTATATAGATACATATTTATTGATATATTTATTACATTTATCCTGTTGTCCAAATTCACTGCAGGTTAAAAGCAATTTTGCATGCTCAATTCCTAATTAATTAATATTCATATGATTAAATAATTATAAACAAATAGACAATTATTTTAAAAATAATATATAGCCTAACCCATTTAATTATATTAAATATTTTTATTTATTTAACATATTTATACAAATATCAATATTAAATAAACATACATTTTTTAGATTTATTAAATTTATCCTGTTATCCAAATTCACTGCAGGCTGAAAGGTAATTTTGCTTGCTCAGGTCTAGTGTGGCGGCACCTTGATGCTGATTACTTGAATTGACACTTATGTGACAGATGTGTAATCAAGTTAGATCATAAAAGAAAAGTTATTATCTTATAAACCACATGGCTTTTATTCACTCTTGCCAAAGGTGAGTGAACTGATGTGGTCATGTAGTGATGTAGGTCAGATAAGGCGAACGATTGGCTAATCACAGTCCCGGCTCTCCACCAATCAGCTGCACAGATAACCCAGGCCATTGTTTCCGTCAGTGAATCCTATCAAAGGTACTATGTCAATCTCACACTTTTCTTTAGGAAAACATAACAGGAGATAAACCAAGTACTACAGAGAAAGGGAAAGATAGCAGGGAGACGTCATGCTTGTCAGGAGATTTGACCAATAAACAGGATTATATCTCCAAAGGTGGCCGTTTTCACTCTCTCAAGTAAATGGTGCTATTCTGTTGTCCACTGTGAGAAGTTCCTCTATTCCTAATCTACTGACCTTTACAAATAACACTTTTGGCAGAAGGCAACGGAATCAGATATATATGTATATATATATATATATATATATATATGTGTGTGTGTGTGTGTGTGTGTGTGTGTGTGTGTGTGTGTGTGTGTGTATATATATATATATATATATATATATATATATATATATATATATATATATATATATATATATATATATATATATATATATATATGCAGGGAAGTATTTAAAAATAATAGATAATAGACAGATGATGATAGGTGTTTTACGTTAATTTAAGATCAAAGGAAAAGGGAAGTCTTCCTTGACAGTTCTCTAATTAAAGTCTTTAAGAGTCTGTCTCTGACTGCAGGGAAATAAAAGGGTCAGAGCTACAGTCAGACAGTCTCTGGGTCAGTGTCTGTGTTTGAGGTACCCTGAGACTTTAACAACTCAAAACCCACACCATCTGCCACTGATGGCATGGAGCGATGGGCAGACAGGCTCTTCTGAAGCGACTAGACAACCTGTCACGCCACAGGACTCTGACAGGAAGCAGAGTGCTGTTTCATGGGAATCACAAAAGCAATGAGACCCAAGGTTCTGGACGGAGGATCTGCGCCAAAATCTAAACATTCCTCCAAAATTGATCACATTTTAAGGTAGCATCCCTGAGAATCTAATTCCATAAAGCATTAAAAAAAGCTGATAAAATCTATTCAAGATGGTGGAAAAGGTTGACATTGTTGATAAATATAATGCATTATATTTCAATAATTATATATTTACACTACTATTTAAAAGTTTGTTAGTACATAATATTAGGGGTCAACCGATTATCAGCCTTGCCGATTATTGGCGCCGATATTAAGCATTTTTATGGTTATCGGTATCAGTCATTTTCAAAACCCATGTGCTGATAAAATAATTTAATTTGAAACGCACTGATTTGGTTCTGATGCAGCCTGTCTGAACTCACCACTCTGTTGCCTAGAGCAGTCTCCGCCCACCGCGCATCTGATTTGTTGGGAGTCACGAGTCCGACCAATCAACGTGGAAGACTAAAAGGCACTCTCACAACGAAAGCCCTAACTGGAGCTGCTTCAGTGATCACGCATTAGTTAATTGTCTCTCAAAGGCAGCAGCAGGCATTGCTCAAGTTGTAATAAATCACAATCCACTACACTGAAGTTGCAAAACACCTCAATGTTATCTATATATGGTTTCTGCGATGGGGAAAACGCGGACGGAATCACGGAATCCAGTCATATAAATCGAATTTACTGTATAACGTGGAGTCAAGAATTTGTCAAAGTTTGGATGACATAATCAAAAGTAGGTCAGTACACTTAAATCGATTCACGCTATGGACTAGTAGTTCAGCATCTGCCGTCTCACTAAATGAAGACATAAATACATGTACGATATCCCCAGAACTGCTCTGAGAGTTACTTCGTGAGCATTTGACCGTTTCATTTGAGTAAAACGGTCGTCATATCATACATAGGCTACAGAAACTTAAGAGGTCCTCCTGGCAACCTGTCAAAATAAAAGTTTGGTTTATCTACTAATACTACTACAATTATTACAACTTTTGTTTAAAAGAATAATCCCACAATACGCTATTTCTTCCATGCTTTAATTTTAATAGTAAACCCATTTGTTTGCCAAAAATAGTTTGACTCATTTGATAAATTAAATTAATGTTTTATGCAGTGTTGGGTAAGTTACTTTCAAAAAGTAATTAATTACAGTTACTAATTACTTCATCAATATTGTATTTAAATTACTTTACTAATTACTCTATCTGAAAAGTAACTTAGTTACTCAATAAGTAACTTAATTATTCAAATCGCTAATTAGGCTACATCTTAAAATCCCTATAAACCTTAATAGAAATTAAACTCTATATTCTTTCAATTCGAGTCAAACATAGAATAGTTTAGCCTTTTAGCTTTAAAACAACTGTAATACTTAAACATTTTTATGAAAAAAATGTAACCACCTTTGGTTAACAAATAGAAATACTCTGCAAAATATCTGAATAACAAAAAGGCTTAAAAGTTAAACAATACATTTCAGTTTGGCAAGATGTTCAGGAAAAACCCAACTAGTAAAATCTGTACAGGTTTATGTCAAAATAACACGTTAACTAATGTAGGAAAGAATAAATTACAGAAATGATCTTCTCTGCTGAATAATGTCAGATCACGCTGTTCTTATGAGGTAAATTTCTCATAGCAGGTCTTCTTTCAAAAAAAGCGTGCAATCTGTGATTGCGTGCAGCTTCTGACGCTCGCTAAAGCGTGCAATCGCTTTCTTATGTGCGCTGTTTTACCGGCTTCACTTTCGCTTTCGAAACGATCACGTTCAGCAAGAAGGGGAGAGGATGGAAAGTGGGGGGCACCGTAACTCTGCCCGCGAATGCCCCCTCTTGGTGCCGGCCCTGATTTGAGTATTTAAGGTTTCTCTGTGAATCAGGAAAATCTGAAAGTGAACGCACCCGCACGCGGAGGGTTAAAGCCGCTGCATTCAATATCTTTAGACGGTAAATTTAGATTTCAAATTCAATATTGCTTTTAGAACTGTTGAAATTATTTACTGTATGTAACGCAAGTACTTTATAAGTAACTGTAATTAAATTACCTAAAAATGAACAGTAATCCCTTACTTTACTTTTTCAGTGGATAAGTAATTTAATTACAGAAACGCGTTACTTTGTAACGCGTTACACCCAACACTGGTTTTATGCCTTCAGTTAATTTGCACTGCACTGTACATTAAAACTAATAGAAATTACTGTCACATAGGCCAAGATTAAGATACTGTCACATAGGCCAAGATTAGGATGACAGAAATTATGACATTTCAATAGGAAACAAGTGAACCAAGTGTGCCTATAACCAGCTATTAGTGTTATAGTTTCATTAAAATAGTCGCGGTCTTCTTCGCAACTTCTACAATGGAGCAATGAAGACAATTAAATTATTTACAATTATTATATACATTGTGCTTTTTAAGTTAATCAATTGATGTGCATTAGATTATGAATTGAATAGTCACCTCTTGTAGGTTATGATTTAGTCAACCGAAAATAATTAATGAAGAATTATGAGAGGTTATGCTATTACACATACATTTCTAACATGTAAATTATTGAAGCCAAATACTTACATTTCCCCAAGCTGTTTAGCTGTAGTACAGTATTCATAGGCTTAATCATGAAGCATACAGTCGCCCCACTTTTAACTCTCTCTTTATATTAACATTATTGTAGATGGATGCACGGAGGAAGACAAGAGTAAGATATGCAACCAACACCAGGGAAGGCAGTTTTTGTCAGAGCCCTTGTTATTCTTAATTTTGACATTAATTTTAATGTTTACACCAGACATATATATCGTTTCAGAATATTGGTTATCGGTCTACTTGGTATGTAATAATCGGTATCGGCCCTGAAAAACACATATGGGTTGACCCCTACATAGTATTTTTGTATTTATTAAGCAATGAATAGTTTTATTTAGCAAGGATGCATTAAATTGACAAAAGATTTCAAATAAATGCTGTTCTTTTGAACTCTTTGAAAGTTCTGAACAGACCCTGAAAAAAAAAAAGCTATGTTGGTTCCACTAAAAATATGTAGCAGCACAACTCTTTTCAAGATTGATGATAAAAAGAAATGTTTCTTGAGCAGCAAATCAGATTATTAGAATGATTTCGGAAGGATTCAGAATTCAGCTTTGCATCACAAGAATTAATTACATTTTAAAATATATTCAAATACACTTATTTTAAATTGTTATAATATTTCACAATTTTACTGTTTTAATGTATTATTTAATTAAATAAATGCAGCCTTGGTGAGCATAAGAGACTTTAAAAGAATCAAAAACACTTAAATGGCATTGTATATACTTAAAAAAAACTATAAAGCATATCCTTCTAAACATGAATGCATGTATATACTTTTATGTATTGTATGTCTCTTTCTGTGTATGTCTATGGTCCAGCGTCTCGTTAAATATGATCTCGTCTGCTCTTTAATGAGTGACCTGAGCTATAAGACGGCCCAAACCAGGTGGAACCAAACAAAAGGGTTATAGTGAGCAGTAATTACTGTCACATACCTTCTCCAGAAACGCCCCCTCACCCTTAAACGCTCCATTATGTGCGTTCCCATCATTGACTTCGCTAATCCCAAAGATCAACAGCCATTTTATTAAGAAAACAGCCACATAAATAAGCCCATTGTTACGTGGAAATCATTTTGTGGTCGCACCAACAATGCAAAGATACAGATAATGATTTACTTTCTTATGTTCCTCTCAAAACAGCATTATGAAACGCCACAAATATTTGATTTAGATGCTCACAGCACAATAAGGAAGCGCCAGGAGTTGGCAGGAAAAAGGACAATTGCTGTATAGCATTGTTTGCACAGGATAGACATAACATATTTCATACATCCTGGTCGAGCTTGAACTCCTCTCAGCTACTATGAAGAGTTTTTAAAAACCTAAAAGGAGGCCCTAAGAAATATTCATGGAGATATCAAGCAAATATAAATGGGTTGCACAACACATGCTGTACAGAGAGCATCTGAGGTTCTCAGATGAGAGACAGCTGAGATCCATCAACACATCTGAGAACATCATGATGAAGAAACACAGAAACTGGGACTGTTTTGAGGAAAAAGAGAGTGAGAAAGAAAGCAGAGACTAATTGTTCATGAAATTGTCTAAACTCATAAATAATGTCCCACTCAGACAGACACAAAGCACCCAAACGTGCTTATCGCTACAAATAAAACCACTCTGGCATCTGTGAGTGCTCAAATTAATCTTCAGTTTATAGAAAATGACTGGCCTAAATTATTTATGTTGTCACACTCCATGTGAATGCAAATTATGATACTTGTAGCAAATCTAGTAAAGCATTCTAGCATCTCAAAAACATGTCATCTGCAGCACTGTGCAATTTAACAGCAGAATTACCTGATAGACACTCGGATATCCCAAATGGAGATAGCTGATGTCCAACCTGTTGCACCACCTCCATTATCAAGCAACCTATCCCAGAAAAGAGGCCTCAGAAGTGGGGAAGACTGGAAGAGGAATGTGTCTTCCAGGAGACTATGGGCCTGCAGACTTGAGGAGCGCTGACATGGTCCATAGTGAGGACCGAGGAGGAGGGGAAGAAAGAGCCGAAGGGGAGGAGAATCGAGTACACCCACCTCTCTCTCTTTCTGACTAACAATAGACAGCTTCAACAGGCCCAGGAGCTCTTACAAGGGAAGAAAAGAAAAGCAGCCCCTTCTCCAGAGAGTCTGTCAGTCAAACCTTTGAATAAATCGTTTCAGAGGATATTTATATTTTTATGAAGGCTGTTTGGGCTGGCTGTTTCTAGCATATCTTTAAAACTAGTCCTTATGTTATCTATTTAAGTATCAATTATGTGGGATAATGTACAATCATTATTACAGTCATTATTGCTAAAAATACAGTGAGTGGGTTACACAAGGCCACTGTGTGTATCAAGTCCTGATCAGTTTATTTTGCAATTTCGTCCTTTAATTATCAAATAAATACTTTAAATACTACACAGGGATCGTTGAAGGGCAGTTGTAAACGTCTCAGGACAACGTTCTTGAACATTAATAGGGAGTGCTGATTTAGTGGTTCCCTCAGAAATCAGGAGGTCAGAGCACACTACACAACTACTCCATTATCATCATTAACCAGAAACATCAATGAAGAACTTTCTAATCTTAAAGTTTGTTTAAGATAACACAAGGTTAAAACCGAGGGCGCTGATGTTGGCGCTGAAGACCTGTCTTCACACAACCTGATTAAATACTCGAGCAGAACCAACACGGTCGCCATTCCAACTGCAGATAAACACTTCGACTCTCTTTGAACAATGAGCCTCATATCTCCAGCTCCTCCGGTGCATGTCCGGGGGTCTGGTTTCAGTGCCCCCCACAGAGGTATGAGGAGAAAGTGGGAGACGGGATTATCTGATCCACCATCAACTCATGGACTCATATCAACGGGCCCACAAACTCCCATCAGCCATTGTGGCTTCATCTTTGCCCATTCGATAGCCATTGAGACTGCAGGTCAGGGCAAAGGAGAAAGGCTACACTAGTTGTTCAGCTCTATACATCTCAACCGGAATAGTTACCACCCTAAAAGACGACCACAATGAACTGGCACTGACATTACAACATGACACCACTTAGTGCACTTCAATGTGTCTTAATCATACAGGGGGAGTATGCTGTGCAGTGTATGGTTACATGGTCGCCAGGTTCATGACTGTAACTCGGTACGTATGTGAAAGTAATCTCATCTTGCATAAAAAACCACACTAAAGTGCGCAGGAGACCAGACATACACACTCACCTGTGAGGACAGACGCCAATCGCTATTGTAAAGGAGCTGAAGTAGACAGACGTCCAGCTCATTTAGATTAAATTCGATGCAACGTCTGAGCCATATTGAGAATATGTTAAAGGTGATGTATGTCATTTTTGTTATATTAAAGTACTTTTATTTGAGTGAACATTTTAAAGTTTGGGGGCAGGACTATACACGACAATTCTGGGTTGTTGTTTTTTTTTAGAAGTAATAGTTAGGTACAGTGCTATTTTAGTATCAATGAGATACTATTATATTTTGTATTAATATTTAGAGTACGTTTTTATTTTTATGTTTTTCATTTTAGTTTTAGAAATGGTACTGTGTATTATTGTATTTTTGTAGCTTTTATTCATCTAACTATCTATCTATCTATCTATCTAGACAGATATATATACAGTATGTATATATCTATATCTATATATATCTATATACACACACACAGTGTTAAGTCATTTTTAATTTACATTTATTTATTATTTTACATCAAGTTACACTAAATTAGAATGAGAAATTTTGGTATGGCAACTAGCTGAATTTCAGTTTTAAATTGTTTTATTGCAATATTTTTTGTTAGTTAATTTGTTTGTTTTTTAAAAAATGGTTTTAAGTTTAGTTTCAGTTTTAGCTAACTATAATACCCCTGCTTTTTATAGTGGTGAATGAAATGAAGTGTTTCTATGACTTTAAAAAAGAGGAAAAAATATTGAGAGACAGATCAAAAATATTCAAATAAACATCAGTATGTAATGAGATAAATATTCTAACTTCAAAAATAATAAAATGAAATAAAATAAAATAAAAAACAGAAATATGGGAATTCTTCTGTTTAATGATTCATATGAATCAGTTCAAAAGAATCAATCCAAGTAAATCAACTCCCTAAAATGAATCAGAATTGTGAGTGCTACTCTTTCCAAGCTTTATCAGAAATATGTTCAATTGTGTCTCAAGTTTAAAGGAGGTCATCCTGACAAATGGTCAATTCTCTCGGTGCTCACATTGAGTAATCTAAACTAGCCTCTGTGCCTCAGTTCAGGTCAGGACCGACTGAACATTAGTCTGTCTGAGATGTGAATCCTATTACAATGTATAAAATGTATTATGGCTATTACAGAGTACACGGAGTACTATCAATATTACGAGGGTCTGTAGCACAGAAGTAATGCTGAACGGCTCGAAGTTTACTGAACGGTTAGATACAGAAACACATAAGGAGTAAGTAAATCAATGACTTAAACTGGCGAAAACAACAAATGTGGCATATTCAATAGGAAAACAACACTACAAAGGCTTAAAATGTGAATTGTATGATCAATAGTCATATGGATGTTTGCCAGAGCAATAATTAATGTCAGCATAAATTGTGTGATCAGACTTCATTATGTGAAGCTAATCTTTCCCATTAATGAATGCTAATAAACCAGTACAAAAACCAATATGAGAACAAACAACCAAAGCAATGGTCGGTTTATTTCCAGGCTGGTACACAGATGACACCTGCCCTGGCTGGAATAGCAGGATGCAAGGTTGCAGTGGAGGTCTGTGGCTCACAGGAATGATTTATGGCCACAGCCACCAGTGTCGTAGTAAATCACATAGGTTACAGAGCACAGGTAATTGAACCAAATAATAAATTCACTCCATTGAGCACGTCTCCCCTTGATATATTAAATTACTACAATTTCTCCTCCTCCCCCCAGCTCTGTCTGTTCAGATGGCCACAGGCCTGAGTTTAATATCAGTGAATGTCTTCCACACTATATGTGCCTTTTTCTTTGCCTGAAGGGTCTGATGAAGAGTTTATGTTATTTGAAGTCTGACACACCTGTGGGAGAGATTTATAAGGTGGTGTAGTTGCTGATGGGGATTCAGATAATTGGGGATCTTGACTCATGAAACTGGTGGAAAATTGGGGCTACCAATATAAAACACTCTAAAATCAATACGCCACAACAGGTGAAGCTGAGAGTGATATTTTTTTAAATTAAAACATATATATTCTGTAATTTAATCAAATAAAAAGCAAACAAAATTCTTATTATTTCTGAAAATATCATTTTTAAAATAAATATTTGAATATTACATTTATATGAAAGTGTTTTAATATTTACATCTAATTATGAAATGTTCCCACCTTTTATAATAATAGTAAAGTCATCATTTAACACACATGGAAGTATGGAAAAAATGTAGAGGCCAAAAAACCTTCCTTCACCATCACCCTTAGCCATTAAAATATATATATATTAATATTAATAATAATAATAATAATAATAAATAATTAAATTAAATAAAAAATACAAAAATTAATTATGCCAACTTATGAATTCTAAAAAATTGAATTAAATAATAAAAAATATTTTATATTCATATTTATATCAAATAAAATACAATAAAACTAAATAAAATAAATCATAAAATGCCACAATTTATTCTTATCTACACCACTAATTTCAAGCATTTAAGCAAAAGCCTGAAAAATTTATTGTCAATTGAGCCGCAAAAGGACTTGAAGTATTCATTTTAATGCTGTTTGTGTTTGCATAAGCACACAAACATTGCTAGCTTCATTTCAGGATTTCGGAAGAGACTCCTGTTTCCCAGTGACAGGAAGACTGAACATAATCCCCGTATAACAGACGGGACTTTCTACAGGAAACCCCGAGCTGAGTCCTGCAGGCTAACCCACTAAACACCTGTTCCAGCACATGTTGTGTCAGTTACTGATGAATCCCCTGAGATGGCATTCACAAGGCATAACCAGAGAGCTAATGCTAAAGCTCAACTCACGTTCACAAAATGTAATATTAATAGTTAGTAGTTTGTTCGAATCCCAGACTTCAAGTATATATAGAGACGCTCGCCTAATCAATTCTAAGAACCACACATGATGGCACAAGTTAGTGCATGTGCATGTGAACACTTGTACTTCCTGCGTCCCAGTTATCGTCTTCCATTCGCCATTGGCAGAGACAAATAAAACACAAGCTGTCTTAAACCCCTCTACGCAGCTCCAGAGATCATTATTCACACAATCATAAACATTTCATTTCTGCACCGCACTCAACATTTCCATTTTCGAGATCAAATTCCTTTGTAGAGCCTCGAGCAACAATCTGACTCCGCAGGCATCAATCTCTCAGACAGTTTCCACTGTGTCCCGTCGCTGCCCTGATATACAACGTCAAATCAATATGAGAGACAAATATCTCAGATATTACCAGCAACACTGTGCAGGCGAATATCACATATAGCATCTATAATTTCTGATTTATCAATGTCAACATGACACTTGAAGGCAGAAGTGAATGTTAATGTACACACTGGTGTTGATTGGTGGATCCCTTGAGTGAACACACTGATCAAATCAATAGGCCTCTGGAGACCAAACACTGGAC
The DNA here is from genome assembly GCF_936440315.1 of Barbus barbus. NCBI lineage: Eukaryota > Metazoa > Chordata > Actinopteri > Cypriniformes > Cyprinidae > Barbus > Barbus barbus. Next base: position 20,891,805 of record NC_136721.1, on the reverse strand, counting down.
TCAATATCTGCAGCTGTCAGACAACAGACAGACTGAGGAGAATTTCAGTATCAATCAATGCCAACAGTATCTACTCAACATCAAACACTGAAATATGAAACTCTGCAATATCTCCCAGGGAAAGCAACAAAACGTTATATTTTTTCAGTCATAAATAACATCTGCAATGATCTGCAATCCTGATCTAGAGGCATTAGCATCCAAATGAGAATTTCAAATGTTTTATATAAAGCTAATTATATTCGGTGCTGTGCATACATACATTACATAATAAACATGCAAAAATATCAAATGTATATATCAAAAATATATCAAATTTATTACAAAAATACAGAAATGTATTATATATTATGCAAATTATACAAATATGTATAATAATAATAATATAATACTAATAATTTATAGATATTATTAAAATAATATTCTTGCTTATACATAAATAAATAAATACACACTTTTTATTATTGAATAATATTTATTAAATAATATTGTAATTTTTAAAAATGCAGTAATAAAATTGTAATCAAAGCAACCCCAAAGAGAAAGAATAACTTCTTATTTTGTCCCCAAATCATTACTAAATATGCACACACACACACACACACACACACTCTCTCTTTGGCAGGTGAGTGGCTCTGCTCTTATTATTATGACAGTCCTAACGCAGCGTTCGGCTCAAAAGCGTTCAGACAGCTGATAAGCATCCCGTCTGCTTTACCAGCCCAGATCCTGTTTGTTTTCTCTGGCAAAGCTGTTGGCCCACGCAAGCTGCCAAAATGAAGAGCTTGCAGAGAACAGAGGGGATTGTGGGATTGAGAACTGCAGAAAGATAGGGCTTAGATAGAGCTGCTGTGAAAATGCTGATGAGAGTCAATTTGGGCTTTAGGACTTTAGAAAACACCCTGTAATGTCATTACCTCATTCTCTCTCAGCAAGATCTGGGCAAAAACAAGCACACGAACACCCCAAAACACCCTGTATACACACATACAGCACACTTTCTGTTCCACACTGACAGGACTGGACATTTAAAAATGATGGTTTGTTCAAATGAGATTCTGTAAATCTCACCATAAGTTAATTAAAAGGGAAACAGCATAAAATTAAAGTCTTATTTATGACATCATTCATCATTCTAGGCCACAGGCCAACCAGCTGTGCAGATGCTGAGGTGACATGATACCATCTTTAGAAGCAGCCAAGGGCTCCACGTGACCTCGTGACACTTGGCTCCGACTCAGAATGAGAGTTTAGAGGTGTGAGGTTACCAGCTCTGTAACTTAACATCACTTCACATCACAAACCTGACAGGAGATAAAAGACAGGGATATAAAGAGAGGAAAGGTGAGAAAGAGACGACAAAGGGACATCAGTGTGTTAGATCACTAGATATCTTCCCCAGATCACAGTCTGACATCCACCATATCCTCTCCATCCAACCATCTTATAATAGATAGGAAACCTATCAGCGTCTGGATGAAAGTATAAATCTAGGGTTATTTTTAACCCTGGGTTATCTTGATGTAATACTTAATAATATTAGCTAACTTTTACAGTATATTTAACATTGTTAATATTATAATTATTCATATTTTAGTTTTTATGTAAATGTTACATAACAATTATACATTTTTTATATATAAATATATATAAAACAAATTTTGTAATATAATTAAAACCGTTTCACATTTTGTAACACTTCGCTTGCAGTATTTCTCACAGCGGGTGTCATGGCGAACACCCAAATCCACAATAATTTGATAAATAATACTGTTTTTGTGAGTTTTTTAGGAGAGATGTAGTTCTTTAGACTTCAAATATGTGGTTTGTTAATAAAGATAACACCTATTTGAAAAATTGCTTCAACATTTTCGGAGATGTGAGCTCCAGGGTGTCAGTGGCCGTTCAGTGCTCATGAAACTGCTGAGAGCAGACTCACCTCGGCCAGTTCTTCTGGAATTTGCTGCTGGCTCTAATGTCTCTATAGTGGTTAAACGTGAGCTATAATTCCTTTTGGGTAAATCTAACGGCAGTCTTTGATCTCATTAGTCTATTATTTATATAACTTTAATGCTGTATATCCAGCCTGGTCTCATGATGAAAACATACCTCTGGGAACTTTTTCGAAAGATGCAAAATACGTACTGCCATGTACGTTTCGTGACATATTTGATATGACATGTCCACTGGGTGGCATAAAAAATTTTGTATGTGTCACCACAGTTCTGACTTGAAATGACTGTTGAGTGGCGCTACAAGTCTATTGCTTCGTGATGTTTTAAAATAACGTACCATCTGCACTACATCTAAACCTACAAAAGCAAATGTAATGTAAAAATGCAATCTCAAGCATGCCATTTTAGCTTGTTTTTCGATCTCTCATCTTTCATCATGATTCATGTTTTTGCCTGGATTTGTTCCCAAGGGTTCCGCATCCTAATTCCAATTGTGTGCCGGCTGAGCTACAGAGCAAGCTTGATACGTCCGGAAAGTGAAACATACGGAGTAGGAAAAGGATTTTCTCGCTGTTTTACTGCCTTTCATCATGAGACCAAGTAGTGTATATCAGAGCGCTGCCTTTTTTGACTGAATTGTTTAGCAACTTTTATCATGGCTTTTGTTGTTTATTAAATATTATTATTCAATAAATATTATTTTATATAAATAACAGTATTATTTAATCATAGTATTTGGCATTGAGAATCAGTGTCTGTATTCGTGATGCTGATTTTAGTTACATTATTCCGCCATTAGATGGCGACAAGAGATGATTTTTATGAGTCAGCAGTAAAGACCTTTATATTGAAAGAGACTGAAATGCGGTTGTAAAGAAGGAAGCTATTTTTACTTTCATCAACACATTAAGATACAGCCAACAAATGCACAGAGCAGCGCTGCCATCGAAAATCACCCTTAATAGATGAAAGGATAGTACGACAAAGATATCGCTTTTCATTTTTCTGCATACTTTTAAACTAATGTTTTATTGTGAATATGAGATTGAGCTGAAGAATGAATGCTGTATCAGATGCAGGTAATCACAATCGCTCAGTCCGTCTCTCTCTCATAATACTCTACTATACATAATACATTGAGCTTTTAATACAGTAATACAATATGCTTTTAATGAAGCAACTCAACGTTCCTTCATTATTAGTTCTAAAGTAACATTTTCAAATTATTAACAGATGATTCAGCTGTTAAACTGCCATCTTGAAATTTCAATCCATCACGGAAGGAACTAGTTCTGCACACAAGATGTTTTTAAGACACTTGGCTGTGTCTTAAAAACGAGCTGAACACAGTGGCTGTTTCTTGTGACATTGAACTGCTGTATAAACATTATGTAATATACAACATACAGCATACACTTGTATTTAAAATATTAAATGTATATATATGAGCAATATATCATGAGTATCAACGTGATATCGCTCTATATTAGCAAGGCTACCTGTTGTATATTATAGTGAACTTCATAAAAAAAGTCTCATTGACACAACCGAGTTATTAAAAATTTAATTTCAGATTGTTCTCTCCTGCAGGCTGTCTGTGAGAAACATATATTCCGAATATATATATATATATATTTTTTTTTAACAGTGCTGCTTTTCCCCCATCTAATAATCCCACACTGAGACTGCTTAAGTAAATGTTATCATTTCTGCTGAGTTCTGCAGTTGATGGATGACCGCTGCAATTTCAACATCGCATGTCACTGCGACTGCTAAACATCCTTGTAACTGGACGTTATTGCTGCAGGCCTCACAAAGGTCATTGGCAGGGGAAGTAGATGAACCTTATCTGAACCAATCACATCCGCCGCTCTGACATTATGACAAATCCCATTCAGTCCTATTCAATTACTTTCTCTCTTTACTGTCTCTCAGTCTCTGTCTAACCAACTCTGACAGTTCAAATGTCAGTAAAATCTCTGCAGGGCAACGTAAACCCTCAAAAAGTGTTGACGGCTCTCGCTAGGGGATGAGAATTGTGACATCTGCTAATCTAATGTAGACTGCAGTCTCTTGAGGCTGGATATATAAGACAGGTCTGTCTGCAACAATGACCAGAGAGCATGGGAAAGACAGCAGACATGCCTTTGTGTCTCACCTATATTCACTGGAAAATCATCTTACATTCTCGCCTAATGGTCCTTTAGACATAATGTTCACCTTTGAGCTATGAGGAGCAAGAGGTTTTAACATCGTTGTGCAATAAACTGAGCTGGATAATGTTATCGCTGGACCTGCATTATCGTTAATCCACCTTTGGAGATTTGGACAGTCTCCATTATGTGAGCTGGAAATGCACAATTATCCAGATGCATGACTGGGAAAGTAATTTCTATGTACAGTTGATATATGAAAGTAGAGAAATGCAGACCAAGTGTTTATGAACAACATTTTCAAATAGAATATTTTTTTCATATTGTCATATTACTTTTACATATTGTCAAACATTTATAATATTTTTTTTACATATAATTTACATATTTATGTTTATAATTATTATAAAAAGGTATATATGTATTATATATATGAACATTTTAAATATATTTAAAAAATATATATATACATATATATATATATATATATATATATATTAATAAATATATTTGTATTTAAATATATATATATATATATATATATATATATATATATATATATATATATTAGTGCTGTGACTGCTGTCAAATGATTAATCGCGAACATTTTCTTTGAATATTTTAAATATTTAAATAAAAATATATTTCTAAAAAAATAAATTATATATATATATATATATATATATATATATATATATATATATTATTAGTGCTGTCAAACAATTAATCGCGTCCAACATAAAAAAAAATGTTTACATAATATATGAGTGTGTACTGTTTATATTTATTATGTACATATAAATACAAACACATGCATGTATACAGTATATTAAAGAAAAATATGTTGTGTTTATATATTAAATATATTTATATATAATATAAAATACAAGAATATAAATATATAAATGTATATACATGTAAATATTTTCAAAATATATACTATATATGTTTGTATTTATATATACATAATAAATATACACAGAGTATATTTATTTTGGAGAGGAAACAGTCAGCTGGCATCATGTCTGTCATGGAATGGCCTCCCCAATCATCCGACCTCAACCCAATTGAGCTACTGTGGGAGGAATTGGACCGTGATGTTTGTAAGAAGTGTCCAACCAGTGTGAATCATCTTTGGGCAATCCTTCAGGAGGCTTGGAATAATATATCAAGTCAATGTTTGAATAAACTGACAGCTCGGATGCCCAGATTATGCAGAGCTGTAATAGCTGCTAATGGTGTATATTTTGATGAATCGAAAATTTAAGTTTTTTCTATGTATAAACTGTTTATGAAATAAAATATGTTTTCGTAGTTTGTGTTGTCCCTTATCAGTGCAAAATTATCACAAATTAAAAAGGATTCATGCCAATATTGTCCAAAAACCCACTTTTCTAGGGCGTTTCCAAATATATATATATATATATAATAAGATTGTATTTTCCACAAGCCTACAGTCTTTTTAATCTAGCATAGCTACAGTGGTGCATGAAGAAACATTGACACCCCAAAGTGCCACGTCAGCTCTTCAGATAGCCTTAAAGAGAGGAACGCATGAAGATAAGCAAAGCGAGCCAAAAGGCATCATTTTAAAAGCATCTGAATTGGCTCCAAAACACTCAGAGAATGAAGCACTAAACCACAGAGCCAGAATGACAACAGAGAGACAGGAGGAGATCTCCCTAAAGCTCTGTCTTTCATCTTTCTTATTCATGCAAGCAAATAATCATGCACAGAACACAATCGAAAATATACAGCTAACGGATATGACAAGCAATATGCGTCTGGAAAATGTCAAGTATGAGTATGTTTTTTAAAGAAGTCGCTTCTGCTCACCAAGCCTGCATTTTTTTGATCAATATACAGCAAAAGCAGTCATTTTCTGAAATATTTTTACTGCTTTCTAATATATTTTAAAATGTAATTTATTCCTGTGATTTCAAAGCTGAATTTTAGCATCATTACTCCAGTCTTCAGTGTCACATGATCCTTCAGAAATCAGTCTAATATTCTGATTTGCTGCTAAAAAACATATTTATTATTATGTTGAAAGTTCAGAAGAACAGCATTTATTTGAAATATAAATATTTAGTAACATTATAAATGTATTTATCATCACTTCTGATCAATTTAATGTATCCTTGCTAAATAAAAGTATTAATTTCTATAATTTCATAATTTAATTATAAATATATAATGATTTAAATATACTGACTCCAAGCTTTTGAATGGTATAATGTTACAAAAGCTTTTTATTTCAGATAAATGCTGCTTTGGATCTTTCTATTCATCAAAGAATCCTGAAAAAAAGAACTGTTTTAAATATTGATAGTAATAATTAAAAAAAATTATGCTTCTTGAGTAGCAAAACAGGATATTAGAATGATTTCTGAAGGATCATGTGACACTGAAGACTGGAGTAATGATGCTGAAAATTCTGCTATGAAATTACAGGAATAAATTACATTTTAAAATATATTCAAATAGAAAGCATTTATTTATAATAGTAAAAATATTTCACAATATTAAAGCTTTTGCTGTATTTTGGATTAAAAAAAATGCAGGCTTGGTGAGCAGAAGAGAATTCTTTAAAAAACATTCAAAATCAAACTGTACGACTTGGTAGCATGTAGTATATATTATACCCATAGTAAACTGCATAGCAAGCAATCCCCTTTCTGTTTTGTCCAATAAAAAGCCTCCTGACAGACAAACAGGCTCTGTGTTCATTCCACCCACCTGGGTTGTAGTTTAAGTCCATGATGGGACAGGATCTCTATCTATCCAGCTTTTGTAACCCACCAAGAGCACAAAGCTCTGTCCTGCTCATCTCATCTGGGCATTTCTCAAGGTTTCTCTTCTCTCATCCGGTTTTAATCTCCTTTCAGCATGATATTCACTGCGTCTGAGCTGAGTCAAAGCATCACTGGTCATCAGGTTCTCATGCGTGTGCAGATCCCGCAGAGTCAAGCACAGTGTCTTTGGCTCGGATGGTGTTCAGTGATGCACTGTGACGATCTAGCGGAAGGCGAGCAGGGAAGCTTGGCTCATAAATCATGACCGCTAAGGCTCTTGGGGGTCCCGGCCTGGCCTGTAAATTTGACGATCGACGAGCGGGAACTCGGCCAAACAGCTCAGCCCCTCACCATGCTCTATAAATACAGACAGAGCTGCTACCGGTCGCTAAAGTGAGGAAACTGATTCCTCTAGTTCTTTTTTCCTGTTGCACTTTGACCCCTGAAAAGCTTTTAGAATCCGCTAATTTTCCTTTAATCTGCCTGAAAGGAATGATGTGGATGCTTTTTTTCAGTGGAAAGTGAAATAACGCTCCAAAAATGACAGAAAAGCACGATAAAATTAGGCCATGCATTTTGTTTGACATTATTATTTGGTGTGACATGCCTTCACATGCTATTTTTTGGAACAGAGACGAGAATTAGAACAATGATTTAGAAATAAATGAACAAATATTTATATATTTATTAATAAATAAATACCATGTACTCACAAATAAATACATAATATAATTAATAATAAACAAATAATAAATAAATAAATAAATATATTTACAAAAGTAAATAATAAACGAATAATATGTATAATTAAATAAAAAATAAAATAAATATTTAATAATAATAAAATAAATATAATAAATATTCAAAATGTATGTATTTTTAATACACGAATAATACAACCAATATATGTATGTATCTATCTATCTATCTATCTATCTATCTATCTATCTATCTATCTATCTATATACACATTTGTCAATAAAAACAAAATACATAAATAAATAAATATGTATCTATAAATAAAATAAACGTATTTACAAAAGTAAAGAATAAAACATAAAACATAAATAAATAAATATTCAATATGCATAATTAAATAAACAATAAAATAATAATAAAACAAATATTCAACATTCACACATGCATAAAAATATTTAGTGTATGCATTTATTATTAAATAATTAATAATACAACAACATATATATTTAAAACCAAATGCACAAATAATATAATAATTTGTATCATGTATTTATAAATAAATAAATATTTAATGAATGTTTATTTATAAATATATAATAATAAAAATAGCAAATAAATATTTGACATGCATACATAAATACATGATAAATAGATAATAAATAATATATTTAATTAAATACTAATTCCTTTAAATAAATAATGTATGTATTTATTGATAATTAACAAAAACAATCAATGAAAAATAAATAGATAGATATTTAAAATAAATAAATACATGAATGAATGAATGAATGAATGAATGAATGAATGAATGCCATTTTTGGAGCTTAGCCATATCTGTCCCCATTCACCCATTCTACGTAAATAAGATTTTTACTGATGTTATATGTTTGTGAAATGACATGAGGGTGATTTATAAAGACTGTTCCTTTAAGTAAACCTTACCCAAATAGCTTTAGCATCCACTGACCCGGCAGTCAATGACAGTCTGTGACAGTTTAGGTCGCTGACACTGTGTGAAAACTGCTCTGTGTGCAACCGCCGTGTGTATTCCGCTTATATCTGCTATGCTGTCAGAGGCGCAAAACAGGTCTAGAATGTTCCCTAGAGTGTCAACACCGTGTTCACTTACACATGAACTATAGCTGTTGAAGGTAAATTTAATGTAAATGCTTAACCTGATCTGTGCTGGTGTGTGTTTGTGAGAGGCAGAAAGAATATTTAGAGGAGCTTGAAGTTTGCTATGACAGCCAAACATCCTCTCCGTTACCAGGTTATGTAAGTGTCTGTGTTTCCCGTTTTGTCTCTGGCATCTCTATGCCTGCTCACACACACACACACACACACACACTTCATAAATATACAGACTTCTTCACCTCCAACATAAAGTGAAATTCACAATTACAGACCTTAAGAACTACTAAAGTCTCTTTCTGAGAGCCTGGTCTACATCGCTCAAATTTAATAAGAGCGTCAGTGTCATGCAGTGACATCTCAGCCCCGTTTAGCTCTGACTGCCATGCCAAAACCCTCCATCTGTGGCCAAATGCCAGAGATGTGCGACGTAATTCTCACTGAGAAACACAAACACATTTCATCCTGTATGATGAATAATAAAGCGCTTAGACCATCGCAAAAGTAACCAAGGGGGTGGAGCTTCACAAACGGCCAATTTGCATAAACATTTTAATTTATTTTGATAATGTATTGAGAAAAGCACAGACATTGAATCTTAAAGTAGAATGACCTACTTATACTGTGTGTTTATGGCCTCAGGTCTGTCTGTGGCTGTAGCTTTACTTCATAGAGCTGAAGATTTGAAAGAAGCCCAGAGAGAAAGAACTAGACCTTGAGAGAGACAGAACAATGGCAAACTCATTTTCTTTTCCTCTGTCTTTTCAATCATGCTGAGCACAAAAGATCCCACCCCAGGAGCATACTGGGATATCTGCTGGTCCCTCATGTTATTGCGGCTGCTATTTTCAATCTCGGGTGGCATCAATCATTTCCTTTGACGAAGAGCCCACTCACAACTTAGATAAAGCGATATTAGATAAAGTACCGCACAGTCTCCCTCTATAACCCCCAGTATCCACCATACAAGATGGTTTGTGATTTTAGTTTTAAAATGCAAACTCTTTTGTGGTTGCTAAGTGGATAAATTATGCATAAATAAAACTAAAAACTTAATATAAAAAAACTATAGACATATCTAAAAGAAAAAACATAAATCACTAAAACTTTAACTAAGAGACATAAATAAATAAACTAAAACATAATAAAGATATAGACATTGAAAAACAACTAATAAAAATTGCAACCCCCCAACAAAATTACTAAATGAATGAAAACAGAAAATATTAAAATAAATTCAAACTAAATTTATTAACAAAAAATATAAAAAAATATATCAAACTTATATAACACTTCAGAAGACCAATGTGACAATTTCTGAACTTTTATGACATTATTTTAGCTAAAACTTCACTAAAACCCTTGGATAATTTCTAAATAAATAAACTAAACTTAATTAAAACTAGACATGTATTTAAAAAAATAATAATCATAATAATAAAAAAAACAATTACTAAAACATAAAAATAAAATCTAATAATATTGCAGCAGACCAATATGACAATTTCCAAACTTTTATGACCTTATTTTAAATAAAACTTTATTAAAACACTGCTGTTTATTGGATAATTTCTTCATAACTAAAAACAAAACAAAAAAACTTAATAAAAACTATAGATATGTATTTAAAAAAAACCGAAACAAATATCAATTACAAAAAAATTACTAAAATGAAAACATAAAAATAATTCAAAATATTAACAAAAATATTACAGAATATCAATAATATTTAAATAACACTACAGCAGACCAATATGACAATTTCTAATTTAACTATTAAAGCCCTGTTTTTTGGTAATTTATTCAAATATATATGTTGCTGTTTTCATTCTTTGTATCAGAACATAAACACCTAGAAGGATATATGTTCATAAATATTCATAAGTACATAATTCTAATTGGTTGATGACATTTCCTTTGTGAGAACTGTTATTAAACACATTCCTGTCATCTCTAGAGAATATTATGTGTATCCATAGCAAAGCAAATGTTCACAATCAAAAGAAGCTTTGTTCTGAAGCATTCAAATGATATTGCTTTCAAAATAGGACATAAATACAATATTCCTAAGTTCAAGACCTGCCGATTCTGACATCTGGAAATCATAAAACACTTAGTAAAAATGGCTGACATATAGATGAGAGGACAAATAAAGCGCCACTTCCTCTGCCAAGACGAGTCCGGTGAACTCAAATACACATCAGAGGGTATTTATGGCGTGTGAGAGCTCGTGATGACAGAAAGCATTTGAGTTTCCTCTCAGCTCAGGATAAAACTCCAGAGAACAGGAGAACCTGCCTGATAGGTTTGGCTCACCCCAGACCAGCTTCCCTGACCTAAATCCTGAGCTGAAGAATAAAAGCATGTGCAACAATGAAATTCAAGAACTTTTAGGAAATTGGTGGCAAATTTGTATGCGTTTGGCTGATGCACATTTTTGTATGGTCTGCGTAAGTGTTACAAATCTCTAAAAATCATAAATTTCTTACTAATCAAATGGTACGAATTCATACGAAATCTGCAAGCTTTCTCATGAAATCGAGTTGGCATTTTCAAGGTACCTAAATAAGAGGCGGCTTGATATTTTTCATTAAAATGAATCAAGAGTCACATTCATTTGAACAAACAATAAAAAGATAATATACAGATACATTTAGCACAGCTATAAAAATACTGCATAATTTATATGACTCAAAGACAACGATTAACTAAAAATTCAGCTAAAAAAAAAAAATCTTTCATCTTTTTAATTATATATGATATGAGAGAGAGGACCATTTATAACAAACTGATTCACTAAAATGAATCATACTTTCAAATACTACATATGAGAGAAAGAACCATACCAGACATGTACATTCACAACACAGTTGTGCTGACAATACACAATAATATTTTCTTTTCAAATATAGTATTTTTACAGCATCTTCTTTGGATTTTCTAAAAAAAAAAAAAAAAAATTCAAGCTTTTCTTATTTAATAAGAATAAGCAAACAGGTCTCTGACACCCACACAGAGTGTACTGAGAAAGAGTCTAGCTGTGATATGAATTCCTCAATTTGTCCCTGAGTTATAATGGTCTCAATCAAGTCCGAGTTTGTGCTATCAGCACCCCCGCAGACACTTCTGACTTAAGAAATATCAGTTCCTGGAGCCATGACAGCTCCCACACGAGACCAGAGGCTTATGAAAGACCAAGACAGACAAGGGATTAATCAGACTTGAATGAAGTGAACGATGAAACAAATCAAGTACAAACTCTTCTTTCGGTCCCCCAAGCTACAGCTTGAGAGATGAGGGGACGAGGAAAACATGGCGTGTGACAACATGATCCAATGAATGACCGCCATCAATCACACACTTCAGAGGACGGAGGAACAGCGGGGAAAACAGACTGAACGCAAGAATGAAAACAGCAGGAGAGGCTCAGAGAAATAAACACATACACACACACATAGACGTCAGCCCTCACAGTTGGGCCCAAAACCACTTTTCTTCTAATCAGTTCGTTCATTTGCACAAATCCATTGATGGAATTTTGAGCTTCAATGCATAAGGATCTGAATAGACTTCTGGAAACTTAAAACCTGCTTTATCAAATACATCTATGGTTATGTTTGGACTGGAATACACTGTAAAAATGTTTTTTCAAAGTTTCAAACAATACAAAACTCCACTTTTTGGGAAATAGGCTCATTTTACAACTCCCCTAGAGTTAACCAGTTGAGTTTTAATCCATTCAGATGGTCTCCGGGTCTGGTGGTAGCCCTTTTAGCTTAGCTTAGCATAGATCATTGAATCGGATTAGACCATTAGCATCGCGCTCAAAAATGACCAAAGAGTTTCGATATTTTTCCTATTTAAAACTTGACTCTCCTGTAGTTTCATCGTGTACTAAGACCGACGGAAAATGAAAAGCTGCGATTTTCTAGGCCGATATGATATTACGCAGCACCTGAAAGTAGTCCCCAGCTAGGTAACTAGTTATGATATAGCTGGGGACTACTTTCAGGCGCTGCGTAATATCATTGCGCCTGCTGGACTCATGGTACGGTAGCAAATTTCCTTGATTATTACACCGGAATGAGAGTATAGATCCTAGCCATATCAGCCTAGAAAACCGCAACTTTTCATTTTCCGTTGGTCTTAGTACACGATGTAACTACAGGAGAGTCAAGTTTTAAATAGGAAAATTACCAAAACTCTTTGGTCATTTTTAATGACCAAATGCTAATGGTCTAATCCGATTCAATGATCTATGCTAAGCTACGCTAAAAGTGCTACCAGCCAGACCCAGAGATCAGCTGAATGGATTCAAAAACGGTAAAACTAAACTGTTTAACTCTAGGGGAGTTGTAAAATGAGCCTATTTCCAAAAAAACTTTAGTGTTCCTTTATGTTGGATGATATTACTAATGGGATATTTTCATAAACAATGCCCTTTATGCCACCTGACAGATTTATGTGGAGAGGCTGAAAGAGACATAAAGATGATAGACTGTGGTGTTCAATTACTTTATCAAAGCAGATTCAATTTATGGAGTGAAAAGGATGAATTTTATAAGCATCTCCTCCTACAAATCATACCACAGTGAGACATTACTGCTGAAGATGGATTGCAATAAATAAAGTTGCTGGAGAAAACCAAGAGAGATAAAACTGAGAATCCATCTTTATGAGAAATATCAGACTTGCTTTGTTAGATGTGGCCCTGCGGAACGGAGAGAGAGAGAGAGCTTCATGCACCTAAGGCTATTTAATTTAATTAGGCAGATATCTTCTCCATTACATTTCTGGAGGATTGGAATGTTTTAAAAGGGCTTCAAATGAAAAAAATAGTGAATTTGTAAATTGCACAATTACAAAGAAACATGAAGTAATCCACTGAATTAAACATGACATTTTGAAGTAAAAACAGAAATTGTATTTACTTGTAATATATCTTATTTACAACTTTGAAAAATCTTATTTTTTTTTTTACAGTGTAGTTCACCCAAAATGGAAGTTTTGCTATTATTTACAAACCTTCATGTTGTGCAAAGGCTTTCAAACTGAAAAAAGATGCAAAAGCACCATAAACGTGGTGCACATGACTCGTGCACTATATTCCAAGTCTTCTGAAGCCATATACTAGCTTTGCTTTAAAAGAGGAACAAACTTAAGCTATTTACTGAATATCTTGACATTTAGTTCTTCTTGACATGTCCATTGAGAGTTAATGAGTCACATTATTTGTGTAAAATAATCTTTTTAGGATCGTTTCAATGGTGCACAAGTCATCCAGGATACATTTAGCATTTTCTTATGATGTCTTTGCTTGTTTTTTCAAGCTTGGCAGCTCCAGTTCCTATTTATTTTCACTGCATGGACATCTATAATTCGTTAAAAATTGTTATGCTTCATGGAAAAAAAACAGAGCAAATAAATTATGACAAAAATCAAATTTTTGGTTGAATATCTCCTTTAAAGAAATGGAAATATAATTCACAGGATGGTCGATATATTTGGACATAATCTACTTACTGCCTCAGTTCATACTAACATGCCAGGCTATAGCTCATTTCAGCTATCTCAGCTCTGTTTATATTAGACAGAAGCGCAGATAAATATGAACCATGCTGACATGAAGAGCCCATAAATAAAGCCAGAAGAACAGGGGGAACCCATCAAATTAGACAGGACAAACAAAATAGTCAATGTCTGCCAAGACAAGGACACAACATTAAAGAAATGCTGATCTGATTGGACAACAGTGGTGTTCTTTCACTAACAATAGTGAATGGTAAACAACTGCATTACAGGATAACTTCTAACACTAGCAGCAGCAGTGCATGAGAGCGAACTGATACGTATTCTGTGCTAAACGTAATTTATAGCCGTTCGATTGAGCAAATTGCCCAGAGCTAGAGGGGTTCAGGAGCAGAGTGAAAGAAATTGAAGCACAAAGTGCACAGAGATTCATTTTGTACGCTGCTTCTGTGAGATTAAATAAAACACTGAGCTTTTAGCTCCACGATAAAACCAGGTATATCACTTGCACACACAAGCACAAGGCATATAGCTGTGCTGTATTTACTGTGAAGGTCAAAAATCTTGTAACACTGTACAATGATAGCAAAAGGTCTTTTATTTTGTGTTCCAGAGCATTATTTCTCAGCAGAGGTGTAATTTTAAGTCCTGCTTTCAGACCACATACAGCGAAGGCAGTCAGGTTTGACAGACTAATGTGGAGAGTCATCGGTTTTCTCTTGAAAAACCCACAGTTATGAAATGTCTCTAATTACTCGGCAGATATGGGAAGGTCGTATCTTCAGTGAAGTCATTGTCTCTGGGGTGCTTCTGACATCACTGTCACTGGAATGATAATTAACTCCATCTCATTTTACAAGTGACAGATAAACGCAGCACTGCTGAATAATCACACATAATTTCTCTCCCTAAAATTAGACTAGCTTCTATATAGAAAAATTAAAAAAATGAAATGGAATGAAAACATACAGCATAACAAACCCAAACAAACATGTTAAAACAAAACAACAGAACAAAACAAACCTAAACAAAACACAACAAACCTACACAAACATGCTAAAACAAAACAATAGAACAACACAAACCTAAACAAAACACAACAAACCTACACAAACATGCTAAAACAAAACAACAGAACAACACAAACCTAAACAAAACACAACAAACCTACACAAACATGCTAAAACAAAACAACAGAACAACACAAACCTAAACAAAACACAACAAACCTACACAAACATGCTAAAACAAACAATAGAACAAAACAAACCTAAACAAAACACAACAAACCTACACAAACATGCTAAAACAAACAATAGAACAAAACAAACCTAAACAAAACACAACAAACCTACACAAACATGCTAAAACAAAACAATAGAACAAAACAAACCTAAACAAAAATGCAAAAAAAAAAAATGCACAAAGATAGAACAACACAAACTTAAAAAAACACAACAAACCTAACCAAACATGATAAAAGCAACAGAAAAGGATGGAAGAGCATCAAAAGATGTAATAACAAAAATAAACATAAGATAAACCTAAACAAACATAGCAAAACAAATCATAAAAAACTTAAAATAGAGCTATAGAATAAATCTAAATATACTAAAACATTAGTCTTTCCAGTTGGGTTAGGGTTAGGGCCATGCTATTAATCCACTAGTCAAGCCATTTTCAATTTTACGCAGATTAGTAGGTTTGTACTTTCATTTCTATCTTCTATCTAATCAGACTGAGAAAACTTTGTAACTTAACTGTGTATGAGGACAAACTTACAACATCAGTTAAGTTTAAGTTGATAGAACTCAGATATTATAATGATGGATGTGTCTCATTTTGTGGAGTTAGGTTGTTTTTTTTTTTCTGACCTTTTGGGTGGAGAATGAAAAACGAGGTGCAATTCACTCAGTGATTGAACACTCAATATACTGTAGGCTGCTGCGTAAAGCTATTTTTTAACATAAAACGACTGAGGTGCAAATGAGGATGAAGGTGGCAGTGTTCCGTTGACTGGTTTTGGACTGACTTGTGCAGTTGCCATGGTTTCCTGTCCTGCTAGGTTAATTAACACACAGTGCTATGCCTGTTTAAATGTACAGATACATGTCATTGGACAGTCTAAATTCAGTCTGACAAATCATTGAATGCACATCGCATAAACATACACACTCAAAAACACAAATATTGGCAGGGATGACGATAGAGGGTCAATCAGGAATGTTATTCCAAAATGTATCTAAAAATGAAAATTTGCTGAAAATACACTCATCCTCAGGCCATCCAAGATGTAGATCGGTTTGTTTGTTTATTGGAACAGATTTGGTAAAAAATAGCATTAAAAATAGCATTAAATCCCAGTGAATGGATGCCATCAGAGTCCAAACAGCTGATAAAAACAGTTTAATGATGGATTTCTTTCTTAAAAACATGTAGATTTTCATTTCACAAGGTGTTTATTAATGACTGGAGTTGTGTGGATTACTTATGGATTATTGTGATGATGTTTGGACTCTCATTCTGACGGCACCCATTCACTGCAGAGGATCCATTGTTGAGCATTTTGGGTGAACTGTTCCTTTAAAATCTTTAAATCACCTTTGTTTTGGATACTGCTGAGCCAAGCATGCTTGAAAATGTTATCAAATGACTAAATGTCATTAAAACAGCATAAGAAAAGTTTATTTGACGAGAAACACTTGTTAAAACCATTTTTAGAGCAAACATAAGAGATCTAGAATACCTGCTAATACGACTGACATTCATTCCAATGGTAGTGGAAGTGTGTGAGATTTAATAACCAACTACCATCTAATCCAGCCAAACTAATCATCAGAAAATAGCCATTTTGTCATCATCCTTCAATCAAACATTAACAAGAGTTGTCCGACAGGGTTCACCAATCCAACACGCCAAGTAACATAAATACAACTGAAGAAAATAATGGCACTGTGGTACTGTAAAATTGCTATTCATTCATCAGGCGCACTGGGAATCCTGTCAAAAATCTAATCATATTTGGAGATTTTATTGCCTTGGCTCTCAGAGAAATAATAAACTATCAAATTTGTCAGACTATAAAAAGTCCCTGTCAATAAATCTGTAATCATTCCTGGGACCCGTGAGAAGACCTGCTGTAAAGTTTTCAAATGACATAACGCATCCTGTTAGGATGAATAAAGCAATAACTGTGGGTGACAAAGAGCAAAACAAAACCACAATTCAGATTCTTTCAGAATATACGTGATGTATAGTGAGTCATAAAGATCATAGCCGTATTGATTCCTTCAGGGCCATTAGAGCTCGTTTTCCCACAGTTCATTTTATTCTCATCATGTATGCATAATTATTGATCTGACAAAAGAACTAGATGGAATTGAATGGAAATGAGTGTATGACAAGCACAATAACGGCTCAATGAATATGTAAAAGCCAGCATAATATCTGCAGTGATATATCATCCAAGATATTATTGCTGTAAATGGTTAAACCGCCACTTGGGGGCATCAGTGTCATCTTTTTGAAGATAACAGCCATCAAATCAGAAAATAAAAAGGTCTAAAAATATTCTAGGACAGACTAAATGATAATGCAGCTGTCAGATGTAGTTTTATGGCATGCAAGAGAGTTGTGAGAAACTGTAAGTGGGAGTTCAGGAAGTTTTGTGAGAAAACCCTGGATTGTTTCAAACAGCAGCAGGTTTTAAAATAAACTGAAAACTTTTCATTATTCACCGACTCCCACTGTTCAAAAGATCTGCAAGAGCTTATTAGACATGAGAGATAGAAAACACTGCCTCTCTTCGCTCAGTGGGATTTTCACTGCTAAACTTTTTTTCTACAGCTCTGACTTATTAACCGTTCATGACCTTGTGTAGTCATTTGAAGTGCCTCATAATTTCACAACATGAGAAACACAAATTTGGCCTGTAGAAAAACAGTTGCCAGGGGCAATGGTCAATTATACCGTTTACTATTATTATGGAAAAATATTTTACAGCAGGATGCTGAGAATGACCAATCAGCATCAAGTTATTTGCGAAAACTTCATATAAACAAACCTGATCATCAGTTGGCATCTGATCGGATGCATCAATATAAATTAAACATGTTATACTTTAACAAACATCAATTAATTAATCAATTAAATAAATAAAAATAGAGTGCTAATAAAAAATAAAAACGTTTACCATGCATTTTAAAATAACACTGAATTTAATATAAGCAAAAACAATTAAATATTGAATACTGAATGATACTGAAAATATTTTGCACTGGCTAATAGCAATCATTTAAAAAAAATTATTAAAGATATCAAGAATGAATGAATGCATGAATTTATTTATTTATTATTAATTAATTAATTTCCCTTCCATATAAATGTATTTTGTTTGTTCGTTAAAATAAATAAATAAGCAAGCAAGCAAACAAACAAATACATTAATAAATTAATTAATTCCCCCTCATAAATGTCCTTTGTAAATGCATTAAAAGACATTCCTCTTATTTTTTTTTTTTTTTTTTTTTTTTTTTTGAGTTTGGAGTTCAACCTTTAAACATAACCCTCAATGGGGCGTAAACATGTTTTATGAGAACATGTGAATTTTAACATACTGTACAAATTCATACAAGCTCACTATCAATTCACCAAAATGTTACGAACTGCCATGAAAGTGTGTTGGAATTAACACTGCTTTAACACTGCATTTTTAAAATGAAATACATTTCATCCAATCAGTGTTAAAATCAACTTATAATTAAAATCTATTTCAGTGTTGATTTTTAAGCGTCTAACTGATTTTTAACGCCCTTTCGCGTGTGTACATACACCATCCAAATATCCCGACAGAAAAAAGAATGTTTGCCTAGAGGCGAAACCACATGCATGACTCTGATTCCACATCCTCTGCACACGTTTCAGCATGAGGCCCACATACAAAACCAAACATCTATGTCATGGTGCTCTCGCTCCATCTGGAGAGGCAGATAATGATGCCATCCATATGAATAGGATGCTCTCCGGCAGAACAACTACTCAAACAGCCTCGCCGGAAAACAAACAAGCCTTTCAGAACACGCTGGAGGGGATCTCATTTATACCTTCCTCTGTCGGCTCCAATAACAACTTCAGGCTTTTGTGTTGGATGGAAGAGCTTAATTTTATGCATTAACTGCGGTTATTATTCTCAGGTTCTCAGAAGCTTTTAATTATTATGTTTTTTTGACAGGTCTTTAACCATCAGATTATAACATCACATGTCATCTGATCTGATATGTTTACAAAACAGAAGCATCATATGATGCACTTCCCAGAAACCTTTGCTATGCTGTATGTCTCACTAATAAAACCATAATCAATCAGACAGACAGACAGACAGACAGATCTAGCACTCACACAATAAAAATACAATACTTATTGTATACTAAAATATTCTTGCAAATTCTTATTCTTACATTTATATGCCACAAATCTCTACAATGATAGCATCAAATTGGAAGTAAAACATTTTGGAAAGTTCAGTAACTTGTCATTTAAAGTCATTTGGTTCCTACATGGTTAATTTTAGGAACCTATGGTTACCAAGTTATTTTAAGTCTGGAGTCCAGTAGCATGTAGCTCTATTCAGAGGAGACAACAGTAAAGGTCAGCTTGTTTCACGCCCCGAGTGAGCTCCTTCACGCCATCTTTAGCGGGCCCGCACACACCTGGACTCGGGCCAGTCTGCACAGTCAGGACAATAGACGTCTTTGTTCCGTCTTCTTCCATATCGCAGTTCTTGCTCTTTCTCTTCTTGCAGTACAGATTTAGCTTTCTGGAATTTGTTTGTCTGATGTTCATCCCGATTCTCTTTGGGGTCCTTCATTGCAGTTCTTCTACTTTCCATCTGTTTGGAACGGACAATAATGTGACCAAAGACCATCCCGCACTCCAGAAACATTCTCTGGGACAGATGTGAAATATTCAGAAGGTCATCTTTTTCTCATCAAACAAAGCCTTTGAAAATATCAAGAATGAAATATCATCTTTATCGTTTCTGCATAGTACTTGACTGAATCATTTAAATGGATTGTTCAATTATTTCTGTGGGCAAATCTGTTTTGAACATTTGAACAGACTAGAGACTCACATCGAAAGTTCCCCAATAAACTGTAGCAGTGAAAAGTCTCATGCTTTGAATAACATTTCTATATGAAGTGAGATGCTTTGTTAGAGAGCCGTTTAGAATGAAGACAAATTTGCATGTGTGTGTGTGTGTTTAATGCAAACAAGCAAACCTGTCTGTCGCCCTCACATGGAAATAGTTATGTGGTTTTATTTCCTATCAAAGTACAAGTTACATAAACACATTTGAGGCACGTTCTTTCATTCGACTTTCTAATCTTGAAACCATTTTTGCATGCAAAATATGTCATGCAGGATGTAACTGCCTCGCATACTGAAAAGCACAATGGAATCTGTACCATTTAGAGTTTCCATGTCTAGTAGTTCACTCAAAATTCTGCCAGTATTTATTCACTTTCATGCCATTCCAAACCTGTGTGATTTGTTTTTTTCCTTTAGAGAAACACAAAAGGTTCATTTATTTCCAGTGCTTTCTTTTCTTGCTATTACAATCTATGAAAAATTGAACTTTGAAAACGTACAAATTCAGAATTGATAACATAATAAAAACAGTAGTCGTGTGCAAAATTCTAAATCTTTGGAAGCCATGCAGTAGTCTTGTGTTAGAAAAATATCAACTTTTTAGTAAGCAAGTTTTCAAAAAATAAAAATAAAAAAATTCAAAATGGCAAAGTCTGTGGAAAGCCCTCAGTTCTTAACCCCTAAAAAATATTTATGTTCTGTAAAAGTTCACAATTCACCAGCCATTGGCATAAAGTGGTGGCATAAGTTCATTTTTGGATCCAGTCTGTATATTATAAGCTCACTGCTGAAAATATGTGACAGCAGAATCAGATTCTTGGCTATAGAACATGCTAGATGTGGCTCTGATTGTTTCTCCTGACGCCATCTGTGAAATATGAACTTCACACTTGGTTTTTGCAGTGTCAGAACAGATGGAAAATTAACCCACTGTTTTGGCTGTGCCGGATCAGAGGGCATTTAAAGCATGTCTAAAAATGTTATGATCAAGAAGCCTGTCAATATGGTTATAAAATAAAATAATCATTTTATTAACTTAAGTATAACACTCCAAATCAAGTCCTACACTGTGTTAACAGCAACCGCTGAAGGTTAATTGAGCTGCATGTCATCTGCTGTTGCCATAGTGATGTTACAATTGGAGGTCAAAGGCAGTGACCCTGAGCTGTAACTACATGCTCTTCCTGCCACGTGAAAGGAAAGTCAAAACCTCACTGCATGCGGCCTGTACAATGTGACAGATGCACAAAGGAAACATGGCGCACAAAATAAAATATTGTACAGGTGTGCTTTTAGCCATACAAATATGACTTTTTCTTGTTTATTTAATGATTTTTTCGAAATGGTCCAGTGCAAAGGTTCAAGGATATTTCAAACTGAATGTTAAATCTGTGGCAAAAACCTTGCATTATTAAAAAGTCTCTGATTAAACAGATTCTGAATGGAAATGTATGTCTTTTTAAAGCTGATTGTAATAGATTATGACTGCATTGCCAGCATATTTCACATATCTTTATATGATAAAGAGAATGACAAGTTTTTGAACAGACAGAAAATAGGCCTTTTTAAAGAAATGGGAAAAAATTTGAAAGATTTTTGGTTAAGATTTTTTGTTGTTGTTGTTCAAATTAGAACCTGATGTATAACACATACGTATGTGAACATACTGTAGCGCAATATGCAGTATTATGTTGGTAAATGTTGACAAATACTTTACTTATAAATAAAATACAGTATAAGTATACAATATATGTACATTATGTTGGTAAATATTTTAAATAACTTCCATACTTTTATGAATTAAAAATATTTAAATTAGCAAAAAAATCCATAAATTAATTACTCCTATTTTTCTGTATCTCTAACCATACATTCTCTATTATCACAAAAACGACAGAAATGTCAGCTATGTCCTGCTTCCTAGGTATGCTGGGTGACCTTTCACCTTGTCTATGATTATATATGTACAGCCTGAGGTGACGAATCTATGAGTATCACATTTCTTAAAGCATGTAAGATATGCAAGGAGGGGACTGAGTGACATTAGATAATAATAACACAGCAGACGTACATGTATAACATTCTCTCTTTCTCTCACCTGCCCACACCAAAGACTTAAGTTACACCTAAGAGGCATGAGCTGCACAAACGCACCGAGGCCCAGAAGACATCGTCCTATTTCTCGTTAGGAAACCTGTGGACTCGATATCCTGACAGGCTGGAGTTTGTGCAACCTCCACACACACAATAATTTACCATGACGATGAAAAATTGAAATAAAAATAACTACCGAAAACACACTGACTCTCACTGAATACCAGCACGACTCCCTCTCGTGACACTTTTTGAGGACTGTCAAACTTTTTGAGGACTGCCCTCATGCTTTGTAAAACATTTTCAAATCCTGCATTAACGGTTCATATGACATTTTCATACAAGGTTATTGTAGTGAGTGGGGCGGGGCCGAGAGCCGTGGGAACGGAGCGAGGCCAGTGGAGTGAATGAGCGACACCTGCGCCACTCACCGGTCTCCAGTCCCACGGAGGAGCTCCGGAAGGATAAAAGGAGGAGGGACGACAGTGGAAGACGAGAGAGGACCAGGCCTGGACAAAATCAATTTTTTTTTACTTTCTTATCTATGGATTTTTATCTTAAAGTTGAATCTACAATGTAACCTGGAGGACTTTGATAACCAATCACGATGCAGCATGTAAACATATGACATCATCATTGGCAATCTAAAGAGAAACGTAGGTTTTTGTATTTAAAAAAAAAAAAGTTTCAATGTTTTCTGAACAAAAACTGAACAGGAACAGGCCTTTGCTGGTTAACACTGTTTTTTCTGCCTGTCCAGCTGAAAAGTGGTCCAAAACCCTCTAAAACTAAACCACCAAACCAGGTTAGGCTGGTTTATGCATTGTTTTTGTTCTAGAAGAAATAGCACCACTAAGTACACACAGCAAATGCAAGTAGGCCTACTTATTAACTAGTAGAAGTTAAAGTATTCCACTAACAGTTAAATAGCTGGGAAAGTGTTGTAGCTGGATTTGAACCAATGTTGGCGACTGAAATCTGCATCTGACACATGCATACATTAGTCTAACTGGGCCTGTTTGTGATTCTCGCTACATTAGGACTGTCCTGGCAGGGAGTCGAAGCTAAATGTGAAATAAATTGGCATGCAAATTACCAGCGATCAAGTCAAAGAATAACGTCTGAACAGTTGGCGGTAAACGAGAGGACACGACTCGTTCTCCACTGCGAACACATACAGACAGCAGCGAGAGTGTAAATAAACAGCACAGCAGAGCAGCCACGACCTTCAGACAATAGCCCCCAGATTCCTCTCAGTCACCCTCAGACCCCTGATGAGAGCCATCCAATTAAAACACTGAATAACTGCTGCTGTAATTCTACACGGGTTCATGTCAGCCGAGACCCGAAGAGAATCAGACTACTTCTGGAAAAACAGAGGAACATCAAAGACTAATGTTTTGGAAATAACATTCATTAATCATAATAATGCTAACAAATATTATTTAAAAAAATAGTTAAAAATTAGTTGAACTGAAATATGAATCAAATATTTATCTGTTAAGCATTTTCTTACTTATTATTATAAAGTGTTAAAAGATATTTTAACTTGAATTTATTAATGTTTTTCTTTGTTGGAAGAGGTAAATAATAATAATAAAAACAGTTAGCTGCAGGAGATACACCATCACTTCATTACGCTCTCATTTAAGGAGGTCAGAAAGAAAGAAAGATAGAAAGAAAAAGAATGAATTAAAAAAGTAACAACTGAATGAACAAACTGAACAACTGAATGAATGAAAGAAGAACAAAGGAAGGTATGACAAGAAAGAACAAACTAAGAAACAAGAGACGAAAGAGTGAAGAAAAGGAAAAGTGAGAGAAAAAGGAAAAAGAGAATGAAAATTAGAGAAAGATCAAAAGAAAGTAGACAAAGAAAAAAAAAGACAAAGAAAGAATGAAAAGAGAGAATGAAAGAAGGAAATAACTACTGAACAAACAATCAAAGTGCTCAACAAACAAACAAAGAAACAACTCAACAAGTGAACAAGAAATAAAGATGGACAGAAAGAAAAAAGGGAAAAAGGGAAGAGAGAAAACTGAGAGAAAGGAAAAAGAGCAGGAAAGAAATAATGAGCGAAGGAATGGACGATTGAACAAACAAGTGTACAAACTACAAACATATGACTAACAGACTAACAAACAAGCAAATGAACAATTGAATGAACAAAAGAAAGAAAGAAAGAAAGAAAGAAAGAAAGAAAGAAAGAAAGAAAGAAAGAAAGAAAGAAAGAAAGAAAAAGAATTTGACAAAAAAGCAAACCAAAAATGTGAGCACAAGCGGAAAGAGAAAGAAAGAACTGAACAAACAAGCAAACAAACAAACAAACGTGAGCACAGGTGGAGAGAGAAAGAAAGAAAGAAAGAAAGAAAGAAAGAAAGAAAGAAAGAAAGAAAGAAAGAAAGAAAGAAAGAAAGAAAGAAAGAAAAAGAAAGAAAGAAAGAAAGACAAAACTATACTGGTATTCAAGGGCAGGCTTTAAGATGGTTTAGATCCTACCTGTCCGATCGCTACCACTTTGTTCATTTAAAAGGAGAGTCATCACAATTATCACAAGTAAAGTATGGAGTAACACAAGGATCTGTCCTAGGTCCTCTGCTATTTTCAATATACATGTTGCCCCTTGGTAATATTATTAGAAAACACGGGATAAGTTTTCATTGCTATGCTGATGATACTCAACTATATATCTCAACAAGACCAGATGAAACTTCTAAACTAAGCTAAAAGATTGTGTAAAAAATGTAAAAGATTGGATGACCAATAATTTCCTCCTATTAAATTCAGATAAGACAGAGATATCACTTATTGGACCAAAAACAGTACACAGAATCTCTTGGATTACAATTTGCAACTAGACGGATGCACTGTCACGTCCTCTAAAGTCAAAAATCTAGGTGTTATATTAGACAGCAACTTGTCCTTTGAAAATCATATTTCCCATGTTACAAAAGCAGCATTCTTCCATCTTAGAAACATTGCCAAGCTTCGAAACATGCTACCTGTTTCTGATGCAGAAAAGCTAGTTCATGCATTCATGACCTCTAGACTGGACTATTGTAATGCACTGCTAGCTGGTTGTCCTGCATCTTCAATAAACAAGCTACAGATAGTCCAAAATGCAGCGGCTAGAGTTCTTACCAGGTCAAAAAAATATGATCATATTACTACAATTTTACAGTCTCTGCACTGGCTACCTATTCAGTTCCGTATCATTTACAAAATATTATTACTTGCCTATAAGGCCCTAAATGGTTTAGCTCCTGCGTACCTACCTTGTCTTCTACAACGCTTCAATCCAACCCGCTCCCTAAGGTCGCAGAACTCTGGACTTTTGGTAGTACCTAGGATAGCAAAGTCCACCAAAGGAGTTAGAGCTTTTTCACATTTGGCTCCCAAACTCTGGAATAGCCTTCCTGATAACGTTCGGGGTTCAGACACACTCTCTCTGTTTAAAACTAGATTAAAGACACATCTCTTTAGCCAACCTTTCACATAATGCATCTTATAATCTTGTACTGCAGTTATATCTGATCAAATGTACATTATTATTATTCTTTAGCTTGGGTTGAACAAATAATTTTTTCTTAGATGGAACAGCAGATTAACATCCCCTGGTAACTAGCAATTACAGAAGCTTCAGTCTGGATCCAACCCTTAAATGATCCGAGATGACCGAACACCTGAGAAAAGATAATGCCAACCCCTCAGAGGACTTCGGAGGATGCCAATGCTCAGACAACATACATAATTACCAAATTTTGCCATAAGTCAAACATATTAAGGTTCTGCAATATATAAATATATTGTGGAAACTTAAATTCTTGTAGAGCTGCTTTGCAACGATTTGTATCGTAAAAAGCGCTATACAAATAAACATGAATTGAATTGAATTGAAAGAAAGAAAGAAAGAAAGAAAGAAAGAAAGAAAGAAAGAAAGAAAGAAAGAACAGCTGAAGGAAAGACCGAAGGAACTATTTAAAGAACAGAGGAACAATCAAATGAGTCAATGGAGGACTGAACGAACAAGCAAACAAACAAAAGAACAAGTGAAAGACAGAAAAGAAGAAACAAAACAAAGCACTCAATGTGGTATTTTTCTCAGTCTCAGTTGATGATTCTGAAGGTGTTCTCTGAAACCACACAGATTCACTTCCCCATCTGCAGCTTTCTGCCCCTTGAACTCTCACAGACTCCCACTCATGTCTGTCAAACAAACCCTCTCTCTTTGATGACCTTCATGATGAACACACAAACCACAGACACAAACAAAAACTTCAGCTTCAAATACTCCACAGCTATTCCTGCAGAAAGAGAAGAAGAAATGCACTTCAACCCATTTCATCTTGCAAGTTTTTTTTTGTGTGGTTGCACAAACTGTTAGCCTCACGTTTTCTCAGTTCCTCATTATTATCCAGATTCATTGGACGTCAGCGAGTTATAAATAAATTAGAAGTTGATAAATAAAGGATCAGTGAGTAAACAGTGGTCCAGATGCAGAGATGATGAAAGATTATGAGGCAGGAGCCATTTTCTGCCTGGTTTGGATTTATGAAACAACAATGTCAGTTTACTGTTTGTTTTAATTTGCTTTTCCAGAAAAATCTGCTTGAAATTTGTCGTGCTGTGGTACAATCACCGTGCACAGTGACACCAGGTCTGATATTTCATTCTGGTGTTCGCTGGGCCAGCAATTATCCATATTATTATGACAGTAGATTTGTCTGCGTGATAGAGAAATATATTGCGAGCTGTTGAATCGCAGCAACAGATGGAGCAAATTTGAACCCCACATATTAAAACCTTCAAGAAAAAAGGTTTTAATTAAAATCCAATTTTGCCTTCATCAGTTACTCTATTTTCTCTCGTGGTCTGAAATCCAAAGCAACAGACCTGTGAAATTGGAAAGGAATCCAAATAGGCCTACTAGGCTCCGGAAACTTCGAAATGAACATTTACCGTTTTTGCTCTCCTGATATTGCCTAAACATTTATCGGCAGACATTGATAGAGCTTGTTTCCGTCTATTTTTAGATTGACTTTTTCTGTCATCTACTGCTTAAGGAATAGTTATAGATTTGATAAATATTAAACTCATTAAGAAAGCTGTCCTATCGTCCCACTATAAGGACAAAATTAATAGGTAACCCTAATTCATACTGTGCAATATAATGCTGTAATGCTCAAATCTGCTATTTTTTGCTTTTGTTTTTATATAAAAATAGAATGGATTGCTATTACCCAGTGCAAAAAAAGTACATGCTTCAGTTCTGAATCGTTACCCACACAAAAAAGAAACAAATTAATTGACGACAAGAGAGCTGAATTGAAATTCAGTCCATGTTATCCCTGCAAAAAACACTCCCATCTGTATTTATGAAAGACGAGAGGAAATTAAATGGACTTTTAACAACCCTCTTTTTATGAACTGAGCTGTACAACATTACCTCCAAAAAGCGCTTTTCAAGGACTGGTTATCTCATGGCCTATGCAGCAAAAAAACATTTCTTAAAATATTCCAGAATACTGCTGAGATGTACAATAGAATAAATGTATGGAAAAGTGCACGTAAGCATGGAATCACTCCTAAACGCCTTCATCTAAGACTGACGTGCTGAACAATGGCTCTGGTTTTTCACAGTCAGCTGGCAGGACAGTTGGAGCCGTACTGCGTTTCCAAAGAGCTGAAAACATGCTATAAATCTCTTTTTCTGCTGTTTTCTGGCACAGTGCGCACACTCTCACGGCTGTCTGCTGGGGAAACACAGGACAGGATAGATTTCTGCACATAGGACAAAGAAGCATAATACCTGGAGCTATCTGTTAGCATTCCCATTTATCTCAACTGCAGCTGTTCGACTAGCACGTAGGAACCCATTTGCAATGATTTTGGTGACAGATACAATGTGGCATTTACCGGCATGACTAATAAGAAGACCGTGATGACAGGGTCAGTAGGCAATGATCTGTGTCATATTAATCTACTCCGCAAAAAGGCCCTATTCATGCAAATGCCACAGTGTCACCACAGATAAAGGTCCAAGGCTCTGCAATGATTCACAAAGTAAAATTACAAAGACCTAAAACTAACTTTTTGACTTCTTACAAGGTCACAAGCCTGGAAACAAAGACAAACTGTGCTCATGTGCGTCACCAAACACAGATGACAATTATAATATGATAATTAAAGGTATTCCTCTCTTTTATCCTTTAGAATTTTCTTTGATGACCTTCGTGATGAACACACAAACTCAGGAGTCTTAATATATTTATCAGTGAGTTTAACTCAAGTATCAATAGTGTTTCTCCTAAAATGGAGAATAAAAAAGACAGTTGTTACCATATGAGACTATACGTAGATCTATAATAGAAATGATGAAATTCTATTAATATATATGAGAAAAAATATATAAATATATATATATATATATAATATATATATACATATGTAATATTTCAAGACCCGAGAAACAGAAAGAAAAACATAAAGACTGGTATTGGTATCGAGTTCTGTCAAGATTATTGTTATCACTCCATCTGCTCTCCCCCTACAACAGGTAGATTAGAGCATATAGTCTTGTGATCCGGCAGACCCACCTGAGAGCAGATCTATCACTGTCTGCTTCTGATAACATCTCCTGTCACTCCTCTCAGAAACATTCTGACTGCTGGGAAAAATGTGATTTGTGAAGTTTCCAAAATACACCTACTTAACTCTGATGCTCCAGAGCAATTCAAGCACAGAGGAACATAAAACAGGAAATCGGCGCGTTTTCAAAAGATATCACACACACGGTATATATACACTCACAGTACATATATACACACATATGTACATATACACATAGACCTGGGTGGTTGTTGGATTGAGTCAGTTTGCCAACTCCTATATATCTATTTCTTAAAACTACAGTGTAAAAATGTTTTCATTTTACCTTACCATATGTGTTGAATAATTATAAATAGTTGTAAATTGCATTATACATAATTTTACTGTAAAATACTCAAATTTGTCAACCATAATTTACAGTAAAAAGACATCACATATTATTAGATATTGTTTAAATCGTTTTTTATGAATAATATACATTATGTATGGTGTTTTGTGTCACATTTCATGTTATTTAATTTTAATGTGTTACACTGATGGTGTTTTGTCTTTGTTCTTTTACAATGTTTTATGGACAAGCCATTTCTATGGAAGCCCGTTTCCGCCACTGAATAAAAAATAAAAAAAGGTTATTGCGACTTTTTATCGCACAATTCAGACTTTTTTTTCACAGAATTGTGAGATATAAAGCCATAATTGTGAGATACAAAGTCAGAATTGTGAGATATAAAGTCAGAATTGTCAGAATTGTGAGATATAAAGCCATAATTGTGAGATACAAAGTCAGAATTGTGAGATATAAAGTCAGAATTGTCAGAATTGTGAGATATAAAGCCATAATTGTGAGATACAAAGTCAGAATTGTGAGATATAAAGTCAGAATTGTCAGAATTGTGAGATATAAAGTCAGAATTCTGACTTTTTTTCTCAGAATTGCGTGATATAAACTCACAATTGTGAGTTATAAAGTCAGAATTGTGAGATATAAAGTCAGAATTACGATTTATGAAGTCACAATTGCAATCGCAATGTTCTCAGAATTGCGAGTTTATATCTCGCAGTTCTGACTTTATTTTTCAGAATTGCGAGTTTTATATATATATATATATATATATATATATATATATATAAAGAATAGATTAATCGCATCCAAAAAGTTTTTGTTTGCATAATATATATATATATATATATATATATATAATGTCTGTTTATATATATGATTTGGCAAACTGATTCAAACCAGTCTGTAAGTGAATGATTTATTAAAAAAAGGTTCAAAAGTCAAAAGTGAGTCTCATAACTTTGAGGTGGTTTAATCTTGTAGCCCCTATATAACGTGTTAATATAGTATGGTAGGAGTGTGTGGAACCACAGTTCCAGCTAGAAAGCAAGTGTCTCTGTTATTTCTGTTTCAGTCATTTATTTAGTTTGAAGCTCAGGTGTGTATGTTATCAGAGTGTTCCCCAGAACTGAACAGGAAGTAGAGCTGCACTTCTGTTGCTCCTCAAGCACTCATCTGTCCTCAGTGATTCATCATCCAGCACACGAGAGGGACATCTGCAGGGCCGGCGCTCCGCACACGCACATCACGCACTGCGCGTAGGGCACCAAGTGCTTGGGGGGGGCACCAAAAAATCTGGGTCGTGAAAATATCATCACAATATAGGCTACTAGTATAAATAACAAATAAAATATTTCTAGCATGTTAATATACAAAAGCAATACAAAAGTAATATAGGCCTAGACCAAATTAGTCGAGAAAAAGGTGAATCTCTGTGCCAGTCTCCCTCTGGTGCCCCCCCTTCCCCACCTCCCAGTGGTCTGTTCAATTATGCTTCAATCAATTTCAAATTTGGCCGACACCGACCTCAGACATGGCCTCGAAAAGGCACCAAGAGTCGGGGGCGGAAAAAAGAAAAAAGAAGAGACAGCGGGATGATGCTCGCGCGTCGCTTGCAGGTAAGACAATGTTTTAA
The DNA here is from genome assembly GCF_936440315.1 of Barbus barbus. Lineage (NCBI taxonomy): Eukaryota > Metazoa > Chordata > Actinopteri > Cypriniformes > Cyprinidae > Barbus > Barbus barbus. Next base: position 20,860,713 of record NC_136721.1, on the reverse strand, counting down.
ATAAAAATGTTAGTTTTGTGCGTGTAGTATTCATGTCCAGGGGCGTCGGCGCGTCCGCGTCGCTAGTAGTGCAAAAGATCCGGGGCTTTAGCCCTGCATGTTGAGTCTTTTATTTTAACGGGGTCCGGGGGTTTCTCCCCCGGGAAATTTTGAAACTTGGGCTGTTAAAGATGCAGTTTGTTTGAGAAGGAAAGGAAGGAAGGCCAATCGTTGGGGTCCTCATCGTCATATTTGAATGACAAATAAAGCTAATTTTCCCCCTAGGTAGGCTATACGTTACAGATGTGTGTGCATATAGCTATTAGTGCAGAACGTTCCCTATTGTAATTTCTTCGCTTCAATATAATGCCTATCTGCCTCTTGGTAAGGTGAACTTTAGAAAAACCCTGCAACTGAACGTGATGTGATTTTGCCAAATTAGACCGCTTAGATAAAGTTTTTTCGTTGTTGTTCTATGCAGTCATTTTCAAGAGGTTCGGCCAAGGGCGACATCTGTTGGTGAAACTGAAATTAGAAAAAAAAAAACCCACAATCTCAGTGTTTGTATATTTTCATATTCACAGAGTTGTCAAATTATTAGGGCTGGGAAAAGATTAATCTCGATTAATCGCATCCAAAATAAAAGTTTGTGTCTACATGATATATGTGCGTGTACTGTGTATAATTATTTTGTATATAGAAATTATATATACAAAATAATTATACAAAATTATATATACAAAATAATTATACAAATTTTTTTTTTCAAAGCTCAAACTCATCAAAACGTACCTGCGTTCATCAATGGGGCAGGAACGTTTAAGTGGTCTGGCTGTCATCAGCATCAATGGGGACGTGGCTCAGAAACTGTCATATGATGACCTGATAGCTGATTTTGCAGCTAGGAAATGTAGGCGTGTGCCTCTGTAGGGCCTCTGACAACTGATGGTAGTGAAAATGTTTAATATAGTTCTATAGAATAGCAGAATGGTCTCTTTATAGAGATGTAGTCCCTCTGTTGAGTAAATTCTACTGTGCAGTTATGTATGGTTATTTGCAGTTTAAAATGTGCACTTTAAAATTCATACTTCATAAAATTCATACACTTATACTATTATTTGCACTTTAAACTTTTTTTGCACTTTTAACTTTCTGTGTTTACATTGTTCTGTTCCAATTATTTATTTGCAGCAGTTATTTTGGAAGTAAAGAGAACCTAACTAAGAAATTCTGAATGGTAGTTATTTCTTTGGTGGTGGTGGGGGGGGGGCACCGCCAAGCGTTTGTGCTTAGGGCACCCAAATGGCTAGCGCCGGCCCTGGACATCTGCGTTTTATCTGAACCCTCTCCAAACACAACCAGAGCCCGAAGAGAGAAAGAAGAGTGTGATCTGTAAACTAATTACAGCAGGTGGCAGCTCCAGCATCATTCATCAATAAACTATGTTTGGGAGAAAACAAATTACCCACAAACTTGGATAAAGAGAGATCCATTTGAAAACACACGGGTTGGTTTACATGACAAGATGCCTAGAAGATTTACAAATGAGCATCGTTTACAAATGCAAGAGACCGTTGCACTGAAATGACACAGATTTCCTGTGATATGTTGTGTCTGGAGCGTCAGGATTCAGCTGTGTTTGTCAGCGAGGTGCCCAGCGTCGATCTGTTCTCATTAGCTCTGATGAATGTCTTTGAAGACCTCTCCTTAGCGAGTGAGGTCACTGCGGTCCCATCATAAAAACTACAGGAACTGCATTGCAAAAACAGACATGGTAAAAACTGTTTCTCCTTACCTGGGATGACTTCAAATAGGAACTTTCCGCCTTCCTCCCCATTGCTGGGATGTTCGCTGACTCTGTTGCCAGGTAGGAAAATGGTGCCCTAGAGGAACCAAAAAAGGCAAAAGAAACTAGTCAAACACAAACTGCTGAGGAAAGCAAGACGTACGAGGAAAATAAATCACAGCAAGAAAAAAGCTTGGGTGCTTTGGAGAATAGGATGCTAAAATGTGAAAAATACCTTTCTTGAGACTTAATTCTCATTTATAAAATTTGATTAAGATATAAAATGTAAAAATATGTAAATAGCATTAAAAATATAAATATATTTAATATGAAATGTGAATAAATTCCCTGTTAAAAGCTAGAGTTAAGTTCAACTTGCTTTTTCTTATTATTATATATTATAACTATATATTGGTGATGAGTTTTTGGCTCAAGGTCTGCATATAAAGTCACACCAGAGGAGTTCAGCTGGGATCAGGACTTGGCTTTCTGCAGACCAGTCAAGTTCTTCCACACTGACTCAATCAATCATGTCTTTTTGAACCGTGCCTTATACACAGATACACTGTCATGTTAGAATAGAAAAGGGTTGTCCAAACTGTTGCTATAAAATTATCATTATATGCTTAAACATTAAGATTTGGACTCATAGAAATTACTAAAGTAGTCAAACCTGTTCATTAGAAGGGGGTGACCCAATACTTTTGGCAATATAGTGAATGTGTAATATATTTAAAAAATATTTACATGTATATACATTTATATATTTACATTCTTATATTTTATACTATACATAAATATATTTAATATATAAACATAACATATTTTTCTTAAATTTATACATACATGTGTTTGTATTTATATATACCTTATAAATACACACATATATTATGTAAGCAAAAACTTTTATTTTGGAAGCGATTCATCATTTGACAGCACTAATTATAATAATAAATATATAACTTTTTTTGATCAAAAGATCAAAAAAGCATTTGTGAGTATAAGAGACTTCTTTCAAATAAATTATTTTTTTTTTTTTAATTGTACAGTAATTATTCCAAACGTTTGACCAGTAGTGTGCATACTTTGTTGAAAGCTACAATTAAGTTCAACTGTGCCCAGAGTTTTACTGAAAGGCAAAGGGATGAGACATGTCCATGCTGGAAACCATCTCATCATCTGGGCATTAGCTGGAGTCAGAAGGCAGAAATCAGCTCAGGGGTTACAGATGGATCCCTCGGGGGGCTGTATGACAGAGCGCAAGCGGCATTAGAGTCGACAAAGCTCTTGTTATTATGGAGAAATCGGATCTTAAGCAGCACTGCGACTGCTGTGGGATTATAGATCAGTGTTTGACACGCTGGATGAACGGCTGCTTTAAATAGAGCCAACACCAGCGCGGCACATAGACCATGTTACAACCACCAGCGGACTACTAAAGCAGCCTGATTTCCCCCACTGCTCTCATCTGTCTGTCTCTTTATCCTCCCAGCATCTCACCCTCCACTATAGATACTTCCTTTGATCTCATATATCTTTCTCTGTTTATCATTTACTTTTCATGCTACACCACTATCATACTACTGTACAGAATGCAGTATGTATACTGTGGACATTATGCAAATATATATATATATATACATATATATATGTTAATTTATTTGCTATTATTAATTTATTTATTACATGTATGTACTGTGTGGTATGCACAAATATACTTCATTAATATTTTAAATATGCGTATGTATGCATGATATATATATGTGTGTATATCAAAAACAAAAGTTTTAAAACCTAAAATGACCCATTTATTGCCAAAATTATAACTTAAAAACACTTAAAAGTAAATTAAAGATGCACTTAATAAAGTCAAGGGACAAGAATGCAGCATATCATATTTGACATATGATATTTGTTACTATTTTGTAACTAAATAAGCATCAGAGATGCTCAAGGGGGAATTCCCATCAGTTTAATGCCATGTGTTACTTCATCCTCTTATTTAAATTACAGAATCATGATACGTATGACTGACAGTCACACATGGTCAGATGGCACAACGAACACCATTAAGGCAACACGTGCTGAGCGATGTTTTCATATACATCTTTATAGTAGCATTACAGTAGGCACTGGGATTATTTACGGTATGCAGGGGAACAACTGCAGAGGTCTAAAAGCAGTCACCTTTGAGGGAGAGTATTTCATATCTGTACTACAGGGGGGCTTAAAAGGCACGTTTTCGTTGGGAGAGAGAGAAAACAGAGCTCAGTTACATCCTTATCAAATATCAGTGCACATGTTCAGTATCCAGTATCCCGATATGCCTGGAAACAGTGAGAACATTTAGGATGCACAGATTAGGATAGTTAACTGATACATTATTCAATTCTCTGCACTAGGGCTTCGGTTACACGACATTATCAAAACCAAGTCGACTTTTTTAGGCTCAGTAAGGTTTGATTTTTGAAGGATTTTTTGGAATAAATGCTTTCTACTCAACCAGTGCTTTCTATTTAGATTTCTGAAAAAAACCCAAAAAATCATGGTTTCCACAAAAATAGCAGCACAGCATTGATAATAATAGGAAATGTTTCTTGAGCAGCAAATCAGCATATTAGAATGATTTCTGAAGAATCATGTGATGCTCAAGACTGGAGTAACGATGCTGAAAATTCAACTTTGCATCACAGGAATAAATTCCGTTTTACATCGCCCTTTCAGAATCTGCAAAATGTTCATTATTTTACCAAAATAAGAGGGATCATACAAAATGCATGTTATTGTTTATTTAGTACTGACCTGAATAAGATATTTCACATAAAACATGTTTACATATAGTCCACAAGAGTAAATAATAGTTAACAATTTATAAAAATGACCCCGTTCAAAAGTTTGCATACCCTTGATTCTTAATAGCTACTGTGTTGTTTTAGTGATAGTTGTCCATGAGTCCCTTGTTTGTCCTGAACAGTTACACTGCCTGCTATTCTTCAGAAGAATCCTTCAGGTCCCACAAATTCTTTGATTTTCCAGTATTTTTGTGTATTTGAACCCTTTCTAACAATGACAATAACAATGTGTGATTTTGAGATCCATCTTTTCACACTGAGGAGAAATGAGGGACTCATATGCAACTATTACAGAAGGTTCAAACGCTCACTGATGCTCCAGATGAAAAACCATTCATAAAGAGCCAGGGGGTTGAAAACTTTTTGAATTTGAAGATCAGGGTAAATTTAACTTATTTTGTCTTCTGGGAAACATGCAACTAGCTTCTGTAGCATCTGAAGGGCAGTACAAAATATGATATTTAGGCAAAATAAGAAAAATGTACACATCTCCATTCTGTTCAAAAGTTTTCACCCCCCGCCTCTTAATGCATGTTTTTTCCTTCTGGAGCATCAAAATGAGTCCCTAATTTTTCACAATATTATTGTTTTTACTGTATTTTGAACATATACATGCAGCCTTAAAAAATAACTGAACGGTAATGTATAATAGTATACTTTTATATTTTTGTTCAGTTCAGATTCCTGACTGTAAATACAAGCGATATAGTGAGGCCTGCAAGTCATGAAGAAATCATGTGTCAATCATGTGACAATCACAAATGTCACAAACCAGTTGTCTTTTTCTAGTTTTGACGGAGTCTTTAAACCATTAGGATCCGTTTACTATGATATAAGACTGAGAAAACAAGACCTTATAAAAAATACTTGGTCTAGACTGTAGGGTTTCTGAATGTAAGTGGTGCCTGTCATGGTTATACGAACTTTGTGAAAGGTGAAAAGCAGCCACATATGACAATCATTACACAATGACCTCTTTCTCCCGGGCTTTTCAAGTCTCTCTGCATGCGGTGCAGTGACTTGCTTCTGTTAAAACATCATAAAGCTTTACGAGATGCTGCTGCCAGCACGTTCCTGATGAAGTTGAACTCGAATTTCCAAAGTGACGGAAACCGTACCTGCCGCCCCCATGAGGAGCCTTGGTGGGGCTCGTGAAGATAGCACAAATTTCAGCCCACAGTAAGGCAGGTCAGCGGTTTGATGTGGGCAGCGGTTCCTGTTTTAGAACTGGAGCCTCGAGGGTGGGTTGGTAAAGACATGGGCCTTTCAATTAAAGGCATTTTTGTTGTCCCCAGAGGGGCATTCCATGTGGGCTAAAAATGGAACTATTTTGAGATCTGCAAAAAAATACATCTAACAGTGATGTATGTGTATAGTACTATAATAACATTAACTTGTATAAGAATTAATTGTATTATATATGAATAAAAATTATACAGGATAATAATTATAATTAATATTAAAATTATATATTGTTTTGTCTAAAAGTGTGTATATTAACATAATGCCAAAAATAATACAAAAATTAAGGAAATAAGCATGAACAAACAAATTCCAGATTTTAATCAACTGCGATACAATGATATCTTTCTCATGCCCAATGTCAATTTAAGTTAAATTAATTATATATAAACAATGTAAATGTAAAAATAAATCAAATTAATAATTAAATATATTATTATAATTTTTTTTATTATTTGTCAGAATACTATGCTATGTTACGCGTCTGTGGTTGTGGATGAAGGAGGCGCAAGGCGAAGGCATAAACAAAAGGCGTAATCTTTAATGAACAGCTTCAACACACATACTACACTTGTAAACTTAAGATCCGACAAACATAAAGGCAGAACTGAGGACTTATAAAGGGAGAGGAACAAACGAGGAAACAAGATGATTAATCAAACACAGGTGAAGGGGATCATTAATTAACAGAACTAGGACAGGAACTAAAACAGGAAGAACCAAATAAGGTAGAAACAGAACAAAACCAAAACTGACATGTTACAGTATCTCCCCCTCCCGGAAGGTGCGTCCCGCACCGTAACAGCAACATCGGGGAGGGGGGGTGGGCGCCCTGGAGGCTGGAGCAGGCCAGGACAGGGAGGAGACAAGGGAAGCCTCCAGGGTGGATCTGGAGACTCGGGAGACCATGGCGGGACTGGAGACTCGGGAGACCATGGCGGATCAGGAGCCTTGGGATGCCATGGCAGGACTGGAGATTCGGGAGACCAGGGTGGATCCGGAGCCTTGGGAGGCCATGGCAGGACTGGAGATTCGGGAGACCATGGCGGATCCGGGGCCTTGGGAGGCCATGGCGGATCTGGAGCCTTGGGAGACCATGGCGGATCAGGAGCCTCGGGCGACCTTGGCGGATCGGGGTCCTCGGGCGGCCTTGGCGGATCGGGGTCCTCGGGCGGCCTTGGCGGATCGGGGTCCTCGGGCGGCCTTGGCGGATCGGGGTCCTCGGGCGGCCTTGGCGGATCGGGGTCCTCGGGCGGCCTTGGCGGATCGGGGTGCTCCGTGGCCTTGGCCCTTGGCCTGGCCACACAGACTGAGACTATATGGCCCCCCCCCAAAATTTCTTTGGGAAAGTTCCCCTCTGGGGGCCACATTGGAGGAGCGGACTCCTGGGGGCGCTCTGGAGGAGCGGACGCTTGGGGGCGCTCTGGAGGAGCGGGCGCTTGGGGGCGCTCTGGAGGAGCGGGCGCTTGGGGGCGCTCTGGAGGAGCGGGCACTTGGGGGCGCTCTGGAAGCGCGAAGCTGGATAGAACCAGCGGAGACGAAGGAGAGCTGGACGGGACCAGCGGAGACGCAGGAGGGCGTTCTTGCAGCGCAGACACTTGAGGGCGCTCTTGCAGCGCAGACACTTGAGGGCGCTCTTGCAGCGCAGACACTTGAGGGCGCACGGGAGGCGCAGGGCTGGACGGGACCAGCGGGAACACAGGTGGGCTGGACGGGACCAGCGGGAACTCAGGTGGGCTGGACGGGACCAGCGGGAACTCAGGTGGGCTGGACGGGACCAGCGGGAACTCAGGTGGGCTGGACGGGACCAGCGGGAACTCAGGTGGGCTGGACGGGACCAGCGGGAACTCAGGTGGGCTGGACGGGACCAGCGGGAACTCAGGTGGGCTCAGACGAGGAGCAGGCACAGGAAGGCACTGGCGAGGGGCTGGCACTGGAGGGCGCTTGCGAGGAGCAGGTACTGGATGGCACTGGCGAGGAGCAGCCACTGGATGGCACTGGCGAGGAGCATGTACTGGGGAGAGGACGGGAGCCGAGAATTCCCGGGGAAGTGCCTCATCCAATATCCCCCTGTCCTGAATCTGAGGCGTGGGCGGCGGAACCCTTTTCACCGCAGCTGGCGCAACGTTCATCGCCCTTTTCGGCGGCATCCTCTTCGCCGCGGACGGAAGCACAATTATCGCCGGGGACGGCGGACAGTTCCTCACCTTCTGCGGCGGTCTTCTCTTCGCCACGGTTGGCGAAACTATAGGGTTGGGCAGGCGGGAGGAGCCGTTGGCGAGGTATGTGGAGGATCCCGGCGAGGAATGAGCTGGGGAGACGCTGTGCGTTCCTGCTGGAGTGGAATGACGAGTTTGGGGAATCTCCTCGACTTCTTCGTCGAGCCCATTAAGGAAGAAGACTAGGTTAATAAGTTCGACCAAGGAAAAATCACCTGTGGGAAGCTCACAGCGGATGACCTCGTCATTCAACCCCAGCAGGAAACGCGCACCCAGAGCTGCGTCATGCCAGCTCACCCGGTTGGCAAGCTCGAGAAATTCCTCCACATATCGCGCCAACCTCAGGCCGCCCTGCCGCAACCTGCATAGCGCGACTTCTGCCGGAGTCATGCTTTCCGTGGTCTCCGGCGTTTGTCTGGCTTTCTGTAGCGGTCGGATCTTCTGTTACGCGTCTGTGGTTGTGGATGAAGGAGGCGCAAGGCGAAGGCATAAACAAAAGGCGTAATCTTTAATGAACAGCTTCAACACACATACTACACTTGTAAACTTAAGATCCGACAAACATAAAGGCAGAACTGAGGACTTATAAAGGGAGAGGAACAAACGAGGAAACAAGATGATTAATCAAACACAGGTGAAGGGGATCATTAATTAACAGAACTAGGACAGGAACTAAAACAGGAAGAACCAAATAAGGTAGAAACAGAACAAAACCAAAACTGACATGTTACATGCTACTTATCAATGGAAATATATTCTTTTAGCCTACAAGATGTCATAGTTACAAAACCTACCAACTAGTCCTTAACCATTCAAACCTTGACCCCTTGGATTGCCATGGATTCTCATTGCTTTGGGGCAGCAGTTCATCTCTCAGCAAGGTGTTGCACCTCTCTGACCTCTCTGGAGTCCTGGCTGTTTTATTGCGCCATCATTAACTTTAACACAACCAACCAGAAAAGTACAGCATCAAAGACACTACCACATGCATAGGAGCGCATATGCACAGCACAGGAGTAGAAATTGTGGGAAGAGGAAATCGCCCCAGATTGCTGTGCTACGTTGAGCTGGGGCAGAGCTTAGCGTAATATCATCTCAGGAATTTCCCTCCCTGCTTGACAGAAAAATAGAGAAGCAGAACAAAGCAAAAAAATGATTTGTTATATCACTAGTGTTTAAATTTAATTAAATTTCAGTCCCCATGGTGCCAAAACGAAGTTAGCTTCTCAGAAGCTGCATACAGAGCCGACGGGTATGTGGGAATCCCCCATAGAGACGCAAAAATCCAGCTCCAGATCGGATCAGAAGAGCTCGCTCCATTTGTTTATCAACCAGCGGAGATTGATGGTAAAGGACCAAAGGGAACAGGAGGAAATAAAACAAGCTACAACCCAGTACTTAGGCCTGAAGTCCTAAACGGTCCCATGGAATTAATTAAAGGAAAGCCATTTGCTGTGGAATGGTTTCATTAGGTGCACGTTTGAACACTTAACCTTGACTTTTCCTCAGAGGGTTGCCCTCACGTCTCATTCATTAGTGGCCCCTGTCTGTCCTGCAGCACTTTTTCACACTTAGAGGCCTTGTTTGCTCTCCTTTCTTTATTTCTGCTTTTTAATATGCAGTCTTTTGCCTGCAGCGAGTGCAACAAATGTACCCATATCCAGGTGAAATCAGCTTTTATAATGCAAGTCTGTTTCTCTTTGCTCACAGAAAAATGTCAAAACGTCCAAGGGACTGCAGCAGTAGAATGAAATAAACAGCCATTGGACTGTAGCAAAACATTAGGCACTATAGTCTTGGTAATGTTGCTAGCGTTAGGAGATATTACTTTAAAATACAGTACATTAATATTTTAAAATCATTTAAATCTTGTAGTATTTCTATTTAATTAATATAGTTGGAAATTGTTGAACTATCTATGCCATCCCTATATACATATATATGTAAAATATTTAAATGAGCTCATCTGGTGAAAGAATTGCATTTCTTGTTTTCATACATTTCTTACTTAAAAGTATTAAAAGAATGGTAATGAAGCTGTTAAGGAACTGAAACCATTAAGAAGAATAAAATCTGTAACTGTTACAATATTTACAATTACCATACCTATTAATAGACCTACATCCGTATGTTATGGGAAATAGAGGTTTTCAATTTTATTTCTCAGTAAAAAATTAAATAAGTAAAAAGTATATTATTTAGAAGCATAGTTCGGCCAAATATGAAAACTCAGTTTATTTACTCACCCTCGTGTTGTTCCAAACCTGTATGAATTTCTTCTTGTTGAACACAAAAGAAGATTGTGAAGAATATTCTTTTTTTTTTCATATTATGGAAGTCAATTGCTCATTTTTGGGTGAACTATCCCTTTAATAAATGCCACAAAATCAAACACTAATACAATATTTCAAAAAGTAATTAATGCACTTGAAACACTGGTGGTTAGTAATCAGAAGGTTGTAGGTTCAAACTACACTAAACCATAACCACTTTGCCTTTAAGTCCTCAAGCTGGTCTAGACAGACTTTTCCAGTTTCAGCAAAAGCAGATTATCAGAAGAAGTCAATTTGCAGAACCATACGATCTTGGCAACTTTCAACTCTCAGATATCTGCTACTTAACCAACTCCTAAAAATAAAAGCTTCCACAGGGTAGCCGCAGGTAAACATCATTACCCTCACTCACCACAGTTTGTGGTCGTCTAACAGAAAACAGGTGGGAAATTAGTTAGTTTGCCAGGAGTTTAAATCAGAAATGTATTCTGAAATGGACAGCATCCATCCATCTAGCTGTTTTGACTGGTCACAATTGAGTTGCATGCCAAATGTGTTTCTCTATTTTTGCTGAAATTTGTTCTGTGCCGCTGAGGAGACCAAACCTAATTACTGACAGTAATATTATAAATGCTCACAATGGCAGACCTGATGGAATCGGGTTTGGCGGTCGGTGTACCTGTAGATAGGAGGTCTACAAACAAGCAGACTGCAGCAGTTCAGAAATGTGATTAACCTCAACTTTCCATTACCTACATCCTGACCAATGTACTATTTTCCCCTGTGAGATGCTCTATATACAGTATCTGGCAACAGAGATATATAGGCCACAGAGTGTGTGTGTTGGGGGGGAGAGAAGAGAGAGTTTTTCTGTTTTCAAGCAGAAAAAAATTATAATATATATACACAGTGCCCTCCAAAATTATTGGAACAGTAAAGACAAAATTGCTCTGTTGGCTGTGGAGTCAAGACATTTACAAATATGATTAAAAGATGAATATGAGACAAAACTACAGAATGTCACATTTTATTATTGGGTGATTCAACTCATAGATGTTTTACCAGCTAAGAAGTTCAGCACTTTTAGAGTTTCATCCCTCTATCTGATGTGAGCATAAGTATAGGAACAGTTGCCTCACAGGTCTTTCTAAGTGATCAGCTGTGTCCTGTTGCATTAATTCTTCAGATATTAAAAGCAGGGAATGTGTCGCATTAGTTATATCCATTACTTCTGTAGTCTGAATCTTGCATTCGATGATGACACACACAAACCAGGATGAAGACAAGGGAGCTGACTTTTAGAGAAAAGCAAGCAATTTAGATGCTAATAGAAAAGAGGAAGTCAGTTAGAGCTCTAGCAAAAAAGGGCAAGGAGAAATCAAGAGTTTGGAAACCACCAGCGACACCAGCAACCAACAACTACCTGATCGGCTGAGAAAACAACAGGATTTGATGACAGACAAATCATAAATCTGTGAACCCTAAAAGACATGTCTGTAAAATCACCAACAACGTCCAGAAAGCTGGGGTGATGCTCTGACAATCTACTGTCCTCAGGAGACTTTGACACAGAATTACAGATGCTACACAGCAAGATGCAAACCTCTGACCAGCACCAAAAATAGAAAGGCAACATTAGAGTTTGCAAAAAAGCCCCAAGGTGAGCCAGAAGAGTTTTGGAACTGTATTTATGGACCGATGAGACAAAGATGAACCTTTATCTAAGTGATGGGAAAGCACTAATGTGGAGAAAAAAAGGGAACCCCAAATGATCCCACGCATACAGCCTCATCTGTAAAGCATGGTGGAGGTGGTGTCATGGCATGGGCATGCATGGCTGTCTCTGGAACAGGCCCTCTCAACTTTACTGATGACTTCATGTATGATGACAGTAGCTGAATGAATTTGGAGGGGTACAAAACCATCTTGCCTACCAATATTCAAGTAAATGCCACCAAATTCAATATTCATGTATATGTATATTAAAGAGGACTCTTATGCTGACTAAGGCTGTGTTTATGTAATCAAAAATACAACAAAAATAGTACTATAGCAATATTATTACAATTTAAAATAAGTGTTTTATATATTTAAAATGTAATTTGTAAATTAATTAAATCCTGTGACGCCAAGCTGAATTTTCAGCATTCTTTTTATTATCAAGGATGAAAATAGTTGCTTTTTATTTTAATGGAAACCATGATACATTACCATTCAAAAGTTTGCTGTAAGTAAAAATAAGTTTTAATTTAATAATTTTTATTTAGCAAAGACATTAAATTGATCAAAAGTGACATTAAATACATTTACATTTACATTTATTCATTTAGCTGACGCTTTTATACAAAGTGACTTACAATTGCTATATATGTCAGAGGTCGCACGCCTCTGGAGCAACTAGGGGTTAAGTGTCTTGCTCAGGGACACATTGGTGTCTCACAGTGGATTCGAACCTGGGTCTCTCACACCAAAGGCATGCGTCTTATCCACTGCGCCATCAACAAAACAAAAACAAATTTATTTGAAATAGATTTTTTTGGTAACATTGTAAATCTAAGTAATCATTAAAAATAAGCATTTACTGTCACTTTTGAATTTAATGAATCCTTGCTGAAAACAAACAAACTAAATAAATGAATACAAAAATGTATCTTACTGACCCCAAACTTTTGATCAGTAGTAGTGTGTATATTTATCTAACTTCAGACTTCAGTTGGTAAAAATGAAAGTCTGATTTTGAGTTTTTGGAAATAAAAGGAAAGGTTATGCTGCATTAAAATGACTCACTTTTGCTTTGAAGTGCAAATGTATTTGTCATTTCCAGCAGTCATTTTATAGAGCCTATTTAGCCGTGTCCACCAATAAAACCTTACTTGCTACATCTACATTTATTAACTTAGCAAATGCTTTGGAATAAATGTAGCAAATGAGCTGGTTTTATTAGTGCGCTAGGCTAAATGTTCCGTACGCTCTATAAACTGTAAATGCTATAAATGCTATACTTGTGAGTCATTTTAACGAAGCCCAATCATTTTCCTTTTGTTTGCTAAAAGCTCTAATGTGGAGGTTTTGTGTTTTCAAATATTTAGAATGAATCAGCCAACACAAAAATGTGTGATTTCTTCAATGTTAAAAAATGTTTCATACTATCCCGGTTTATTACACACGTATACTGCCTATTATTATCATTTTTTGAAAGACACATAAACCTACCAGCATCCAAAACCAAAAGAGACTTTAGATATTTATTGGGTCCAAAAATCAATGTTCATTTAGGCTGCGGGAACAGAAAAAAATATTTTTTTTTCATATTTCAGAGCCCCAATTTCAAGCAATAATGGCACCAAGGCAAAATGTCAAATTGTCAGCTATAGCCTAGCATACCAATGACCAATCAGGAATAATACGAGAGACATAAAAGGCCACATGATTTATTTGAAATTCGCTATTTGCTGGTTAAGCTTTGCTAAGAAAAACCTGAAGCTGAGTCTGAGGGAATCATGCTACACCACATCTCAGCACTCAAAGGTCTTTCATCTTCGTGTTCATTGTTTTGTTGTGTTCAGTGAGGTACAGATTCACTCTGAGCGCAAATCTGCTCTAGTTTTATCTGATCTTTTCATAGCTCACAGTCAAAAACAGCAGAGATTGTGCAACATTGTACAACAGTATCCCTCAGGGTTAAATAGATTGGCTACCTTCACCTTTTCCTTTCCTCTAAAAAAGATTGCTGTTTCAAAGCTTAGTGTGTGGCTTCAATGCCAACTAAAACATAAAACAGTGCTCCTCACAAGAAACACAAGAAACTTGACTAATACTTGCCACTGCTAATGTTAGCATGTTCCTATAATGACCCAGTACTCTTAAAAACAACTACAAATACAAAACACACATAAATATTGGACAAAATGTTCATTACTGAATAAAATCCCATCTTTCCTGAGAAAATGCAGATTGAAATTGCCTTATCTTTTTAAATAGTGTATACAATGGATTAGTAAAATAAGTACGTTGCCCTATGTTACTTTTTTCAACCTGCATTATTATTTTAGAATAAATGAAATACCATTTAGGCATTATTAATATTTCGAATTTATTTAATTTTAGTCATTGTGTTGTTTGTTTTTGTCTTTTTCTAATATGATTGTATAGTGTTTATTTATCTTTTATGAAAATGAAAAATGTTTCATTGGTAAATAGCATTGGTAAATATCTTATTTCATTTGAAAAAAACAATTTATATCCATCCATCCATCCATCTTCTTCCGCTTATCCGGGGCCGGGTCGCGGGGGCAGCAGTCTAAGCAGAGATGCCCAGACTTCCCTCTCCCTAGACACTTCCTCCAGCTCTTCCGGGGGGACACCGAGGCGTTCCCAGGCCAGCCGGGAGACATAGTCTCTCCAGCGTGTCCTAGGTCTTCCCCGGGGTCTCCTCCCAGTGGGACGCGCCCGGAAAACCTTCCCGGGAAGGCGTCCAGGAGGCATCCGGAACAGATGCTCGAGCCACCTCAGCTGACCCCTCTCAATGTGAAGGAGCAGCGGCTCTACTCTGAGCTCCTCCCGAGTGACCGAGCTTCTCACCCTATCTCTAAGGGATCGCCCAGCCACCCTGCGGAAAAAGCTCATTTCAGCCGCCTGTATCCGGGATCTTGTCCTTTCGGTCATGACCCAAAGCTCATGACCATAGGTGAGAGTAGGAACGTAGATTGACCGGTAAATCGAGAGCTTCGCCTTGCGGCTCAGCTCTTTCTTCACCACGACAGACCGGTACATCGACCGCATTACTGCAGAAGATGCACCGATCCGTCTGTCAATCTCCCGTTCCATCCTTCCCTCACTCGTGAACAAAACCCCAAGATACTTAAACTCCTCCACTTGAGGCAGGAACTCTCCACCAACCTATATTTTTATATCTTATTTCATTTGAAAATAAAAAAATATATATATTAATTATTACTATATATAGTTAATTTTTGTAATTTTGTTGTTTTCGTCTTTTTCTAAATATTATCATATAGTGTTTATTTATTTATTTTTTATGAAAATGAGAAATGTTAATTAGCAAATATCTGAAACAAAAAAATAAGTTTGATTTTATATCTTATGTTCATTTAACATTTTTTTTTTAGTTTTAGTTTTAATTAACCATAACAACCCTGCTTCACACATTTGCCAGCTTTTTCATGGTTCTAGTCATCCAATACACCCAAAAAGCAGGCATTGCACTCTTGACATTCTGATATGATTTGTCCAGTGAAAGCAAACTCTTTTAAGATCATTAGATTGTAATGTAGAGTAGTTTCTAATGGCATCAGTCACTAAGTGCATTCGGAGGCCAATTAGCCGGCTTAGCTCAAAGATGAAATGCAAATGATCTAAGAAGGACGACAAATGCAATGGAGATAATTCCTTTGGCCAGAGCTTTATGCCTGAGCACTGGATGCTAATTGCTTTTAAAATTGGTGTTCCACCATTGTTTGCTAACTAATAGGATCTATGAACCTTAGATAAGGAGGAAAGTAAACTCTCTCAAAGTTTTTCAAAGCTAAAATGAACAGCAAAGGCCGTTCAAGTAACCATTCAAAAAAAGAGTCTAAAATATAGATCAGTTCGTTTCTTCATCAGGACAGATTTAGAGAAATTTAGCATTACATTAGTTGCTCACCAATGGATCCTCTGCAGTGAATGGGTGCCGTCAGAATGAGAGTCCAAACAGCTGATAAAAACACCACAATAATCCACAAGTATGACTCCGGTACATCAATTAACATCTCATGAAGTGAAAAGATTAAGGTGTTTTAACTTTAAATCATTGTTTCTGGCTAAAATACAATGCAATTATAACACTTCCTTCAGTAAAAAAAAAATAAAAAAATCTCACATCAAAATCCAACAATAAATCTGTTTAGTTTTCGACTGTTTTTACTGTTTTGTGATCTGTGCATATTTCTCTCCTGAATCAGACAAGATGATTTTTTCCTTTGAGAAAGCAATATTATGGGCTGGAAGCTTAAAAACATTAATTATGGATTTGACATCTTTTGACAAGACTTTAATTGGTGGACTAGAGTGGTGTGGATTGCTTGTGGATTATTGTGATGTTTTTATCAGCTGTTTGGACTCTCATTCTGACGGCACCCATTCACTGCAGAGGATCCATTGATGAGCAAGCGAGGTAATGCTAAATTTCTCCAAATCTGTTCTGCAGCCTGAAATATTGCCTTTTTAATTACCTATTGTGTTTACTGTTGTTTTACAGTCCAATCAGATGAGACTCATTAAAAAGGAATACTTTTATGGTGATTATACACCGTGCAGTAAAGTTATAGTGCCACACATTTTGTTCACTGGAGGATGGATGCCGACAAGATTTAAGAAGTGTGAGCACAGAGGACATAAAGAATATTACAGATATAAGACATAAAAGTTACAGCCATAACCTCAGTCTGCTCAGAATACTAATTACTGTCATATCTAATGCCTGAGAGAGAGAAGATATTCAGACTGGACTCTATTCTTAACTACAACTGATAGAGCGGATAAAGAGAGATCACCTGTCACAAATCCACAGAGGAGAACTGAAGGAGAGAGACTGAGAG
The DNA here is from genome assembly GCF_936440315.1 of Barbus barbus. Lineage (NCBI taxonomy): Eukaryota > Metazoa > Chordata > Actinopteri > Cypriniformes > Cyprinidae > Barbus > Barbus barbus. The sequence goes on along the minus strand of NC_136721.1, from coordinate 20,843,763 downwards.
ATACTTACATAAACCTTCAATCTGTCTGGATGTCTCCTAAATTTGCCAAAGTCCTGGTCTGACACGTATTGAAGGACAGAGAACAAGATTAAAGCGTTTCAGAGTGAAAGTCCTGATCAATTTTTAGATTTAAAGGCGAAGTGTTTTGAGCCACAGTATCGATTAGCAAAAATAATGAGCCATAACCTTACCCAAAAAACTGCATGTAGATCAGCACATTTTCTCAATGAAAGCAAATTCCCTTCTGATTTTTAAGTTATTGGCTCGTATCCTGTATAAATTAACATTTCAGGTGTCTATACACCCTCTTTTCATACCAGTGATTAATTTTAGCTGACACTGCCTGTTCTCTTTAAACATGCCTTGCAAACAGATTATTTTCAACATTGTTTTTCATCCTGCTTTGTAACTAATACCTCAGACTTCATTTAGCGAGCAGCGAAAGGTGCTCCGCTCCCCAGACGACATCTGATGTCTACAGTGGAACAGGACGTGCTAGAGGAAACAGTGGCTCAGCAGGTCATTTAGGACACATCAGTGAATAAGCTCCTGAATACAGATGCTGCTGCGCATATAATCAGGGATTTGATTGCATATTGTATACTTGTGTGCTCAAGACAAGTTTAGCGCTGTAGGATTGTACAAATACTGTTGCAATGGGGTGCAAACTATCGATTTCATATAAATACTTAATTCATCATTTTGAATTTTTGTTTACAAAAACTGAACGACACAAAAAAAAGTAAAATAAAAGGAAATATTATTCTTAAATGTCATATTATTATAATTAAATATTAACATTTACAATATTTACATTTAGTCATATAACAGACACTTTTATCCAAAGCGACTTAAAAAAAGAGGAAATATAAATGTAATATAAATATTTGTGTGTGTACATATATAGATATATATATATATTATTATTATTATTATATTACATAATGTAAGATTTGCCACAAAATGCCCATAACTTTTTTATATAAATACAAATTAAATGTAATGAAGATAACTGAATTTTCCACAATTTTCATGATTAAGGTACAAATGGCATGAAATGTTACTTTCTATTAATGAGATCTAAATGATACAAACATTTTCATATTTATTTTTAAGAACAATATTAGTAAATATAAATTAAACATAATGATCAAAGATAACTTAATCAAATCTATTTTTAAAAAGTTAAATTTATAAAATATTATTATATTTTGTCAGATTTTCCACCAAATTTTCATGACTGAGACAGACAAAAAAAAAAAAAATCCTAACTTAACAGTCTGTGTTATATATCACACAAAAATCCCCAAAATAAAATACAAATATTTTTAAAGGTAAAATGACAAAATATATTAAAAAAATTAAATATAAAAAATTAAATAAAATACATTTTGCCAGCTTTATTTTAAAAGGTTCACTGATCCTAAAACAGGCATTCCGACCTCAGTGTCATCCCAGCATATCCAATTATTATACTTTCAACTGAATTACAATAATCATGCAAATCATACAGCTAAACAAAACCCCCTTTATGAACATTTATCTGTACTCGAGTGCATAAAATGAACCCACATGCGTTGGTTCCCTGCTCACTAATGCCCCTCTCTGCACGGCAGCAGATGACCTCTGACCCTGTCAGCAGCCGCTCTGTGCATTCCAAACGTGACAGACGCACACGACACCGCACTGTTGTGACGAACCCCGCATGCTTAACTTAACGCCGTTGACGCAAGTGCACAAAGCCCCTCTCTATGTCAAGTTCAATAACTCTAAATGGCCAGAAGCAGGCACATACTCTGAGAATATGATCCTGTCCGAGTGTGTGTGTGTGTGTGAAGTCACAAGGCCACGTCTCCTTAGGGAACATTAGGAGGCAGATGTTCATGCACCGAAATGAGAGACAGCAATTAAGCTAATGAGGCAGGTAACTAATGGAGCCATCGCTTTGAATGAAGATGCTAATTAACAGCTACTTTAATGATAGTGCTTCATCACCTCTCGTGGCTCTGTTGCATTCTGGGACGTCTTAATTACACTTCACTGCCTTCCTCAACTACAAACTGATGAATTTTCTGATTTATTCTGACAGTGTTTTTTGCTTCGCATGTGTGATATAACTTTGGTATCACTTTTTTTCTCATTCTTATTCTTTTTCTGGTTCCGGTGTTGCAACGCATTGGTTATGGTTTCTGTTCGCTGTGTGACAGTTCGGGGAGATTATGGGCTCTGTGCAAACACCACAAACTCTCTGGGTGCCCTACTTACAGACAAGTTTTCCATCTCTAAAACAAACTCACCTGGTTGTTTGTGTGGTAGAGAAATAAAAGCAGCGAGGAACATGCTGTAGGTGAGATAGTTGGGATTAATGCACATGTCTTTGGTTCGCTGCTCGCCTTTATTTGAGAAAAAAGAGAGACGCAGGATCTAAATATACTGTATTGTTTTCTTTAAAAGGGTCATATCTAGAAAAAAAAACTTTTTTGAAAAAAATTATCCAGCTATGCTGTAACACTCCCTCCCTAGTTGGCGTGTGAATTATGACTTTCAGGGATGGTAAACTTCTTTTCAAGCAATTTCTATAAATTTAGATGAAATTATTATAATTAGATATAATTTCAGGCGTAACAAATAATTTGTAGGTATCAAAACAAAATGGCAACTATCTTCTAAACAAACAAACAAAAGGTATTTTAGATATATGTAAATATAGTTTATATACTGAAAAAAAAAAAGTTGAGCCAACTTAAAAGTTTAAGGCAACCAGCTTCAGCAGATTTTTGAGTTTTCTCAACTTATTTTTTTTTAGGAAATTTAAACTTTTTGTTGTATAAACTTAAAACAAGAAGTTGAGAAAACTCAAAAATCTGCTGAAGCTGGTTGCCTTAAACTTTTAAGTTGGCTCAACTTTTTTTTTTTTACAGTGTAATAAATAAACAATAAAATAAAAAAGATTATATTTTAATTATTATATTATAATGTTTTATTGCATTTTGTTATAGTAAATCTAATATAGTATAAAAATTAACAGAACTTGCACTACGATTCAAAAGTTTGTTTCTGATTGAAAATGTCAGTCTCTTAGAAAAGTAAACAGTAAAAATAAATATGAATTACTAATTTATGTATGTTGATTATCTGTTTTAATACAATACACATTTAAATACATATAAAATAAAATAAAGTTGATTTTATATTTTAAATAATATATTATATTATATTGAATATAATAAATATATACTATAGTAAAAACAATACAATAACAAATATATAGTATATGCTATTATAAAATATCTGTAAAATGTTTGTAAAAAAAGTCTCTTATATTCAAAAGTGAGAATTTATTTTAAATAGAAATATTCCTGTAACACTATAAATGTTTACTGTCACTTTTGATCAATTTAAGAAGTATTAATTTTAAACAAAATTACTGACCCCAAACTTTTGAATGGTAGTATATGAAAATCAATAATAAAGGTTTATAATAAATTTTCACTTAAAAATTTAAATAATAATGCAATAAACAATAAAATTGACTATAATAAAAAGTAAATATATTAAAATTTATAATAAAATAGAAAATAACTTACATTTTCTCTATGTATCATTTGATACTAATAATGGGAAATGCTTAAGCATAATATTTGGTATTCTGAAAAAAATTCACCCCCAAACTCCACTGGTGCAAAAATGGGTCAAAATGGTCAGGATTGTGAATTTACATATAAGCACATTAGCAAATGACTGCCTGTGTTTCCATATCATACCTATTGAGTATTCAGCTCCTAGACCTGATGAAGGATGGTGTTAGCATGTGAAGGTTAGACAATCACCAAATACAGGAATTCTAAAAGTATCAAAAACCGCCTGTTAAGGGTCATTATAAGACACTCCTCACACATTAGCAGTGGACACAAGCGCTTCAAAATATGCATCTGTGTTCACTTCACTGAGAGATCTTGTATTGTCTTTACTGGCAGGCTGTAATATTCCAAGTCTTGAAGAGCATAAGGGATCTCTTTCATAAAACCGAGCAGATCAACAGATGCATTGTGGGGCGGTGGTTGTTCTTTCCGTTTGCCGTCCAGCTCTTAACCTTCGGTGTGTAGGCTGGAGAGATGGACGGAGACAGAATATGTTTGGAAAGCTTGGGCTAAATCGTGGCCAATGAAAATGACATGCTGTGATGCTTATGCAAATATAAGATGTGTTTAAATGCGATTCAAAATGTGGGTGATGCATATTTTCAGACATTCAGTGTCATGTTGTATTTTTGTTGAGATGTCTAGAAATATATTGCTTTGTTTGTGCATGTCAAAAAGAGGTGCACCATGGGAAGATTTTTTAGGAACGTTCAACCTTTTAGTGTCATTTTTCATGCACAGGGAAGCAAAGCGAAGAGAGAGGTCTTATAAGGCGAAGGTGTTTTTACAAACTTTTCTCACATAAACACCCTGTGCCGACTTTCACAAAACTACTGCATTTAGAAGATAAAAAGCAGCTCTGACTTTAAAAGTTTGCACATATGTAGATCGTTCAAAGGCTTTGAAGCCATTGCTATCAGACAGGAGCATTTTCCTTCCTGTTTGATTCTGTCAAGATGCTGAACTGAAGTCATGCTGGATCTTGTGAAAGCTGCCAAAAGACTAAATATCACCATTTAATTATATTCGAATGCAGAAGCTGAATGACAGCAGCATTTCAACAGTACAAGCCATTGTGTTTAATCATGTGTCTTTTAATCAAGTAAAAATGCAATCTTGGGAAACGCTTTCTGCCTTATATTTTAAAGAAATATAATACACATTGTAATTCATCTTTTCATAAATAATAGTAATTAGTAAAATACAAACTTACTTTACTTCATAATAAAACATAATATAACCCATAAAAAGTGTGTTGATTATCTTTTTGTAATACAATATATATTCAGATGTTTAAATATTATTATAATGCATAGACAGACAGAATAAAGATAATAAAAAAATGTAAATGATATTATATTATAAAATTTAAAATAATTAAAAATAATATAATATTCAAATCAAATTCAAATTTGATCTATTTGATGCATCCTTGTTGAATAAAAGTATTAACAAATTTATATGTATGTATGTATGTATATATATATATATATATATATATAAAAATCTTACTGACCCCAAACTTGGATCAGTAGTGTATATAAATTAATAATAAAAGTTTATAGTCAATGTGCAAAGAAGAAAAAATAATTTTAATGCAATAAATATAATAAAATGTATTATAATAAAACCAAATAACATTTACAAAAAAAATATGGGTGGATGGATTTAGTGCATCCTTGCTGAATAAAAGTAATAAAAGTATTTAATAGTCATTTTAAAGCAATACATATAATAAAATGTATTATTTAATAAAATAAACTATAAAATTTACGATGGATGGATAGATAGATTGATGGATAGATTGATGGATGGATATTTAGACGAATGATAGATGGATGGATGGATGGATGGAAGGATGGATGGATGGATAAATTGATAGATAGATGGATGGATAGATAGTTAAACGGATGATAGATGGATGGACAGATTGATAGATAAATTGATAGATAAGATAGATGATGGATGGATGGATAGATAGACGGATGATAGATAGGCGGATGGATGTATAGTTAGATGGATGATAGATGGATGAATGATGGATCGATGGACGGACAGATGGATAGATAAATTGATAGATAGATGATGGATGGATGCTGTATCAATGGTTCCAACTGGAAAGCGATGGCTGGCTGGTTGCAGAACTTTGAGATAGCCTGTTTGTTAAGCAGTGAACAATTGTCTGTTTGTCATTAGACGGTTGCAGAATACAGAGCAGATATACTTCCCTCTCTCTCTGTCTCAGCACAGACAGTCAAAATATGATTTGAATCTTCTGTCTGCTGTGCTGTCAGTGGTTTTCCCTGTAACACTGCAAACCGTTGCCATAGAGACCTCTGAGACCAGCACACATCCATGGAAGTATTTTGACTAGTTCTGCACATATGGAATAGTTTATGCCAATGATTAAACAATATGCAAAGAAAAAGCAAAAGTGGCTCTTTTATGTTTGAATGTCTGGTTATTGTGTCAACAACAGCCTGTCATAACAGTCACTGACTCATATATGCCTTTCCATTCGCTCTTCAAATACTCAGCAGTGCCTCTGGAACAAAAAGCAGATCAAAAAGTATATCCTAAAAAGTATATAGTTTTGATGTTCGCAGGTCTTCAGAGGTCTTATGAACTGGTCTAGTTCATCCTTAGGCACATGGGCTTGATTTAGGCTGTGGTGTTTTGCATTCATGCACTTGCTTTGTCATGGCAAAGCATGTCTGAGTTCACCTGACCTTCTGTTGCTTTCTCACTCATAGCACACACACACACCCACGTGTGCAAAGATGTAAACACACACACAATACACTCTCGAAAAGCGCCAGTCCAGACACAGTAAGGGATTAACCCACAGACAACACATGAATGGAAATCAGTCAATAATTCAACTAGTTTGACAGAAATGTTTGTACACTTGACCCACAAGCTGCTTTAGAGACTTTGAATGGCAGCTTATGTACAATAGAACTTTGTACAATAGGTTACAGACAAACAAGTCGATTCACGCAAACCTCAGCTTCCACTAAACGTAAATAAACCAAACACTTCACACAGCTTGTTCTACAAAGATACGGCAGAGGGATTTATTTATTATAATCTTTATATATAGTATTATACAAATAAGTATCATAATACAAATATGTGACCCTGGACCACAAAACCAGTCATAAGGGTCAATTTTTCGAAATTGAGATTTATACATCATCTGAAAGCTGAATAAATAAGCTTCCCATTGATGTGTGGTTTGTTATGATAGGATAATATTTGGCCGAGATACAACTATTTGAAAATCTGGAATCTGAGGGTGCAAAAAAATCTAAATATTGAAAAAAATCGCCATTTTCTTAGCAAAATTCTTAGCAATGCATATAGCTAATCAAAAATTAAGTTTTGATATATTTTCAGTAGGAAATTTACATGGAACATGATCTTTACTTAATTACTTAAAGATTTTTGGCATAAAAGAAAAATGTATAATTTTGACCCATACAATGTATTTTTGGCTATTGCTACAAATATACCCCAGCGACTTAAGATTATTGTTATAAATTCATTTGAATTTGTAATTTAAATTTAAATTATAAATACTATAATACATTAAACTTTATTATATTATGAAGTAAATATGTATTATTTATAAACGTGAAGTGACATACTGCCAAGTATGGTGACCCATACTCGGAATTTACCCCATCCATCGTGCACACACACAGCAGTGAACACACACACACCGTGAACAGTGCAGTGGGCAGCCATTTATGCTGCAGCGCCCGGGGAGCAGTTGGGGGTTCGGTGCCTTGCTCAAGGGCACCTCAGTCGTGGTATTGAGGGTGGAGAGAGCGCCGGACATTCACTCCCCCCACCTACAATCCCTGCCGGCCCGAGACTCGAACCCACAACCTTTGGATTACGAGTCCGACTCTCTAACCATTAGGCCACGACTTCCCCGAAATATGCAATATATTATTCCCCGAAATAAATATGTCATATATATATATATATATATATATATATATATATATATATATATATATATATACTATAATAAGTATATTTATAATACTATATTAAAAATTATATAGCATTACATTACATTGTATTCATATGCGTGTATGCATTTGTAAATATGGAGTAAATATGAAGTATAAACACTTATAATAATAATAATACATATTATGATTAAAAATAACTTCTTAAAACATTTATACTGAAGTATTATTAATACTAAAGTGTATAAAAGTGAATATTATAATGCAAATATTATAACCATAAAGCAGATATGGTTATTTTAAAGAAATACAATAACAAATCATCAATATGTATTCATATATTATACCTAATAATATCATAAAGTTAGATACATACAGTCAATATTGCTAGAAAATAAGGTAATAAAATGTTTACTGTGCAAAATGAAGTATATTATATTTTATGATAAATCCCTCTTTATTCTGTCTACAATAACAATAACTTAAGACTAAAGTGTGTGTGTGTATACATAATCATGCAAATATTATAAAGCAGATATGATCATTATAATACAAATATATAATAATAATAAATCACTAAGACTTACATACTTTGTGAATTAAGATTTACACACTTCATCTGTTAAAGCTATACATAGTAAATAATATTAGACAAAATATTTATAATGTGATTAAAACAACTCTGTTTATATTATTTATTATAATATTTACTTCTAATACTTCCAGAGTTATTGCATTATTTATATGAATGTCATTGCAAGGGTTATTCTAACAGAACTACTCAAAGTAGAGCAGATGTTAGTATTTTGATAGAAGACTGTCTCATATTTGTGTAAATATTTGTCAGTGGATTCTAGAAGAGCGTCACACCATCTATCCTTCACTAAGTATTTTAAAAACCTCAAATATAGTCGTCTGAAGAACTTCAAAGCCTTCAAAAAAAAAAAAAAAAGTTTCCTTCAAAAGTCGTATTCAGTGTCCTTTGATACCTTTGTCAACGAAAATCCTGCATGAACAAGCAGCCTACCCTTGAAATCCAATATCTGACTGCTGACGAAACCTGCGACAAGCTCAAACAGTGCATTAAACATGAAATTTAAAGCTGAACATGGAACTTCAAAGATACAGAGGAGACGAATCTTAAAACTTGGACATAAAGGTATAAATCTTTAATATTCCTGTGGGCAAAGAACCCACGTCTTCCTCTCAGCAGAGGCACAAGACGGGATGCTTTTAAGGCAGATTTATGGAACCTTCTCAAATTCCTGCCTGATTCCATTGTAAACACATTTGTCCACCTACTCCAGACCAGCTGCATGACCTCGAGGATAAAAATCTCCATTGTTAGATGAAGAACCGTGACAAGTCATCATTCAGTGAGGTAAAAAGCAGGTCACTCTGTCCTCACCTCTCTTGTTTGCATCTTGGCATGAGATTTGAACTCGGAGAATGTCGTGATAGTTGCGTGTGAATGAACTGGTAGACTTTAAACAACTTAATGTGCACATCTGCGTATGTTTGCATGTAAAGACGCCAACTGTCAGTCTTAAAAATGAGTGAGTAAATGATCAAATCTCAACTCACCAAAGCTTTGGTCTCGTCCTCATCTTTGTAGTAGTACAGCTGGTCTCCTCGCAGGACGAACCAGCGCGTGTGCCAGGTCTTCACGAAGCCTCCTTGCTTCCGGAGCCAACCGCAGCGGAGAACGTCCTGCCTGGCCGATCCGCGGCCGTGCTGAGGGCTGTTGCCTGCGCTGCCAGCCTGCTCGTCCATGACCAAACCCAAAGTCCTTCCTGTACCCGAAACAGAGGAGGAGACGGATTAGTTTTAGCTTATGATATAACTGAAACTGAAACCTCTCAGGCAGGTGTACTGGTAATAATAGAAATGAAGGACACTATTGCCCTGTTATGCCATAATACTGCTCACTTCATCCATGCCGCATTTGCATTTTTCAAGATAAGCAAATACTTACAAAACATTAGTTTGGCTTCTAGGTGGGAAAGGCAGTGCTCATTTATTGTGGAAAAAACTGGAATAAACTGGCTGTCTGACCAACATGGTAAGGCACTATTCTTCACTTATCTTTTCTACTTGCAGAGTTTTAGAGTATATATTATAAAAGTAAATATTATGTTTGCTTTAGTTACTTGTATAAAACAAAGTAAACATAAAATGTTTTCTTTATAAAACTGTATCGAAAATATTATGATAAATGTAAAAGTAAATATTGATACAATCCTCAAAAACAATACTAAATACTACAAGAGTAGTATTGTTAATACTAAAGTTTAAAAACATATTTAAATTTATTAATCAATATAATGTTAAAATTTTTGGCTGTTGTATTATTATGTAATATTTAAATTACATGTATCTATTTTTAATATTTATTTTATATAATATTAATATATACACTAGAAAATATACTGAAAATAAATAATTGAGATTTATTATATTTACTTTAACATTTAATTTATTTACTTAATATTATAGTGGTATACATAGTAAATAGTATTAGAAAATATAAATACCATGCTCAACCCAGCTGCATTTATTTGATGACAAAAATTGTAAAAAAAACTATTCCTGTGAAATATTATTACCATTTAAAATTTTTCTATTTTGATACATACATACATGCATATATTCATACAGCTTTTAAAAAATATAAATATTTTAAATGAATAATAAAGAAAAAAAGTGCATGAGGAATTCAAATGGACTCACACATTGACATGGAAATACCTAGATAGAGCTACAGTGGTGTGAAAAAGTGTGGCCCCCTTCCTGATTTTTTTGCATGTTTGTCACACTTTAATGTTTCAGATCATCAAACAAATTTAAATATTAATCAAAGATAACACAAGTAAACACAACATGCAGTTTTTAAATGAAGGGTTTTTTTATGAAGGGAAAACTAAATCCAAACCCATATGGCCCTGTGTGAAAAAGTGCTTGCATGGCCTGCATGACAGAGTTCCAAGACGAAAACCGCTGCTGAGCAAAAAGAACATAAAGGCTCGTCTCAGTTTTGCCAGAAAACATCTTGATGATCCCCAAGACTTTTGGGAAAATACTCTGTGGACTGACGAGACAAAAGTTGAACTTTTTGGAAGGTGTGTGTCCCATTACATCTGGCGTAAATGTAACACAGCATTTCAGAAAAAGAACATCATACCAACAGTAAAATATGGTGGTGGTAGTGTGATGGTCTGGGGCTGTTTTGCTGCTTCAGGACCTGGACGACTTGCTGTGATAAATGGAACCATGAATTCAGCTGTCTACCAAAAAATCCCGAAGGACAATGTCCGGCCATCTGTTCGTGACCTCAAGCTGAAGCGAACTTGGGTTCTGCAGCAGGATAATGATCTAAAACACACTATCAAATCCACCTCTGAATGGCTGAAGAAAAACAAAATGAAGACTTTGGAGTGGCCTAGTCAAAGTCCTGACCTGAATCCTATTGAGATGCTGTGGCATGACCTTAAAAAGCCGGATCATGCTCAAAAACCCTACCAATGTGGCTGAATTACAACAATTCTGCCAAGATGAGTGGACCAAAATTCCTCCACAGCGCTGTAACAGACTCATTGCAAGTTATCGCAAACGCTAGATTGCAGTTGTTGCTGCTAAGGGTGGCCCAACCAGTTATTAGGTTTAGGGGGTAAGCACTTTTTCACAGAGCCATGTGGGTTTAGATTTTGTTTTCCCTTCATAATAAAAAAACTTCATTCAAAAACTGCATGTTGTGTTTACTTGTGTTATCTTTGATTAATATTTAAATTTGTTTGATCTGAAACATTAAAGTGTGACAAACATGCAAAAAAAAAAAAAAAAAAATCAGGAAGGGGGCCAACACTTTTTCACACCACTGTATCTATGGACTCGACCCCTATTTTACTTTTTTTGTTTTAACCAAGCCAATCATCACATCATGTCACAGTCTGACCTCTGACCCTGCTAATTTTATGTTATGACATACTGACATTAACTTTCACAAAGACCAAATATGTTTACTTTATGAGTTCAGATAGCATTTGAAATAAAAGCTCAACAAATCTGGTCACCAGAGAGGAAAAGACCTCTAGTGAATTTTAACCAATCTCCTCTACAACTCGCTCCCTCTCGCTCTTCCTTTCCATTTTCTCTCACCTTCCCAAACGCAAAGCCATCTAGTGTTAGCAGTTGGAATAAGATTCTGCTTTTCATGAGTCTACGAGATCACCAGACCTTCCCACAACAACATTCTGTTCAAGAGATTAAAATCGTGAGCCAGGGGACACCATCCAGGAACAAAGCATTAAAAATTTAACTTCTAAACAGTTGCTGAGAGCTGGAATTATAAGTGTGTATCTGTCCGCCACAAGACTGGGAATCACATATCTGCAAAAAGGGGCAGTCGGCCCAACACCTGACGTTCATTTAAGTGACTGTCTGACAGCCAGACATGCAGGCATGAAATCATAAAGGGTGCTTTATATGAGTGTTTATGATTTTAGATGAAATCTTTCAGAGAAGGAGGGGCGCAACGAGCTGCCAGACTAGAATATTCACATTTGTGCCCATCGAGATATCAATATCATGCCTGTCAGTGAAGATTTTTTACTTGCTGCCTCAGCACATATACGTGATATGTGCTGTTTGTGTGTGTGTGAGTGTGATACCATTTCCTTTGAGTAAGTTTTGTTTTTCTTCTATTCACTCTTCTATTCAAATCAAAGAGCAGCACTGGACTTTAAACTGAGGAGACATCCATCTCAATTGGTCTTTTTTCTCAGTGTGACCTCATTCTTTCAAAGCAGACGGGAGGTTCCTATCTATCTAGACAGCATCGTAGATGCACTCTTGACTATTCAAAATATTACACAGCAAAACTGCTGCCCTAAAAAAAAAACAAGTAAATATGGCAAAGCGTGTTAAAAATATACACTTCTGTTGGATACTGATAATTAGTCATACACTCATTTACTTTTGGCAAAATTCAAATATATATTTATAATTTTAATAAAAATGTCAAGCAGCATTGGGTATATCATATTGCAACACGCAACAGGCAAACCCAGAATGCATTGCCATAAGCTCAGTATTGAAAATAGTTGATGATAAATAGTTCTATATAATTAAAAACATCTATTTAATTTAATATTTATCATTATATCATTCTAATATGCTGACTTGCTCAATAAACATTCTTATTATTAACATTAATGTTAAATGTCGTTTGATATTTGTGAAATTTTGTTTTTCAGGATTCTGAAAGTTAAAGTCCTCACTGAATAAAAAGTATTAATTTCTTTGAAAAACTCTGACACAAAACTTTAGTATTAGCATAGTTTAACTCAGCAAACTTGGCTAACATTAGGCTCAGAATCAAGATGCCAACTAATTCTCACTATAAACCCTCAAATTTCTAAGCCTTATCTCGCCATTATCCTTTATAACCCTGAGAAGATTACTTCAGGATTTATTATCTGATTTTGAGGTGAACATGTTGTATCTGCTGAAGAAGGCTCTCATGCAGAGCACAAAAAGAGTAGCAGAAGTAATCCTCTTGTTCTTGTCATATTTAGAGGTCAGGGCTTATTTTCTCTTGCTCTCTGTCTCACAGCGGCCTCATTAATGATTCAGACAGTGGCAGAGCCAGAACATGTTGAGCTCCAGACAGGATTCTGAAATACCGTCCCTGCATCTAATTTCCTCAAACAGCTTCAGAAATAACTCAGATGACGGTGTTTCTCAATGCTGACAGCATCGGAGACCCAAATATGGTTCAAACAGGGACATGCACACTCTGTTCTCCAATTTTTGGAGATGAGCTTGGTTTCAATAATTTATCTTTTCCCAATTTAATACACAGAATCAAGAACTATAAGTAAGCAATTTATAAGTCTATATCCCAGAAATCACTACTCTGTTGGTTCACTCTTCTGGCAATGCCACAGAAGAACCATTTTGGGTTCTTCAAAGGACCTTTCAGTGAACAGTTCTTAAAATAACCATTTGAGGAGAACATTTTAAAAATCTGAAGAACCCATCAATAATCTTTTGTGCAAAGAAAAGTTCCCATAGATGTTGAAGTTTCTTCATGGAACCACTGATCCCCATAAAGAACCTTTATCTTTAAGACTAAGAAGTAACCTTTACTTCTTTAAGAGTAAAACGTTCTTAAAACAACTTTTTTCTTAGTGTGAAGAACAATTTAAGAATCTAAAGATCCTTTACCCACTATAAAAAACCTTTTGTACAATGAAAGGTTGAATGAATGAAACGGTTCTTCATAGAACCATAGATGCCAACGCACAACTTTTATTTTTTGAGCATCTGAACAAATCTCTTAACCTTTGAGATGAATTTGGGTTGCTATAATTGATTTTTCTGACCAATGGCAAGTTTTGCACTTTCTCTCTCTCTCGTATGTTGCATTGGAAAGTCTGATTCTTTCTAGTGAATCAGTTCACTTGAATAAATCATGTAAATTAACTACTTCAAAGAATGATTAGATGATTCCAGTCACTCCACAGCATTTGGGTAATATTTTGTTAAATACTGCTGCTCCTCACTATGTTTAATAAATTATGCATTCTAGGTTGTTTTTAGTTGTATCTTGTGCAAAAGTCGCTGGACTATAAAGTTATATTGTCATGTTGTCGCATGCAGTAAAAGTAATTTCACAGTGAGAAAAGCAGTACTGCCACGTTGTCATAAGCATGGAGGTGGCAGTGTGTGTAAGTGTGTGGGTTACGATTAACTCCAGATGTGCTGCTTTAGCAGTCTGCTCGACTACCGTCATCTGCTTAGCAAGTGCAGGGCTGCTGAGCAAAGTGAGACCCAGCTGAAGTCTCTGATGTACTGCCATCACACAAACATATACATATAAGCACATACTAAAGCTATGTTTGGAATTGTATACTGTCACACTACTCTTATTATATCTGCAGCATTCAGTATGTAAACTGTGTGGCGTATGCAAATTTTCTCTATGCATCGAATCCCAAGGTGACATACTGCATTTGCCAAAGTACATACAGCAGCTTTTAACACACTGCTTGGAATACTGTATCCCAGAGGGCAATGTGCAATTGACAATTTTCTTTTCATTTCCAAAAATGAACTCCAAGTAATATCATCCAATTTTTTTTCTAGAAATATCTAATCTGATGAATTCAAAAGTGACCCAATTTACTTCCATAATGCATCTTTTCATTTGAGTGCACAATTTTTTAAATGGAAAAAGGTGCCTGTGGTGACATTTCTGCAAAATGGATTTACATTGCACATTTCACGACACATTAAATATGAAATCTCTATTGACTGTCACTAAAAGTTTGTTCAGTTTTATCTAAAAAAAAACACAAACCTATCAATGTTTTATTATCTTGGTTGTTGTATGTATCGCAGCATTTCACTCTGACGCGTTTCAAAATAGTGTAGCAACTATCATAATCCTACCCTAAACCTAACCAATAGACCCTAAACCTAACCAATGGTGTTAACCAAAGCAAAGTTGAGATTTAAAAAGCATTTGCTCAAGAAACTATATGACTTTTTGAGCTCTTGTATTGGGACTCTTGTTTGACAAGACCCCACATCGCAAGTGTAACGCTGTATCAGGTGTGCTACCGAGCAAGTTTACTACATCAGAAAAGCCATGGAGCTGGTAAAGTGATGCAGACATCAAACTGTATTAGTTTACAAATCATGGAGTTTCAGGTCAAACTGTAATAGTCTGTATTAATCGATAATCTACCCCATAATGATAATTTGTGTGAAAACAAACAAGAGTTTTTGCTGTTTTACTGCCTCTAGTGTTCATTTCAACTGGAAACTACAGTGAATTTTATGTATCGGTACATTTTGGATTTCTGCAAAAATGTAGGTACAGGCACGTTTTTCCAATGAGCCCAGGTTGTCCAAAACGTGTTTTTGTCTTTGTAATAATTAATGAAATTTAAAAAATGACTATGTTTTCACTGACATCCTTTAAACCTTAAGATTATATTACATATCAGCCAAATAGCTATTTTTAGGCATCAATTTAGCAAATTTATAGAGGCCCAAATCCATTCTGGAAAGGAACAGAATTCAAACATCTCACAATCTAGCCCTAAGCTTTTTCTACTCAGAAATATGTCACATTATTAAAGAAAAATTGACCACAAACAGGAATTCATAGAATTTTACACTAAATTGTGCTAAAAATGCTAAATGAACACGATACATACCATATGAAATATGCAATGTAATGAGGTCATGTGACAATGCAGCATACTAAAGTTTGAAATTGTCATTGTACAATGAGTACTGTTTCACATACTGATTTTTGTTACCTGCCTCCTATAGAGTAGGGCCACTCCACAGTGTTTATTGATGCTGTTTATTAGTGGGTCCAAAGACCTTCTACATGCTTGTTTTTGAGATTTGACTGTTCTAATGCACCTGGTTTGAATGAGGCTATGAATACAGAGCAGCATGAACACAGAAGAGTAAAACTCTGTCACCATGCCAAGTCTAAGGCTCTGTGATATATTAGTGCTGTCTGCTGTCTGTGTGGGGCGTCACTGAAGTTTCCCATCTATAAACTTCTCTCTGAAGACCCAACAGCTGCGACAGGGACGCAGGGAATGCTCGAAAACACAGACTCTTACCACAATAATCAGAGACAAAATTTCCATTACATACTACAGAAACAACTTTTATCCATCTCTCAATCAAAAATAATGTCCTGGATGCTCTGCAGATGCCAAATATGATTAAAAAATATATTTGTTTGCTATTCTCATTAGCAGTGCTTGGTAAATAACCACCTAGCAATCATCCAAAATCCTCTAGCAACCGCAAAACAACATTCTGGCAACCATTCACAACACAGTAGCAACTTAAAAGTTTAGCTTGTGTAAGCATCGCTCACATTTTCATTAGAAAATGCAAAAAATAAAATTTCCTGTTTGCTTTGTATAAAATAGGCCTAATCATGATGAAAAGGCTACATAACAACCTTGTGTGTATAATTACAGCTAATAAAGTGTTAGCATACACAGAGAGGTGAATGAAATCTAATGTCTCTGCGGTTGGAGCTGCACTCAATTTTGGCGTTTGCATAATTTCCTTTTGTACGATTTAGAAAAGCCTCACTCTTTTCCTCTATTATCATGTCAAACAACTGATGAGGCTAATGGGCTAACAAGCTAATAGCAGAGGTGAGGAGTTGGGTGTTGAGTGGGGCGCGTCTCTGTGTGTGAATGAGTGAGTGTGTGTGTGTGTGTGTGTGTGTGTGTGTGTGTTCTTATGTGGGCTGATGACTGGTCTTCTGATGACGGAGACGGGCTTGTCCTCTCGCACAGCCTCTCTGTCTGGCATAAAGGAGTTTATTGATGAGGTTCATGAATTAAATATTCCCTGCAGTCTGCTGAATAGAAATGCATTATTAATACTCTTTTTTTTTATCATATCTCTCTTTTTTTGTAGTGTAAAAAATTTGAATAAAAAAACAGATATCAAAAAGTTACTCTTTAAATGCACTTATTTTTATGCAAAACATTTATTTTATTTACAAACATTGTTAAATTTTAATGTTTTTCAAAAAAATATTTATTTTAAAGCTTTAGACAAAACAGTATAGAGTTGGTCCATTTATCGGTTCATTATCGGCTTGTCATATTGCCAGAACTCATATGTCATGCATACCTTTGTTTCAATAATAAATAATTTCAAAACACCAATAAAACCTGATAATGACATCAAGATTTTGCTTCTTTGGCTGAATTTATACATGCGTGTTCAGTAGACAAACTATGAAAAAATGTGAGTGTTCAGTTTCTCCTCTCTCTACTACAGCAGTCTGCAGCTGTTTATTTGTTTATATTTTAGTAAACCCACAATTCTGGAATCATACACTGAATATCTCACACATTTTGACCTTGGGACTGTGTACGTGTTTGTCTGTGGGAATATGAGAACAATGTCCATTAACGGGAACATGCATACAAGAAAATCTCCAGAGGGAACAAAATCCCGATGTTTATGGGGAGAAGATGGTTAGACAAACTCTCACAGGACTGCGGATCTGACCGGAACACACTGATCCCCAACCTAATGAAAATTCACCATAAATCTTCAGTTGTTTAACTGTGGTCTCTGTTTTTAGACAATATGGTAACCAAACAATAGGTAAAAAAAACTGGTTCCTCATTACCATATTACATCTCTATAAACGTATGGTTACTTTACAATAACCTGGTATTTTTAATGAACATATTTAAAAATTAAAAACACCTTTTTGACAAGAATCCTTCACTGAAAACCCCCCAAAGTCCTTCAGTTCCCTAAAACATTGTTTAGCAGGAATCTACAATATTTCCACCAAAATAGCATACCGAATAAATGTTTTTGTATTTTAGTGCCATTTTATTACAATGTGAGTTATTTGCATGTAATCCTGCAAAAACAAAATAGCTTTTCTCAAAATCTGCGAACCATCTGCAAGGTCCAAGATTACCATGTACTCCTTCCAAAACACTTCCAGGCAGTTGTAAGACTGCACTTTTGCAATCCCACAAGTCTTTTCTCATTTCCATCAACAGTTTGAGCTTGGCTTGCTTTTTCAGAGACACTACTGAAGCTCCCTTTTTTCATCTTAGACTGACTTTTGTTAAACAACCAATGAAGAAAACCAATTATGAGTGAGGTGTGCTGCCAATAGCTTCAAATAAAAGCAAGCGTTAAATGATTACTGTCCATTCACAGATCAATGAAGTTTTAAAACCAGGGCATCTATGTTTCTGCTAACAAGTAAAAGCTCTGGACTGTTCTTTGCAGAAACTGCAGCATGACTGTGAAAGTTTCTCTAACATTAACATACAGATCCAGTCATTGACTGCAGTGAAACCTCAGCCAATGACTCACACACTTTATTAATTGCTTCTGATCAATCTTAGAGAACAAATAAACATTTTAAACCACCCATTTGGAATAAGTAAACGATGAACGGTTTACTTAGAGTGAAGACCACTGGCTTTCATTACAATGGACAGAGAAGTTCATGTATTGTGTCTGCCAACATTGATCAATGAAAAACAGAAAGATCCCAGCAATTATGTTCAGAAATTTCTGTCAATGCTTGGCAAGTGTTCCCTGGCACATGAATGAAGAAAACATCCTGTGCAATCTTCTATAACAGACATCTCAATCGGATATAATGGATTACTTGACAACAAGACTTTTCCTGCAAGCCCTATGCCAATGGAAATTTGTGTCGCGCAGACGTACTTTGTGATTTCAGATTTCCCATCTGAAATTGAACATGACCTCTTTTTCTCACACAAGAAAAACTGATGAAGCCAATTACCTATTGTTTTGTGGTTAACCTGGGCATCCTGTGACAAATCTAATCCTGCTGGGACAAGAATATATGTGATTTGCAGACAGAATATTTTCATGCTTCTCCTCATTTATTTTGACCTCTTTTGAGTCTTCGAATATTCTAGTCTTCGACTATTTGGTGCACATGCACATTCATTGACATCTTTGCCAACTTTCTGAGTAAAATAACCATAGGATTTTCCAAATTTCATGTTTCATTCAATGCTACTTGCCATTTCTTTGTAATCGTTTGGGAACTCGAGTAACAATTTCTGAGTTAAACTTGTTTCTATACCATTTGTTTCCTATGTATAAATATTTCAACTTTAAATATCTTGCTCAGCAAGATCTTCGTCCTATCCCAGCAGGCACCGGATGTCTATATAACATCAGGTTGACGTTGGCCAGACGTTGCATTTTGGTTGAAAATGAAAATCGGGTTGACGTCAGTATTTGACGTCAATCTGACATTGACTTAACGTTGGATTTTGATTAAAAACAACAAAATATCATGTTTACTCTGCACATGGGAATGTGACAGGGCTGAGCACACAGAGCTGGCCTTAGTGTTTGACATGGCTTTGTTTGGCCCTTTTATTATTGGGAACCACTTTCTAGCTCAAGAGCTGTGTTCAGGGGGGAAAAAGTTCTGGCCAGCTAGGCAACAATTTTAGGCATTTTAAGCATACCCTGGATTGCTGTTCTGAATAAAAAATGAGATATTGTCATTTTGCAATTATCTCATGTATCTTTTGTAGAATCCAGAATGCGCTGCAAAGACATCAATTAAATGTTTAGCCAAGATGGTGAATGGATGCAAAATGAAAATTTAATTAGGTACTAAAAACTATCAAAAAAGATCAAATCTAGCTTAAATGGCACCCAATTTTACCCAATATTTATTTATGTTATTGAATAAATAAATGTAATATATATAATTTTTGCATTGCTATTGAACACTGAAAGTTGTATACAAAATATTATACAACATTTATAAATTTGTATTTATATGAAATTGTAATTTTTGTAATAACAATGTAAGTCAATTTAATGCATCCTTGTAAAAAGTGTTAATTTCTTTAAAAATACAGTTTCATATAAATGCTGTTCTTTTGATCTTTCATCAAAGAATCCTAAAAAACATATCAGTTTTCACAAAAAAATAATAACTGTTTTCAACATTAATAACAAGAAAAAAAAAAGTTTATTTAGCACTAAATCAGCATATTTAAATGATTTCTGAGGAATCATGTGACACTGAAGACTGGAGTAAAGGCTGCTGAATATTCAGTTTTTCCATCACAGGAATAAATTACATTTTAAAATATATTAAAATATTGAGAAATAATAGTAATTCACAATATTACAATTTTTCTGTATTTGATCAAATAAATGCAGTCGTAATATGTGAGCGCAAAATGTTCTTTCAAAAACAGTTACAAATCTTAGTGACCCCAAACCTTTGAACAATATAGGGACCAGAATATTATGTTCTTATATATATACTGATCTTAGCTAAAAGCTCAATGCAGCTGCACCAGATTCATCAACTAGAAATCTGATCCCCGGAGCTTCAACTAAATAACAGCCATTGTTATGCAAAACCAAAAAAACCTACAAAACATTGATTATTAAAGGAGCATTAAGATGGAAAAGATGCATTAATCTGGCATTTTCAGTCGCCCCAAAGGGCAGTAAATCCCTTGAGTGGTCATGCATTCTTTATACCGGCCAGTTCTTTGTGTGTCTGTGAGTGAGGGAACTAAAACGGGCACGTTGCAGGCTTTACCCCAGCCATCTGTCTGTCTGTCTGCCTGTCTGTGCTTCAGTCTGACAGCTGCTGGTCACTTCTGTCTACGGCTCCTGACAGCTAATACTGTCTGCTAATGCTGATGGCCACTTTCAGGCCAACTGACAGTGAAACACAATGCCCCTGTACCAATCCAGAGAGGATATTGATGTTTGAAAAGACATATAGACGGAATTATGTATTTTAGCCACGTTATGACGATGCGTGTCATGTTGCGTACCAAGATTTCAGCACAGAAAATGAAAGGAATAAAATTCATATCCTTTAAGGACTAAGCAATTTCAGAATGCATTGCAAATGAGCTTAGTGGAAAAAAAGCATTCATCTAGAATGAAAGACAAATGCTATTTAATTCAATACGATGATATAGAGTATATAAAAAATAAAAGCTTTAAATGCATAGAATATAAAAATATCTATCAGTACCGCAAAACTTCTAAATATGAGGATTGAGGCACGTATCAGTGTGTTGTTCTGGAGAAAACCTGCCAAAATCACAGAAGGGTGTTAGAGACGTCTTTCTGGCAGAGTGCATGTACACAGTCAGGTAAAGGTCAAGGTTGGACTGTCACTGTGACTGACACATGTGGCATATGACTTACGTGAGTATGATGTCATAAGGGCTTTCCTTTCATCTTTAGATGATTTAGAAGAATTAGCAAAAGTAGAAATGGTTCCAATTCCTATTTCTGTTTTCAACTCAGCCATCTACACTATTACAGTCATTTCATAGATCTAAAGGTGAAAGGCTACAGAAAGACATTACTCACTTAATTCATATGGAAATGTCATAAGGGCTTTCTGTTTCCTTTCAGCTTTAGATGTTTCAGAAGAATTAGCAAAAGTAGAAATGGTTCCACTTCCTAGTTCTATTCTCAGCTTTTCAACTTGAATGTGCCAGGAGTTCAAATGTTTGTGGTCAGTAAGTTTTGGTTGTTGTTTTTTTCTTCTTCAGCAATGATGCATTAAATTGAACAAAAGTAACAGTAAAGACATTTCTAATGATACAAAAGTTGGGGGGAAAAAAGTGAAAAAAGAAAAGCTGTTTCTTGAGCAGCAAATCAGCATATTATTATTTCTGAAGGATCATGTGACACTGAAGACTGGAGAAATGGCTAAATTTACAATATTGCCTGTATGCATTTATTTGTATTTCTCAAATAAATGCATACATTTATTTACATAACAACAAATGTTTTGAGAGCCTGTAAACGCAAACATTCGAAAACAGGTTTCAGAGTGCATTTCAGAGAATTAAACTACAAAAATGCTAATTTGTGACAAACAGTCACACGCATATATTACACAGTCAGTCTATTATGTGCGCAGTGTTTACAAAGTGACATCGCCATCTACTGGCCTGGCATGCAAAACACAGCGTTTTTAGCCATTTTCATGGATTCGTACGAATGGATCGTTTTAGCAACTTTGTCAAAAACGTACATTTTTAGTGCATCATTGTTGTTTAAACATACTCTCTGTGAGCATAAAAGGGTTTAAAAAAAGTTAAAAAAATCATACAGAATTTTGTCATGGAAATATATATCAACGGTAAAGGAATATTTCAGCCCAAAATAAGTATTTTGGCATCATTTACTCATTTTCCCCTTATGATTCAAAACCGAGTCCAGGATACTGTTTCATATACAACGAAAATAGATGGGGACTACAACCATCAATCTCCAAAACAGACAATAAAAGTAGTCAATCTGAGCAATTCAGCGAAAAGTTGAATGGACTATGTTTTCCATTCACTAAGTTTTAATATACAAGATTTTATAGTCCCTTTGTGGCACTTTTTGTCTGTTTTGGAGCTTGATGGGCCCAATCCCCCTCCACTTTAATTGCACAGTTATTTCATACTGCAAAACTTAGAAGAGAAAAAAGGTTTTAAATTGACATTAGGTTGAGTACCTGCTGACTGAAATGTGTGGATGAATATATTGAGAAATTAAAAAGGTCACACTGTATATCTGTCTCATTTTCACAATGTAATGTCACATGTGAGGTTCTCGATTTATTAAAATACTCCTCATTAGGAATCCTTCTTACATCTGTGCAAAGCCACGGATGTAGGCATATGACTGTCTGACTCATTTGGGGAAATTTTAGCAGAAGTGGTTGGTAAGTCAATGGGTGTCAGCCTCGAGGCACCTCGCTGGCTTTTTTCGTATGAATAAGGCAAACAGAGTTGCTAAAAACAGAAACTCAGGAAGCCAATTGTTAATTTAAGGATCATGATGGTGATGATGAAGATACTGCAGCCACCTTCGGATTGGGATGGCTTTGGCTGTGTCCTTTCTCTAATTCAGCAGAATGACTGACTCCAGTTCAGTGGACCGCCCGACTGCCTCTTTGTTTGAGGTTTGGACTGTTTAGACAAGTTAGACCATAATCTTAGTCTCCAGACCTTCACAACTAGGTGAGAAACTTTTGCCAAACCTAGAACTTTGCAGACCATAATTCAAGACAGATGCCTTCTGTAGTGCCTTCTTGAAGAATTTATGGCACACCATTGGTTCCCAAAAATGCTGAATATGCGCTTGACAACAACGCTGTTCCTCATCATTGCATAATCAATTGATGAATTACACAAACATCTATTTTTATAAACGAATTTTATAAATAAATAAGAATGGGCAACCAAAAGAAGGTGATTTCAGTATAAATTTCTCCCAAGCTGAAATGATCCATGCTATTCACATTTATTTATTACTCTATACTCTTATTGTATGTCAACAATCATCTAAGTCCATTATGTATGTCTTCTTAAAAAATGTTAGGAAAAACATCTGAGACAAACTACTTAAAACGTCAAGCTTCAAACTCTGCCCATCACAAGTGTTTCGAAAAAACGATAAAACCCTAAAGCACTCTACTCTTGCATGGAAAAGGAGAACGTCTGAGCTATTTTAACACGTTTCCTTCTTCAAATTGTCAAATCACGTAGACAGCAGCAGACATTTTAAACTAGCCTCGGCTAGTGTGCGATTGACTACAACACTCTTCTCCATCACTTCTTTATCAATTGATAAATTACTGCTGCCATGATTGCTTGCAAATTTACAGAAACATCTATTTTTAGTGAATACGACAGGATAAACGGTTCCAAAAAAAACTTTTTTTCACAGTGATTCCATAGAAGAACAATTTTGGGTTCTCCAAGGAAACTTTCAGTGAACAGTTCTTAAAAAGGACCATTTTTTTCTAAGTGTGAAGAACATTTGAATAATATAAAGAACTGTTATCCACTGTAAAGAACCTATTGTGTGATGGAAAAGTTCCATGGATGTTAAAGGTACTTAATGGAACAACTGATGCCAATAAAGAACCTTACTTTTAAGAGTATAGCTGCAAAAGTGATGCAACTGTTGTGCTCTGACTTTGGCTGCTCCCAAACACCAGATGAGATGGTTTGCAGTCTGCACAATGCTTGAATGAGACAGAGACAGACATGCCCGCATCACAAACACAATCACAGCGTTGGGTCACAGAGGGTTTGATGGGGGAAAATGAAAGGAGATCAGTCCTCTAAATAACCACAGTGATGTTGCTCTCTCTGTACTGGCAAATAATGTTCTTCCATCAATGTTAAAGCTCCATAATATGTGGTAATAAGGTTAGGAGATTGGAAGAGGGTTGGGACCTCCGGACTGTTTTGAATATGATGTTACCCTTTAAAATGACAAATCACAAGTGAGACGTCTTTGGAATCTTAACTGTTTCTCCTAGATAACAAAATTAAATATTTAAAAACACAGAGGAATACAGTATAACCCATTCTGTTTGTGAAGTATCGCCGAACAGTACGTTCTTTTCTCTCCCAGATATAATTTCCTACAGTGTCAGTGAGCTGACAGATTGTTGTTCATTCCTGCCTCTTCCTTTCATTAGTTTCTATCTGCATCTACCTCTCCCCTTCTGCCGCTCTCCTCCACACCTCCTCTAACTCAACATAAACCTCAAAACTGCTGAGTTAATTCACTGTGAACTGAGTTTATTAGTACACAAAATGCTTCTCTGCCCATAAGAGAATATTTAATATCTCAATTGTTGTAGATATGGGAATAAAAGAAGAGCAAATGGCTTAAACGCCCTGGTTTATCTCCTGAGGAAAAAGGCACAGGTAATCTCATTTGTCTCCTTTCGAGTTTCATAGGAGATCTCAATCTCAAACTGTGCTCAGATTTGCCAAATTCTGCAAACAAAAGAAGAGATTTCAATATAAACTCATTGTTTTAGCAGAGTTAGTGCTATCCACATTTATTTATTACTCTATGCTTTTACTGTCATCTGAGTCTGTTTTTATTTATGAGAAGAAATATCTGAAACAAAGTACTTCAAACGGAGAAATCCAACCTCTAGATGTCCAATGCAAGTGTTTCAAACAAAGCCAAAAATAAATAAAAACACTGTACTTCTGAATGGAAAAGGAGAACATCTGAGCTATTTTTAACACTTCTCCTTCAAATTGTCAAATAGACAACAGCTGTAGAAATATGAAACTACTTTTGTCCAATGGCGAGGTTTATGGAACTTATTAGAAAGGCTTGTTTAAAGGTAAGCTACATGAGTAGTTAACATGTCAATATATTTGATACTTTTGTAATTACAGTATGTCACACAGCTGCATTACCTTTCATGAAAAAGAAGATAGATAGATAGATAGATAGATAGATAGATAGATAGATAGATAGATAGATAGATAGATAGATAGATAGATAGATAGATAGATAGATAGATAGATAGATAGGGAAGAAGCAACTGCATCATACACATACACACTGATTATAGTTCATGATGTGTTTTTGTGGCTATGACACACACATGCACACATAGACACAATTTCTGGAGCTGGGTGACCTTTACATTACTGCCAAGCAAAACACACACGCAAGCGAGTCTCACAACAGCAAAATAACTACATGCACACAGCCAACTCATCATTAGCAGCATCCAAATGACTGTAAACAGACTATTATTACCTTAAAAACTGCTATCCA
This sequence comes from Barbus barbus, assembly GCF_936440315.1. Classification (NCBI taxonomy): domain Eukaryota; kingdom Metazoa; phylum Chordata; class Actinopteri; order Cypriniformes; family Cyprinidae; genus Barbus; species Barbus barbus. Next base: position 20,817,965 of record NC_136721.1, on the reverse strand, counting down.
AAAAACGTCCACAGAAACGCAGTGGGAAAAAAAATGTCAGTAAAACACAAAACAAATCCAGTGCGTGACTTAGACCGGTACAGGATTCAACTGTGATCCAAGATTCAATCCCGATACAAGTGCATTACTGAGTCAAACAGCCTGGTAAAATCAAAAAGCTCCATGGGGCAGCCGTGAACCGAAAACAGCAGAGCTGTCATAAACTTTTCCCCTCACTGCTCACACCATCTGCATTGGAGTCTCTAGGGAAATCGACTGACTCCGTTTGCTCTCCGGACGGCCACGGGGGGTTTGAGTTCAGCCCCTCAGCGTACACACTTCTGAGACAGTCCTCACACACTACATGAGTCTTCCCGATATACACACGGACAGGAGGACTGCGACCTCAGAGGGAGGGAGAGCGTGTTTGAGGAACTGTGAGAGGAGGAGACCTCACACACAATCTCCCTGATCGGTTCAGATTGCACCCTAAGCGCTAAATGGTAATGTCTTCTTTGTACTTTAAGTTCTTTATTTAGTATTTTTAGTGTTTTCATACGCTTTGCGTCTAGAAATGTCCGCATCTGCAGTACAGAATCGTTCACAAGCAGCTCACGCAGGTGTTAAACTTACCCTAATAGACTTCCTCCATCGCTTGCAAATGATGGATGGATTTTCTGGGTTCTTTTTAAATGTATTGTAAGCACTATCCACTTAATCCAGTCAAATTTTTGTTCTCTTTTTTATAAAATTAGAAGTGTGTGAGTGAATCGACTCAGATATGTCCCTGACTTTAGACCGATTCAATGAAAAGAAGATTTCTTGCCATTTTTTCGAACAATTAAAAAAAATGATATATAGAAGGGGAAATTAAGCAATTTTACTAATTTACCAAAATGTTACTATTTTTATTTTTTATTTTAGATTGAAAACTTAAACATACACACACACACACACACACACACACATACATACATATAAATTTATATAATAACTATATTAAAGTAATATCTATAATGTCTGGAATCTAATGAGAACCACTATAATAATGGCATTTAAAAGTAACTAACTAACTACAATTGGCCTCTAAAAAGGTGCTTTGGCATCATGAAAATAATTCTAAAGCTCAGGAAAAGCATTGAGGTAAAATTTTGAACTGGGTATTCATTCATTCATTCAAACAGTTCACACTTTAAGATGCAGACAGTTCTTTAATTTTAAAAAGAGTTTACATTTCACTGCTGGTTATACTCTGTATAATTGTGTATGTGACGAATAAAAAATCTTGACTTGAGTATTGAGTATTTTTGGCTCAAGCAGACTTTTGTTTTGACTGAATCAGATGAAAACTGATTCTAAATTGCTTTGGTTATAGAAATTGGCCAGAAAAGTCCCTATACATTGTTATGACTAAATGAGACTCTTTAGTATTCCATCTGAATTGGGGCTTGATCTGTCTTGTCATTGTGGCACTTCAAACAGATGTCTAACATCAGACACCCAACGGCATTCCTGAGCATCGCTTTTCATGACTTCCTTATCAAACCATCGAACATATTGTGGCAACAGGGTGGAGCTCCACAATGCTCTAAACTAAAAAATGTGTCTGAGATAAAATGTATGCAAAAATAAGCGCTGCTGTAATCTAGTAGGAAAACAATGTCAATGCTGAAAATGGGAAGATGTCAAAGCAAATGTTGTATAAGGATTATGATTATCTTTAAATTAATCCCAGAGGCCAAATATTGTGTGCATGTACTGTAAGATTGGAGGAAATTATATGATGTGGTCAACTGGAAATTGAATGTTGGGTGATTCTTTTGATTAATTTTCTGTACATTAAAAGCATGTAAAAGTGAACATTCTCTGATTGTAGAAACTTAAAAAGCTTCTGTTGATCAGGACAGGATGCTTTTCTATTGCTTGAGATGGTTGTTTAAACTGTAGTGTTTTTTCTTTGTTCCTTTCGACAAGATTGCTGTACAGTTTCTAGTGGATAGTCAGGCAGGAGAAGAGAGAGGGTGGGTTTGATGGCTGTTGTAGACTTTATTACTGCTGTGAATTATTGAGTTTTTTACAGGTTTGAGACTGATGGTCGCCACTGTATAAGTGCACAAGACAGTCACTCAGCCCATCGTCTTTACACAGGACTTTACACAGGACTGTATGTAACATGAACAGAAATAGGCATTGAAAAAGGTCCATGTGTTGTAGGGCAGGCCTTTGAATATGCTTTAATTTGTATATCGCATGTCTTTTTGTACAGCACTGATGATCAGTTCTTTTGATAGAACATAATGGGTCAATGTGATCCAGGTCTGAATTTGGATCTAATGGGATCTGATTTGGGAATTTGAATTTGAAACTGAATATAGTTTTGGATATAGATCTGGGTCTAGATTTATATGTGGATTTGAATCTGGATCTGAACATAGTTTTGGATCAGGTTTTTGACCTTGCTCTGGGTTAGATTTAGAAGTTTATTTGAATCTGAATTTGGATCTGAAAACAGATTTGGATCTTTTGGGGGTCTGGATCTGGGTGTAGATTTAGATGTGGATATGGATTTGGATTTGGATCTGAATTAAATCTGACTCACGCCAGGGCTAGTTTTGGATCTGGATCAAGGTGTAGATTTAAATACTGATTTGAATCTGACTTTAGATCTGAATCTGGATCTGTGTGTATATTTAAATGTGGATGTGAATCTGAATTTGGATCTAAAAACAGATTTGTATCAGGCTTTAGGTATGGAACTGGATCTAGATTTAAATGTGGATATGTATTCGAATTTGGATTTAGATCTGAATGAAATCTGACTCATTCCAGGCCTTTGAATATAACTTTGGATCTGGACCAAGGTGTAGATTTAGATATGGATTTGAATCTGACTTTTGGATCTGAATCGGAACATGATTATGAATCTGGATCTGGGTGTAAATTTGAATGTGGATTTGAATCTGAACACAGTTATGGATATGGTTTGGGTCTGGATCTGGGTCTAGATTTGAATGTGGATTTGTATTTGAATTGGGATCTGGATACATATTAAATCAGACTCATACCAGGCATTTGAAAATTAAACCTGGTACAGTCTTTCTGTTGTGATGCACACTTCCTATTATTTTCCATTTTTAATGAATGTTGTTTACATAAGACTATAGATTGTTGTGCTGCTTTAACAGAAAAACAGCATATTAAATATTTAGCCGTCTGGAAAACCTTATTTATTCAGTCAGTAAAAAGTAAAACGTAAAAATAACTAAACATTCACTTGTGGGTTTGATAAATTTATCCTTTGCAAATACTCTATCTCAAACATTTGGTTGCAATTATCACTCTGACCTGCTTTATGGACCATTGGGTATGAACATCTAACAACATTAACTTTAACCCTTTTAAAACTAACTTGAAATTATTTTGGAGCTATTTATTCTGGGCTGATGCCTCAAATTTAATGCAGTGTGATACTGTGAAAACTTACTGGTCAAGTCAATTTACACTACACTGACCTTAACGTACAATAAAAAAAACTATAAATATCCATATCATGATTGCAGCAATTAAAAATATTAACCTTTTTCTGTATCCAGATGGGGATCTGCCCCGTTTCATTGGCACCATGTGCCGTCCACTCAAGACGTTCCAGATCTCTGTGTCATAATTAATCACTGTGGTTACATTGGCCAGCCATGCTGGATGGAGTGCAGAAGTCACCCACTGCGTGCAACAGCTGCTGATATTCCATTTCCCACAATGCACAAGGAGAGACAGAGGTCACAGCGCTTACTGGGATCATCAAACTGTTGCCGTGGTGACGACCATTGGAAAGTCTGACTCATGATAGAAGGTTTGAATTTTTTAACTTTTAAAGCACAAAGATTCATTATTTATTGAACACCATTTGTACTCATTAGACTCTTGGCTATATTAAGATTTACTCAGTTTTGACATTAAGTCTCTGGAGTGCCCTCTAGTTTTATGAAGAATATGCTTCTATACATGTGCAAACAATAAGTTTAAAGGAATGGTTCACACAAAAACTGAAAATTCATTGATACAGTGGAAAAGGTTAACCATTTATTCACCAATGGATCATCTGAATGAATGGGTGCCATCAGAATGAGAGTCCAAACAGCTGATAAAAACATCACAATAATCCACAAGTAATCCACACCACTCAGTCCATCAGTTAATGTATTGTGAAGTGAAAAGCTGCATGTTTGTAAAATCATTAAATCGTTTTAACACTAAACTGTTGTTTCTGGCTAAAAAAAACGTGTCCATAATCCATAATAACTCTTTCTCCACTGAAAAAGTCCATTCCCTGTTCTCCTCTCACATCAAAATCCAAAATCAACAGTTTTGTTTAGAAGTGTTTTAGACTGTTTTCATTTGTAAACAGTGTTTGATCAGTGCATAGTTCTCTCCTGATTCATACAAGATGACTTTTTCACTGTAGAAAGCAATATTATGGATAGAGGATTCTATCCATAATATTCTGTTTTAGCTGGAAGCAATGGTTTGAAAATGTCTTAATGATGAATTTATTTATTACAAACATGCAGCTTTTCGCTTCACAAGACGTTAACTGATGGCCTGAAGTCGTGTGGATCCCATGTGGATTATTGTGATGTTTTTATCAGCTGTTTGTACTCTTATTCTGATGGCACCCATTCGCTGCAGATGATCCATTGGTGAGCAAGTGATGTAATGCTCAATTTCTCCAAATCTGTTCCGCTGAGGAGGCAAATATATAGTGTAATAAAATAAACACTTAAATGTGTATTTTGGATGTTTTCTTTCCACTAGTTACTATATTATGGAAGCAAAATAGCCCCAAAATTAGCCTCTTAACAAATAAGTGAGCTAAAGCACTTAGATATTCCTTGAATTCATCTCTCAAGCCATTAATAAGTTTGTTCTCCCTCTGTGCTCATAAAGATATCCCATGGGTCTCTACCCACTGAGCTGTAGATTTATCCAGCACACCAGCCCTATAAAAAGAACCAGACATGCAGAGAGAGAACTCCACCAGGCTCATTTGAGGTGGGTAATGTGTCCGGAACAGTTGGTCAGGTTCAATCTCCTTTCTGTGTTTTTGGATAGATGGCAGAGGGCAGGCAAACACATGGCATGTTTGTTCAGGGCATGTGTCTTTGTAATTGGATGCTAAAATAATATATACTTTCCTGCTACTTGTCAGGCATAAAAGACCAAAAGCTTGGCTGACATAAGCAGGGTTGTTCACAATTTGGAATTAAAAAATTCCAGTTAATTTGCTGAATTCAATTGACTTTGAATTAAGGTAGCAAATAAGTAGCCTATATATATATATATAATACTTAGAATAATTAAAATATATATTATAAATCAAAATGTATTGTTGCAGTATTTAACAATATTCCGTATACCAGCAAATAAATAAGCATAATTAGTTCAAATAGATTTTATTGCAAAACTTGTGTTAGCAAACATTTGTGTGCGTAATGAAATCCCTCTGTTGAATTCCTTTGAATTTAGTAAATATGTCCTTCTTTTATTCCAATTCAAATGGTTAGTTAATATCCTACATTTATTAACTTAACTAAACTTTTGCATGCACATCCATTTAGACACATAATTTTACAGAGAAAAGCTTCAGATCAGAGTCCATGGTGTCCAAATCTGTGTATGATTTTTTCCTGTATCTTGCAAAACAGTTTTTCCTTATAAAACAACAAGTATGAGGCCTCATCCATAAGCATCTGTTCCACCAGCTGTAAACATCACAAATCATGTTGCTATTCCCATGTGCAAATGTTTTCTTGCATGTGCATGTCTTTCTGAAGATTTGTCCTCTATTTCTCACAGACTCTGAGCCCCAGGGCAGTAACATTACTGTCATTGTGATGGGACGGTCACCGATGCGCACAGAGTTGAAGTCAGGTCAGGTCAGAGGTCACAGCAGACCCTTATAAATTGTTCTGGGGAACACTAGAGAAAAGACTGCTGAGAACGGAACTCCTGAGAGATGTTTGTCCCTGCGAGATGAACCTCTATGTTTACCCAAGCTGGGAGTAGAGAGGAATCTGCTTGTGTGGTGATAGTTTCAGTGTTGACACATTCCACAGTTCCTGAGTTCTCTAATGCTCTTATAATAGACGATAGACTCCATCTCTGCTGGGGTTTTGAATGGTAAAGTTTCATAAAGAAACAAAATAGATGGTTTTTATTTAACATAGCTTTTAAGGTTAAAAAGTAAAATAAAATGTCCCAATATAGAACCTTGAGGGTCATCAGTGCAGCTGACACCGGCCCTCCAGGACCGAGTTTGGACACCCCTGGATAACCTAATCAAAATTATGAGATTAGTCAAGGACATGTAAAAATTACCAATATTTTTCCAATTTCTGTAAAATGGGTTGTGTGTTTATATGCAGTTGTTCATTATTCATTTATTTTACCATGGTGAATAACCAGAGGGCTGCTTCATGAACAATATGAAATTTCCATGTGACTTCAATCAGTTGAAATCAGTTTCTGACATTTATTTCCAGGTTACAGGTGTAAAAATTGAGCCTGGGTTGGCATAAAGGTCTCTAACATCAAAGTTTAGAGGTAATTTCCTATGAATAATTAAACTAATCAGGATTTACAGAGGTGTCTCAAGAAAGGATCTGGAGTCAGTTTATAGCAATCCACTGACAGGCCAGACATGTTGGGACAAGCATGGAGCTTAAGTGTTAAAGCAGAGGGGTTTGCTCGTATTGACAGGTGCTGTCAGGGGTCATCACACTCTGTCAGTTTTATGATTGCCTTATTTTGAGTGTCTCAAAAGTGTCATTGATTAAAAAAAATAAAAAATTAGCAGCAGTTTTTGTTTAGCAAATTTCCCCCCTGAAAAAAATCTGCATCTTCCTTCTGGGCATCATAAAAAACAGATTTTAACATGAAAAACAAGACAATTTCAAAATAAAAGAGGCAAACACATTTTTCAATACATGTAACATCTTGCTTCAGCAGTTTCATAGAAATTGTGAAATGCCTTTACATACAACAAACAAAAAACAGGGCTGCAATATGAAATTGTACATTACTAAAAAATGGTCATAATTAGTCATTCCAGGCTTCCTAATCACGTATTAAATACACCCCATTTCTATACTTCTCCCTCTAGCACACTAAACAAATGAATCGTGTTGGTCAGGTAGGCCTAATGTTTGTCTGAACTCTATGGCGAACATTTAAAGTGAGGGATGAAATTATAAAATACATTTCTTGGATATTAGTGCCCCCCAGTGACGAGAAGTAAAATGATCCTTTATATGATTCAACAGTGTTAAAAAGTTTGGGGTCAGAAGTTTTTTTTTTTTTTTTTTGCATGAATACTTTAAAATGATCAAAAATGACATTAAAGACATGATGAAATTATGAAAGATTTCTTCAAATAAATGTAGTTCTTTTCATCAAAGAATCCTGAAAATAAATAAATAAAAAATTATATATATATATATATATATATATATATATATATTCTCAATATTGATATAAATCAATGTTTTCAATATTGATGTTAATAATAAATCAGCATTTTAGAATGATTTCAGAAGGATCATGTGACACTGAAGACTGGAGTAAATTCAGCTTTGTCATCACAGGAATAAATTGCATTTTAAAATATATTCCAGTAGAAAATAGTTATTTTAAATGATAATAACATTTCAGAATATTACTGTTTTTATTGTATTTTTAATCAAATAAATGCAGCCTTGGTGAACATAAGAGAATTCTATTGAAAACATCTTAAAAAATCTTAGTGAACCCAAAGTTTTGAATAGTACTGTATGTTTCCTCATATACACCTCATAACATAGTTGTGTGAGAGTGAAGATAAAACAATATATTTGATAGATTAGCTGTAATTATCTCAGCGTTTATATCAGCTCAGTTGCCACTAGTTTGTGACATGACTAGTTCGTATTTTCACTTAAATTATGTGTAGAAGTGTGATTGTTTTTTTTCTCTTTTTCTGTACTACCTCACTGTTTATATAAAACCCAATGGAATTAATTTTATCAAGATTTTAGATTAACATTTAGAAGAAAATGTACGTTTTAGGTCCTGCAAATGGTTTTCTTTTTTTTTCTGACCCTGGACCACAAAAAAGCGTCTTAAGTTGCTGGAGTATATTTGTAGCAAAAGCCAAAAATACACTGTATGGGTCAAAATTATTAATTTTTCTTTTATGGCAAAAATCATTAGGATAAAGATCATGTTCCATGAAGATATTTTGTAAATTTCTTACCGTAAATATATCAAAGTTTCATTTTTGATTAGTAATATGCATTGCTAAGAACTTAATTTGGACAACTTTAAAGGAGATTTTCTCAATATTTTGATTATTTTTTTTGTATCCTCAGATTCCAGATTTTCAAATAGTTATATCTCAGCCAAATATTGTCCTGTCATAACAAACCATACATCAATGGAAAGATTATTTATTCTGCTTTCAGATGAATAAATAACATGAAATTGAAAATTTTCAATTTCAAAAAATTTACACTTAACACCGGTTTTGTGGTCCATGGTCACAAATGTTTATATAATCTCATAAAAGTTGCATGTACTGATTCACCTTTCGGAAAGCCTCATTTCAGCACGCCCATTGCTCCAGGCTGCAGCTACCCCCGTCTCTAAAAACCTGGGCCATGTTTAAACCAGTAACCAAGCATCACAGCTGGCAAAGGGGCATGTCTGATTTTGACCTTTATATATTGCCATTATTGTGTTTTACTGCTGGTCTTCAATGATAATGTCAAGTTACTTTAATGTATTTGCACCAAAAAATGATAAGGATGTATGCTGATATTGTACAAAACCACACTTTGCCAGGGGCTTTTCCAAACTTTTGGAGGGCAATGTAAATATATTCTAATATTAATATTTTATTTGAACAGACTTGCCTGATAACTAATAGCTTAATAAAAATTACATTATTACTTTAAGTACGGGAAACAGTATTTAATCTGCTATTTTATTTATTTATTTTTGTATTTTTTTCATTAAAGAATCTACCGTTAAAAATTATTTAACATATTTAATGTACAGAAGATTGGGGAAAAAATTGCATTACCATTGAAAACTTAGTTCAGTAAGATTTTTATTTTTTTTTTTAGTTTTTTTTTGTAATGATTTTTTAAAATATATAAACATATATTATTATATATTTAAACATTTATTTTATAAAAAAGTTATATAAAGACTTTAGTTCAAAAGTTCAGTAAGATTTGTTTTTTTTTTAAAACAAAGAAAAGCAAAGGGGAAAAATAAATTAATGCTGTTATGCAGCAAGGACATTTTTCATAATTATTTAAAAATAATATATATTATTTACATTATTATATATTTAAAAAATAAACATATTATATATATATATATATATATAATTTCTAATAATATTGTTTTTTAATAGAATTGGCTGATTTTAAATAGCATAATAAAATTACATTTATACTTTAAGTATGGGTAATACAATGTAATCTGACATTTATTTATTTAATCTTTTTTAATCTACTATTAATATTACTGTTTTTACTGTACTTTTGATTAAATAAATGTAGCCTTAAGTGAGCATAAGAAACTTATATCAGAAACATTACAAAATCTTCTTCCAGAAACATAAAAAAATGCTAACTTTTAAACAGAATTCATGCTTTTATGGAAAATAATCTACTATTATATAATGCAATATTTATATAACTAAACTTTTATTTCATCAGAAAACAACTGAATCGGAATCAAGAAAATCTTTCTCAGATGGTGTAGTTACACAATCTACCAGCAGGCAGCTAACAGAGCCAAGCTAACCAGCCAAACCTTCACCCATCAGTCCTAACCGATTATAAGGAGACACCAGGGGATTGTGGGAAATGGTTTAAAGGTCATTCAAGTGTGAACTGACCACATTGTGACCCTAAACGCCTTCAAAACCTTCAAAAAGTCTCCACAAAGTGTTCAATCGTAACCAGGCTGTCAGCTTCAAAGCCACTTCAAGACATTATTAGGGTGTTTTCACGACTCTGTAGACCTGTGGAATGCCAAACATCTAATCAATTTCTCATCTGCGTATTTATTCCTAAATTTAGACATCCGATTCATTGTTGTTGAAGTGGACGACCCAGACGTCACTTCATTTCTGCGAAGGTCGCGACCTAACACTCGTTCGGGTTGCCGTTATACACTTCGCCAAGGCTAATAAACAACCTGTTGCCGTCCAAATATCAACACGGTCAGTTGCCATAATTCAGACGTATTTACAAGGTGCTTTGTACACCTTTGTTTCTGAAGGGCGATGTTGACGTGTTCGGGGAGTCAGATAAAGGGTATTTCTCACCAACTCCTTCCTGTTTTTCCGAACGAGGCCTTTGTTTGGCCGCGGTAGTCCTGCTCCTCAGTTCTCAGGGGAATGATGAACCGCTGCATTCGTGCCTGAGAGAAGCACGGAGCAGATCAGTGTTATCAGAGACCTCTTCAACTTGCTCTCTTGTTGTCTGTCTCTCCGTCAGCAGGCTTTGGGTCTTGGCCGGGTCATGGCCAGTCATATTAGGAGGAGTATAATGAAAAGTAATTATTATAAGTGTCAGTGACGTTAGTTATCTTTGTACTTGCAAGTATGTGATGTATTATTTATCTTGTTTTGTAAATCAGAGTTTTTTGTAGCACTAAGGTTGAGGTCAGAAAGTTTTTTTTTCTTTTGCTAAATTAGCATTTTTATTCAGCATGCGTGCATTAAATTTATCAAATGTAACACTTGAAGACTGGACTATCTATCCATCCATCCATCCATCCATCCATCGTGCATTCAGAAAGTATTCAGACCCCCTTAATTTTTTTATTATCAATTTTATTATGTTGCAGCCTGATTCTACAATTGTTTACATTCTTTTTTTCCTCATTAATCTACACTCCATACCTCATAATGACATAGTGATAACAGAATTTTCCAAATGTCTGTAAATGTATTAAAAAAGAAAAAACTGAAATTGTATAATCTTTGCTGACATGTCAAACACTTAAGAGATTGAATCTACTTTTTTGTTAAGCAAATGAATAATAGGCATTATTTAACAATATTATAACAATAGTTACAAAATTATTGCTGAATGCAAAATGGGATAACTATGTTTTTTGCACACTTTTATTCAGCGAGGACACATTACATCGATCAAAAATTGTAGTAAAATCATTTTTAATGTTACAAAAAATTATTTTTAAACTTATATTTTTAGAAATATCACGGTTTTCACAAAAATATTAAGCAACACAGCTGCAACATTGATAATAATAATAAAATGTTTCAAGTCAGCAAATCAGTATATTAGAATGATTTCTGAAGGATCATGTGACACTGAAGACTGGAGTAATGATGCTGAAAATACAGCTTTGATTACAGGAATAAATTTAATTTCAAAATATATTAAAATAGAAAATGGTTATTTTAAATTGTAATAATATTTCACAATATTACTGTTTTTACTGCATTTATGATCAAATAAATGCATGAGCATAAAAGACTTCTTTCAAAATCATCACAGCATTGAATTGTACAACAGATACTTTTTATTTAAATATATTGCAGTAAATTATGTTGTTATATAAGAATATTGTGTAAAAGGGATTGATATATATATATAGATGTATGTATATACAGTGGTGTGAAAAAGTGTTGCCCCCTTCCTGATTTTGTATTTTATTGCATGTTTGTCACACTTTAATGTTTCAGATCATCAAACAAATTTAAATATTAATCAAAGATAACAAGTAAACACAACATGCAGTTTTTAAATGAAGGGTATTTTTTATGAAGGGAAAACAAAATCCAAACCCACATGGCCCTGTGTGAAAAAGTGCCCCCCCCGTTAAAACATAACTGTGGTTTATCACACCTGAGTTCAGTTGCTATAGCCACACCCAGGCCTGATTACTGCCACACCTGTTCGCAAACAAGAAATCACTTAAATAGGAGCTACCTGACAAAGGGAAGTAGCCCAAAAGATCCTCAAAAGCTACACATCATGTTGAGATCCAAAGAAATTCAGGAACAAATGAGAAAGAAAGTCAAATGATCACAAAATGATCATTCGGTCTGGAAAAGGTTATAAAGCCATTTCTAAAGCTTTGGGACTCCAGGGAACCACAGTGAGAGCCGTTATCCACAAATGGCGAAAACATGGAACAGTGGTGAACCTTCCCAGGAGTGGCCGGCCGACCAAAATTACCCCAAGAGCGCAGTGACGACTCGTCCAAGAGGTCACAAAAGACCCCACAACAACATCTAAAGAACTGCAGGCCTCATTTGCCTCAGTTAAGGTCAGTGTTCATGACTCCACCATAAGAAAGAGACTGGGCTGCATGGCAGAGTTCCAAGACGAAAACCGCTGCTGAGCAAAAATAACATAAAGGCTCGTCTCAGTTTTGCCAGAGAACATCTTGATGATCCCCAAGACTTTTGGGAAAATACTCTGTGGACTGACGAGACAAAAGTTGAACTTTTTGGAAGGTGTGTGTCCCATTACATCTGGCGTAAAAGTAACACAGCATTTCAGAAAAAGAACATCATACCAACAGTAAAATATGGTGGTGGTAGTGTGATGGTCTGGGGCTGTTTTGCTGCTTCAGGACCTGGAAGACTTGCTGTGATTAAATGGAACCATGAATTCAGCTGTCTACCAAAAAATCCTGAAGGACAATGTCCGGCCATCTGTTCGTGACCTCAAGCTGAAGCAAACTTGGGTTCTGCAGCAGGACAATGATCCAAAACACACCAGCAAATCCACCTCTGAATGGCTGAAGAAAAACAAAATGAAGACTTTGGAGTGGCCTAGTCAAAGTCCTGACCTGAATCCTATTGAGATGCTGTGGCATGACCTTAAAAATTCCCCCACAGCGCTGTAACAGACTCATTGCAAGTTATCGCAAACGCTTGATTGCAGTTGTTGCTGCTAAGGGTGGCCCAACCAGTTATTAGGTTTAGGGGGCAAGCACTTTTTCACACAGAGCCATATGGGTTTGGATTTTGTTTTCCCTTCATAATAAAAAACTTCATTCAAAAACTGCATGTTGTGTTTACTTGTTATCTTTGATTAATATTTAAATTTATTTGATCTGAAACATTAAAGTGTGACAAACATGCAAAGAAAAAAAAATCAGGAAGGGGGCCAAAACTTTTTCACACCACTGTGTGTATATATATATATATATATATTCAGTCTGATATTTTATTGAATATCCTGGTTTAGCTTTGATGGATCTGCTTTAAATCCATCGAAAAAAATAAATACATCTTGATGGTTAAAGATGCAAAGAGCAAATACTGTACTGTTTATTAATTGCGTGTGTGTGTGTGTGTGTGTGTGTGTTTTGTGCCTGGCATTCCCTATGTAATGGGGACCAAATTGTTTTTGGAAATTGTTTTTGGTCCATGAGAAAACAAGCTGATAAATCATACAGATTTATTATTATTTTTTTAATCTAAAAGAGCAGAACATTTTGTGTGAGGGGTAGGTTTAGCGTAAGGGGATAGAAAATACAGTTTTTATAGTTTAAAAACCATTACGTCTATGGAATTTCCCCATAAAACATGGAAACTAGTGTGTGTGTGTGCATGCGAGTTTTAATAAGACTCAAAGGCCTTGCCATGAAGTCAAAGGTGTCTCATACTAAAGCTCATTGTTGGTTATAGAGGAAAGAATTGCTGTGCCTGTTGAGGAAACAATGCATGAAAAGAAGGAAAATCCTCAAGAAAAGCTCCCAAATGGGTCTCTACAAATAAGCTTCGGCGGGAAGGTGAGCTACTGACTTTTTTGACCACAAAAACCTAGATGGAAATGACTTGGAAATGGAATTTAAAATTTCTATTTGAATGTATTTTAAAATGTAATTTATTCCTGTCATGCAATTTTCAGCATCATTACTCTAGTCTTCAGCGTCACATGATCCTTCAGAAATCATTCTAATGTGCTGATTTGCTGCTCAAGAAACATTTCTAATTACTATCAGTTTTGAAAACGGTTGGATTAATTGTGGAAGTATTTTTGAACTCTGTGTACACTTTGTTATGTTTGTAATCGAATGACCACAAAACTGCAGTTCATTCAGAAATGTGTCAATAAACGTGTTTATGTTTCAGTGACGTGAAGTTTAGCGAGACATTCCTCTTTTCCCGTCCTGTCCTGTGGTGACGTGTGTCAGTTGATAAATTCCAGCCGTTTTTGAATCCTGTCCCAGAGGCAGACACAACAACAACAGGAAGTAAGACCATTTTCACAGGTGTCAGGAAACACAGGAAATAAACAAGTGGGATGCTGGGAAACAGCCTCATATGAGAATTCGGCGAGGTGAAGAATCTGACGGTTATTAATAGTCCGCGGTGGGTATTTTCAGAGCTCGTGTTGAAGAGCATCTGTTGTACTGCTCAGGATGAGGACGGGGTGTTTTCATTCAGAAACCTCTGGAAAGGAGGTTAGATCTGAATGAACATCAAATATATTTTCATAAAAGTGTAAAATATTTTAACCAAGCATTTAGTTTTGTATTAGTTTAAATATGTCTAATTGTGTTATGCAGAAAGCCTACTTATTTGAGGCTATTGTCACACGGGGAAGTTGTCACATGGGCTGTATTTCAGTAACTATGTTTTTTTTTTTTTGGGGGGTGAAGTCCAATAACACCCCCACCCACAAGCAGCATTGGTTTTATACGTTGTTCTTAAATTAGAACACTTTTAGCTATATCTATCATGCAAAAAATATATTTGTTTAGCTTTCAAAGTATGTTAAAAAAAATCTGTTAAGTTGCCTAAAATATACTTTAAATGCAGATCCAGGGTCTGGAGTGATTCTGGATGAAGGAATGGTCTCTGATCTCTTGTCAGGTGTTCTCTAACCTCATCAGGCATTATAGGAGAAAATTTAGAGCTGTTAAACTGGCAAATGGAGGTTTCAAAAAGTATTGAATAAAAGGGTGCCTTTAATTGTGGCCAATCTGTATTAGAGAAAAACATTTATTTCATAATGATATTTCCCCCCATTTTAAATTCTTATTATCCAATGAAAGGTTAGATTATTGTAATTTTTTTAAATAAAACATCAAAAGGATTAACAATGCAGATTAATTTTCACAGCCTCCTTTGTTCATATTTACCAAGGGTGCCGATATTTTTGGCCATGACTGTATGCATATATATATATATATATATATATATATATATATATATATATAGTTCAGTCTGACGGGTTGTTAATGTAACTGATGATATTCAGAGAGCTAAACGACTTTGCACAAGCTGATTGGTTCATGCTGCCTATGCAGCCAATGAGTTTACTGCCTTGCATTTATATGGCTGGCTAGCATTCACTTGAGATTCCTGCCGCGCGCTTTCAGAGTTTCTCTGAAACCCTCCACCTTCCCCAGCTCCACCTGTATAGATCTGCTATGGGTTATTTTATATGCTATTTGTGCAGCAGTATGTCTTAAATACTCACGGCACCGTATCACCATATGCATTGGCAGTAGGACGTTCCTGTACTTGCTTGCAGCAGAAGCAATAATCTACAACTACAGCAATAACCAACAGCAGCAGCAATTCAGCAGCAGCGTAGCAGATCTATTCCATCAAGACCAAATACATTAACTTTGTCATATCCATCACCATGCTAAAATCTTCAGAGAGTTGTCATATATATATATAGCCTATATATATATATATATATATACACACACACACACACATAATTTCCTCCTGGACAATAACAGTGCCAATTTTCAGTATATTTTTGTATTCAAGACTTTAATACATGCATATAAGGATACTGGCCTTCAAAAAAAAAAAATATCTTAAGTAAAATGTGTATCATTTTGCCTCGTCTCTCCTATATCTCGAGGTTAAAAAACAGATCTCAGTTAATTTAAATATTAAAAATAGAACATTAGTTATCATTTTGCAAGTTTGTCCACACTTTTAAAATGTTTTAAACAGAACTTGTAAAAATAAATAAATAAATAAAAAAACTCAAAAACTTGACATAAAAAATGGCTAAACAACAACAAGAGACTGCATTTTTCCTCATAGAATTACATTGTTTTAATTTAAATCTCATAAAGCAGTAATAATTCATATTATCTCTTTCAAGAGGGGTTTAAAGCAAAGATTCACAGAGAATAATTTACACACAGATTATAAAGATATACAGTCCATAATTTATAATAATCTCCTTGGCCTTAATATACCACATCACATTAATATACCACACACATGAAAAACATCACTGTTTAGCATTACAGATGTCATCAGTGAACTTTGATGCTAATGCCGATTAGAATTGGAATTGAGTCTGATATATAAGAATATGCATCTCATTAAATATGATTTAATTGTAACACATTCATAATGTAAAAGTGTTTGTGTGTGTTCATTCAGTTTAACATCTCAGTTTCATCATAACGAGCCCCAGCGGGAACGTATTACACTGTAAAAAAAAAAAAAAAAAAGTTGGGCAAACTTAAAAATTTAAGGCAACCAGCTTCAGCAGATTATTGAGTTTTCTCAAAGTCTTGTTTTAAGTTTATACAACAAAAAGTAGAGAAATTTCCTAAAATGTAAGTTGAGAAAACTCAAAAATCTGCTGAAACTGGTTGCCTTAAACTTGCTCAACTTTTTTTTTTACAGTGTATTGGGATATCAAACTCTGCTGGATATTTGCGTGTTTATTTGTGTGCATGTGAATGCATGTAGACATGCTTTGGAATAAAGACATAACTGGCATACACATCTGTAAAATATACAGAAAAAATGCATATCTTTTTCTTTGACCGCTTTAAACATATTAAAATATATCCTTTAATTTATTATGCTACATGTACACTGACTAAACTGAAGATGGAGAGTTGCTGTCAGCGAGGAGTGAGAAAATTGCGAGCGGTAGACCGA
This sequence comes from Barbus barbus, assembly GCF_936440315.1. Classification (NCBI taxonomy): domain Eukaryota; kingdom Metazoa; phylum Chordata; class Actinopteri; order Cypriniformes; family Cyprinidae; genus Barbus; species Barbus barbus. The sequence goes on along the minus strand of NC_136721.1, from coordinate 20,801,017 downwards.
TTGCTGCTGGTTTCAGTGTTGCCGTCGCCTGAGCCCACTTCATTACCTGTCATACAATAATAATAAAAAAACTAATTAATTAATTAAATATTCTGCATGTCACTGTATATCAAAGGACGCGTTTTAAATATATTTTTCATTTTTTTCAATTCAGAAATCAATTATTTTGTAATAAACAGTAAACTCACCTTCACTTGAATGAGATTTCAGCATGGCCATTTTAGCCAAGAGTTTAAAGGAGAGACAAGCGCCCGTTTCCCTGTCACACAATCCACCTGCTTTACAGTTGCATGTTTTCCGACATTCCATGCCGTATGTTCCGTACATGCAGTCTGAAAAGAGAAAACACAAACATGTTACAGCTGATTTAACCATTACAGGATCTGTACCACAACGTTAACACTTGTCATTAACAAAGACTCTTTTTGAGGATATTTGCTCACCGCTGATCCAGTGTTTGTGTAAAAGGATCAGAAGGTTCACTTACATCTAAGACTTGGGGTAAGACTCAATTAAAAGGCTGAATGAGAGTAATTGGTGTGGAAGGAGTGTGTTTCGCCAATACAAAGCAATGAGTGTTCTTTCACCGACTCACGTTGTTCTTACATAATACTTTAAGTAATAATTTAGGGGCCCTTGAAGGACTCCACAGAAAAGAGACTTGGAGGCGAGTTTTCTTTAGTGTGCCAAACTGTTCTTTAACCTCTAACCTGAGATCACCTCAAAACCGTCAGCTAATCATGAGGATTTCAATAAATATTTGAATATTTTCCAAAAAAATAGAATTAATCTGCCTTGAACAGGTGTAATGAAGCTGTGTGACACACCAGCTAGTAAAACGTTTTTAAATCGCATGATAGGAAAAAGTCAAGCAATTTGTCAGGACAGTCTTCAACATATATACAGAGACTACATATATAAAAGAAATGTGTGTATATATATATATATATATGACATTTTTCTTTCATATTTTTCATATTTTCTTTCTCTTTTGACTCACTTTTGTTGATTTTGTCACTTTAAGTTTTTTTTGTTTATTCTAATTTGAAATATATAGAATATGTCATTTGTATGAGGGCATCATAAATATAAAGTCTTTATTTTTTTGTATTTTTTGCATACACATTCTCTTTTACACAACTCATTTTGAACTCCATTTTTATGGTTTTATGGTTATGTTTTTTTTATGAAGACTACATTGATGATAGGAGACAATATTAAAGGTTTGATTTTCAAGATACATAGATACATGTCTTATTAAACTTTGGTGGAAAGCTATACTTTTTATTTCATATTTTATATATTAAATATTGTATTAATTTAAAAAATATATAAATTATTTTTATATTAAGATTAAATTAGAAATCCATTAATACGTTAATTTTTAGTATATTATATTTTTAGTATACTTAGTATATTAAACATTAATATATTAATACATTTTAAATCCCCATTAGATATAATTATGTGCTAATATATATATATATATATATATATATATATATATATATATATTAGAAAAAAATATATAAAAAAGAAATTCGTCTCTTTGATAAGGAAGTAAAGAAAGAAAGTAATTAAATGTTTTTTCTATGTCATTATTTTTATTTAATTTAAGTATTTTAAGTTAACTCTTTTGCTCTGAAAGTTGCAGTTTATAATTAAGACATAACTGATTGCAAAATCACTGAATCCGTTGAATATATGCCACCCCCCACCCCCACCCCCACATCTGCCTGAGCAGGTGCACACATCAGCCCGTACCTTTGCAGATGCCATATTCATCTCCATAATCATCCTCATCCTTGTAGAAGTCGCAGAAGAGTCCCGGTCCGCACTTGACGCCGTGCATCCCGGACACGGTGCGGTAGCAGTGCTCTCCCCGTCCCGCGGCGCAGAGCTGGCAGCATCCGCAGTCATCCAGCACCGTGCGCCTGCAGCGCTGGGTCGAGTCGCACAACGCGGGGTTGCATTTATCCGGGCAGCTGACGGCGTATTTACCCGCGGGACCCCACGCGTCAGCATCTCCGAGCACCATCAGCAGCAACACCGGGATCGCGTACAAACGCATGGCTTGAAGTGCTAGCGAACACCACGCTGGATGCTGTCCTCGGGTCTAGTGCGCTGGGGAGGAGCTGCGATAGTGAATGAAACGGCTCAGGCTGCATGGCTGTCAGCTTTAAACAAGTTTGTTTTGCACATAGTATCCCCTCGTCAATTTCCTCAATCCGGTGTTGTTGTCTATTTGCCAGCCTCCCCCTTCCCTGTTTTAGAAATCCGGCGTGGAAGTGGAATTAGAGCCGTGCTGCCATCCAGGAATTGATGTCATCACTGAAGTCTGGAGTTGTTTGTTTGAAGGTTTTTAAAGATGACCCTCGTGACCCCCACAGCTCCTTGTTCCTGACGTGAACGTGCATGACCAGATGTTTTTGGTGGTGTTAAAAGTGTCTTCTTCTTAGACTTGATTTACAGTAAACTGTAAAATGCACACAAATAATTACAGAGAAAAGGCAGGTGACACTTCTTCAATAATCTGTTTCATTTACAAGTACTAACTAGGCCTATGTGTGCATGTGTGTGCGTGAGTATGTGTAGCCTATACACACACACACTCACACACACACACTACCAGTCAAAAGTTTTTGAACAGTATGTTTAATGATAAAAAAAAAAAAAAAAAAAACTATCTTCTGCTCACCAAGCCTGCATTTATTGGATCCAAAGTAAAGCAAAACAGTAACATTTGTATATATTTGTACTATTTAAAATAACTTTTTTCTATGTGAATTTATTTTAAAATGTAATTTATTCCTGTGATTTCAAAGCAAAAACTCCAGTCATATGGACCTTTAGAAATCATTCTAATATTCTGATTTGCTGCTAAAAAAAAAAAAAAAAATATATATATATATATATATATATTAGTGCTGTCAAATAATTAATCACTATTAATCGCATCCAAAATAAAAGTTTTTGTTTACATTATATATGTATGTGTACTGTGTATATTTATTATGTATATATAAATACACACACATACAGTATATATTTTGAAAATATTTTTGTTTATACATTTATATATTCATATTTTATATTATATGTAAATATATTTAATATATAAACATAACATATTTTTCTTAAATATATACATAGATGTGTTTGTATTTATATTTACATAATAAATATACACAGTAGACACACATATGTTATGTAAACAAAACCTTTTATTATGGATGTGATTAATCGTTTGACAGCACTTATATATATATATACTTATCACTATGTTGAAAACAGCTAAGTAGATTTTTTTCAGGTTTCTTTGAGAAATAGAAATAGCATTTATCTGAAATAGAAATATTTTGTAACATTATAAATGTCTTTATCATCACTTTTGATCAATTTAAAGCCCCCCCCCCCCCCTCAAAAATAAAATAAAATAAATAAATCAGTCATACTGACTCCAAGCTTTTGAATAGTATAGTGTATAATAATGTTAAAAAGCTTTTTATTTCAGATAAATGCTGATCTTTGAGTCTTTCTATTCATCAAAGAATCCTGAAAACAAATCACTCAACTGTTTTAAATATTGATAATAATAAAAAAATGTTTCTTGAGCAGCAACACAGCATATTAAAATGATTTCTGAAGGATCATGTGACGCTGAAGACTGGCGTAATGATGCTGAAAATTCAGCTTTGCAATAAAATACATTTTAAAATATATTCATATAGAAAGCAGTTATTTTAAATAGTATAAAATATTTCACAATATTGCTGCTTTTGCTGTTTTTTGGATCAAATAAATGCAGGCTTGGTGAGCATAAGAGAATTCTTAAAAAAAAAACATTAAAAATCTTGCTGTTCAAAAGCTTTGGACTGGTATATATTGGATATGTGCAATATATGCACAACAAACAGCAAAACTATCATTATAACGTTCATTTATTTCTAATTTTATATATCGTTTAATAACAAGAAGAGCGTCTTACATTCATGGATTCATACAATGTAAATATAATATTTCCAAGCTGCAACTGTTATTCTTTAAATGTTACCTGAACTATTTAAAGAAGAGACGCATGAAAATATTGAAATATTTTTGGAATGTCTGGCCCTATTTGGGGTAGACAAAATGGGCTGAACTTCATAAAATAATCTGGTTCTCTGAAATATTTTTTTTTAAGCTGACATCAAGACACATTTATGATGCTTTCAGAATTGTAAGTGTTATTAAAACATTGCCCTGATTGAAAATGTCTTGAAACAGTTGAATTTTATGACATTTTATTAAGTTTACAAATAAGCATTCGGCTGAATATTAATGAGACATCTGTATAATATATATCTTGAAAGTTAAACTCTTTAAATACCCTTTCCGGCAGTCAAAATCCGAACTTGTCCCCATAAATATATACAAGAGTATCATACGCTCAGGGGCTGCAATGCAGAATATCCATCACTAGATGGCGCTGTTGCATTAAACAACGTTTTGACTGATTGTAAACGAACTAAACTGCAGTGTATTCCTCACGTAAAGTCATTTTGTGGCGTTAGAAGACTTGTAATAGAGCACAGTCGTATATGTGACTTGTTTTGACACTCCTTGGTGCTTTTTTGTTGTTGCCTCCAACATGCCTCCACCTCCAACATGACGCTCCACAGACTCCAGTCCAGTAGTTGGCGGAAATGCACCATGGGACTTCATTGTACTCTATTTTAGAATTAAGACAAGAGAAAATACTTTCATTTTGCGTAATGAAAAAAAAAAAAAAAAAAAATTTGAAATACATTCTGAGGCTCAGTATGCTTCTGTTTTATAGTTAAGCAAAATTAATATAATGGTGCTCCAAATGACAAAAACACAATAAAAGTATTAAAGTAGTGGTGTATATGGATCATGCACTATATAACAATCCTGCTCAAGAAGGGTTAATATTATTAACTAAAATTAATACCATTAAAAAAAAAATCATTACTTGAAAAAAATGTATATTTAAAAAAACTTTAACTTATTTAATTTCTGCTAGTTAACAAGGCAATGACAAAAACACAAAATTACTAAACCAAACTAAAATGAATAGAGCAACAGAAAATATGAAAATAAAATGTAATTCAAAATATTAAAGCATTTGTTCAGAAATCAGATTGTTCTGGTTGTCATTCTGCTTGACTTGATTTGTTTGGGTTTTTGTCCTTAAACAAAACAATTTATTAAAATTACGCTTTTATGTAATAATAATAAGCAAAATAGTAAAATTGGTTGTAAAAGTGTTTTGTCAGAAGAAATGGAAGTGTTTGTGACCCTTGACCACAAAACCAGTCATAGCACAGGTACATTGTATGGATGTATAAATCTCATTTTCAAAAAAACTGACCCTTATGACTGGTTTTGTGGTCCAGGGTCACATTTTATGTCACTATTTTCGACTTTTAAAAGGCCTCAGCATATGTATTTATTTATTGTATTTTTTTGTGATATTTCGGGTCGCAATGTGCAAAGCAAAAATCTCAAAGAGATGCAAAAGCGTTGACATGAATATTTAAAATAAAATGAAAACGTGAACATAAGTATATAATAATATTTTAATTATAAAATGTTACCAGATAAATAATAATTGAACGACATACTTACATATTAAATACAGTAATGGTAAAAAAATAAATAAATAAATCTCATAAACAAAAGCTAGACATAACGGGCCCATAAGATATTAACGTCATGACGACACTACGCCGTATGCGTAAAATCCACCGCTGCACGCGCATTCCCGAAAACGAACGCCGCTATCTTTCATGGCAACAGCTTGCGGAGCGGCAACCTACCTCACTATAAACACCCTCAGCGCGAGATTAACCGGCATTTCGTCCTCGCATTGCGTAACTCCTCTTTACCGGGTGCAGTTTAGTTATATTTCATTCAAAAGTGTGTATTTATGAAGGTAAATACAGGATATGGTTCATAGTAAAGCGCAGGATTCCGGTCCTTTCTTGTAGGCAGCAGGTTTAAAGAGCCTTGCAGGGGGCAGTTGATCTGGGCGTGAATGACACAAGGAAGAGAGGAGATCGGACCGTTTGGTAAGCATTATACACTGTCTTTTTTATGTTTCATTCGACATCATCCGATCTGATGAATGGTGGGCTGTCGTATCTGTCGTGGTTTAATAGTTCGTTAAACAGTTGTGTCAGCTATTTTTGTATCTATCTCTATCGCTTTGAGCTGATGCAACGATGCAAGTCTTTCCCAAGTGACAGTTCATGCATGTTGCTGTGGTAACTCATCTAATTGTGGTTACACTTTGCATAATGTGCTGCATTTTGGCGTAGATCGGGGTTTAGATGCATAGTGGGTTGTTTGACAGATCATATCTGATGCTTTCTGGTCCACCACGCTGAACAAATAGCAGTTTCTTGGGGGTGATGTGGTGTAGTGGTTGCAGATGGTATAGGTTCACACCCTTCAACCCCCATAGATGCTGGGATGCTGATGTGTGTATTGTTTTAGCCCTAACAAAGCCTCCATTGGTCTGCCAGCTTCATTAGAAGGACCATGCTGGGTAAACAGCATGTTTTCTGCTGGTTATACTGGTTAATCAGCTAGACGAGCACCAAACCATGGAAATTCAAGCTGGCCTAAGTTGGTCTTTTCAGCAGAGAACAGGTGACCTACGAACTATCACCATTGTTTCTTCAAGCAACACATTTAAAGAGACAGCTCACCCCAAAATAAAATGCCGTTATCATTTACTCACCGTATCGTTGCAAACCTGAAACAACACGCATTCGAACTTAAATATATCAAAATGTGCTGCCTCAGGGTTGATGCCAGTGAAGTCAGACACCATTGGTTCTTGCATGTCTTGCGATCATTTGTCAAATCAAACATGCTGCAATTTTTGAATATGTGTAAGCTAGGGTGCCCATACTTCCTCTTGTGTTTCCACTTGATTTCTAAACTGCCTAAATTGTCCAGGTTTTGTCTTTTTTTTTTTTGTATTGTTTTCATACTTCCTGAAAGTCATGACTGAAAATAAGTTTGACCAATAGAATGTTGGCATTATACATAATCGACCAATCGTAGCATGCGTTAAGGTGGGACCTACAGAGTACAGTCAAACCAATGCAAATTTTAGACATTTTAGGCAATTTAGAAACCCCGGCAGGACATGTCTGTGAAAAAGAGGACGTATGGTCATCCTACATAAGTGGAAATTAAATTTCAGAGCCACAATGGAAATTCTCAGTACATAAAATACAAATGTTGTCCTGTTTCCAAACAAAACAACCAGATTTGGAATATAGTTTAAAAGTCATATGGATTAGTTCTATGCTCCCTTATTTGTCGTTTTTGAACTTGACTGCTTCAGTCCTCACTGACATTCATTATATTGGCTTCTGCAAAATATTAGTTTGCATTTCATTGAAGAAAGCAAAAAAGTTATAAAGGTTTGGAATGACGTGAAGGCAAGTATAAACTTTAACATCTGGTTTCTCCAGAAGTGTACTGACAGTCACTTTGGCTAAAAGGAATGATTATTTTAGGTTTAATAAAATAGTTTCTTAATTCTGTGAGAGGAGAACTTCATCTTTGTGCATGTTGCATGACGGTATGGTGCGTTTCATAATCAGAGTCTTTTTTGTTTATTTCGAGGTCCTGCCAAGTTGATCCAGAGCTCATAGCAGGAGCCAGGCACTTCTTTAAAAGTGAAGTGACATTCAGCCAAGTATGGTGACCCATACTCGGAATTCGTGCTCTGCATTTAGCCCATCCAACGTGCACACACACAGCAGTGAACACACACACACCGTGAACACACACCCGGAGCAGTGGGCAGCCATTTATGCTGCAGCGCCCGGGGAGCAGTTGGGGGTTCGGTGCCTTGCTCAAGGGCACCTCAGTCGTGGTATTGAGGGTGGCGAGAGCGCTGGACATTCACTCCCCCCACCTACAATCCCTGCCGGCCTGAGACTCGAACCCACAACCTTTGGATTACGAGTCCGACTCTCTAACCATTAGGCCACGACTTCCCCAATATGAAAAAATGAAACCTTTAATGTTTATAAAGTGTGCAGGTGACATTTTGCACTCGTATTCAACACAAGCCTCAAAGCTCAGCTTCGTAGTTGTGCATTGAAACCTTGGTGTGCCCTATGTGTTGATGGCCTCTGTCTGAAATGTGATCAGACTGGACGGAAGTTTTAGTTGTCGCAGTTGCCCTAGATCAGTCAGGTGTTCAGACTATCATCCCCCCCAGACCATTCTGACTGGCTGAATTGAATCCACTTCAGTCTCACTTCAACAGAAGGTCAACAGAGATGGCACTTGGCAATGGAAAATCTTGGCTGGACAGCTTTATGTTTGTCTGATTGATTCAAGCTTAGTCCTTCACCTCTGTGGCTGGGAATGACCCTGTGGCTCCGTATGTGCTCTCTGTTTTCAGGTTAACATCGTTCGGGCATTCCGTCATTTGACTGTGAGCTCATTTGCATCAAGGTTTCCAAGAAATGCTTGAAATAATTTCAGGAATTATTATTAAGCAGATTGGCATTTTATTATAATCCCAATTTGTAATGATTCATTGTTGTTATGCAGCACTATTTTGAACTCTGTAAAAAGATAATATGCTTGTGTTGTAATTTTTAAGAAAGTATTTCCATAAAAAGATGTAGCAGACCTACCTAATCATGCTTTGGTCAGATGTGATTATTTACACAGACATTAACAGGATGCTAAAAGTAGTAAGGTATTGAGAGTTGGCTTACAAGAGGGTGTCAATTTTAATATTTAATTTTGATATCTTTAATGTGGATATTTTTAGCCGTCTTTTGAATTTTTTATTCAATCATACTGATGCCTGTAATTTTATCAAACTGGATTGAATGATTTAAAGTTAAGAAAACATACACAGCACATACAAACAATAAAATCTATTCCTAGTGCTTATTGATGTTTGTGCTATTGTTTTCCCACCAAAATGGCGTCACTTCCTGTAGCATAATGTTATTAAGCATAAAGGGATTTCACAAGTCATGTAATTACATGTAATTACATCTGTAATTGACATTTTAAAATGCCTTATGAATAGAAAACCATTATTTTATAGCGTTAATATATTTCACAAAATGTAATATTATATCCAACACATCTGAACTTCTTGGTGGGAATAACCCAGCTGTTATTCTGTCCTCTAGTTGAATTTGAAAAGCACACCCAACAGCTATCCGATCAACACTAGTTTAAAACTGTATGTTCTCTGATCTATTTTTATACGTGCTCTAAAATTACTATTTGGGTGCATAACTACCTCTTTCTCATTATTATTAGTAACATGTAACTGAAGATTGTCTATATTTACACCCAGTGGATTGTACTCATGCCAGTACGTCTGTTGTAAAGTGGTAAACACCTTAGAGTATAAGCTCGGCGTCTCTTTACATAGTCCCCCACATTAAGGACTTGTTATTGTCATGGTTTTTGTAGGATTAGTCAGAGTTCCCGGGGAATGTGGCACTCGGTCCCACACCACCTCCCACATAACTGTGAAGCAGCTTTGAGAAGCATCCTTTTTATTTTTATACATAGTGAAACCATAGGGGCTGTCGGGTGTAATAAATTCTGGGGTGTTAGACTCAGGGCAGATGTGGAAGTGCTGGGTCATGTTGCTCATGGACACTGACCAACGGGAGGTGGGGGTAACTTGCACGAAGTGACGAGAAGGCCACCAGGTTCACTGACGTGAGAGAAACTGAGGCAGACGTCCAAGTCGCTCAATTCCCAGGCTGATGGTGTCTGGTTCATTCGAGGTTTTAGTCCTGGATTTCCATTTTAGATCATAAACTTCTGTGCAAGTGCTGGATTCATCATGTCAGCCATTACTGATTGAACGGCTACTGACTGCCAGATGTAATCAAGAAAGTTTTCATGTTCATAGCTAATCATATTTTCCGAGACTGAAATATAATCATGAGTATGTCTCTCATCCTAACCACTGGAGTTTCCTTATCTCCTCTTTTTACACTCAATGGAAATAACCCCTCTTCAGAACATTGGAAAAGTTGTGAATGATAATATACAGTTTGATCAAAAATAAATCAGTAATATTGTGAAATGTTATTACAATTTAAAATAACTGTTTTCTATTTTAATATATTTTAATGTATTTATTTTTGTGATGACAGAGCTGAATTTTCAGCATCCATTAGTCTTCAGTGCTGGTTATATAACTAGACAGCTATGAAATCAAGTATTTCAGAGCATAGTAATACTATTACGGTGTAAAACTTGCATTACTTGTACTTATATTTAAGGGGATAGCCATAAAAAGTGAATGCTGGAATAATAAAATGTCTGTTTTCTTTGGTGCTAACAGGTTATAGTTTGTACTAATGCATGACATACTCAAACTGAGGTTTATTGAAATGTCACAGCTCTCAAAACAAGCGGAGATTTTCGTAGTTACATCTTCAGATGAAAGCTAACTGTCTCTGAGGTTGGAAAGAGACCCAGAAAGGTGAACCCTGGGTGTTGTCAGGCTGTTTTTATCTTCACATCATCTCTCATTAGGTTATTTGTAGGCTAGTTACAGCCGCTGGAGTCTGTAATCAGTTTTACACATACTAACTAGATTAGGGTGAAGTCTAAACCTTCTGATTAATGAGCCACAAAGATGTGAGACCCAGTGATTCGCTATTTATCTGTAGTGCTGCATGACTATTGTTGTGATCAGCTTAAGTAATATGTGCATAAGTCAATGTGTTGCTCATGTTTAATCAAACTGTGCCTCAGGAAAATGACCTTGATTTACTTCTACATATGTTCTCTGGTACACTTCTTACATCCTGACTGGGGAAAACAAGCGCAGGCTGTCAAGACATTTCCTTCAGAATAACCCTGGAGGAGTGTACGTCTCTTTTTGGAGGAGAGATGTTTGTAGTCTGTTTCTGACAAGGATGTAACCACGTTCTGGATTGAGAGGGACCAAATATAACAGTAATTTAAGAATGAACCATTGTAATACACATTGGTCAAAGAATAATTTGAATATTATGGGTGACATTGGAAATGCAAGATGCACCATAACAAACAAAACTGTGAAGATGCCAGATATAAGCTTTGTTCCAAAACCTGTTGAGCTGCCTATAAACTGGATAAATGTAATGCTTCCTTGTTATTTAATAACAATGAGGCATCTTAGAGGTCAGCAATTGTGGTGGCTATTGTTTAAAACAGCCTCCGGAGTTCAAAGTATGTAAAGTTTTAGAATATTTTTAATTTGTTACTATATTCATACATTTGGATTAGATTATCTATTTAAATTTGTTTATTAGATTTTTTTTAATTAAAATTAAGTTGTATTTTTAAAGAGATAGTTCACCCAAAAATGAAAATCATTAATCGCTCACCTACATGTTGTTCCAAACCCATAAAACCTTTGTTCATCTTCGGAACATGAATTATGATATTTTTGATGAAATCCGAGACCCTGCATAGACAGCAACGGAACTGCCATGTTTGAGGCCCAGAAAGGTAGTAAGGACACCTTTAAAACATTCCAAGTGACATCAGTGGTTCAACCTTAATTGTTGCACATTCACAACAGTACCATAACTCAGGCGTGGTCATTCCTCTGCTTGTAATCAAGGCACAGAGCATCCATGTTCTACATCAGAACGCTGACTCCTGCATCAGCGGCAATAAAAACGCTGTGAATGCGCATCGAAGACTGACACAGAAGAGAAGAAATTGTTATATGAAGTCATTATTTTTGTTGTTATTTATGTGCCGCTACTGCTATCTGCCATCTTGCCCAAAATCCTGTGAACTTCACCCCGATCGGGAGTTATAAATGCAAATGTGCGCTCATCTGTTTTCAATGCAGCTAACCTCACGTCGCTTTATCATCTTCCCACTCAGTAAGCTATGACAGGACCTTTACAATTACTGCAAAAAGACGGCCACTGCGACGCTGTAAAGTGATGAAACTATTGCGCCATGTGCTTTTTTAAAACCATTTTCATAGGTTTCACGTTATATTGTTATATAACATGAATATATGTAAATGCACATGCCCAGTAGCCGTAGCTGTATCCCTTCTAGCCTTAACCACAAATCAGACAGGAGAGTAGATTAACTTCGGTGGATTTAAACTTGAAAAATGTGTTCTGCGGTTGAAATAAAACACTTTCTGATGTTTATTCATTTTCATTTTGTGCTTTACGTAAATATGAAAAGAAGATCGGTCCACGGGTTTGAACTGAGGCAATACAGTGATCTGTCACAAACATAGACTGTTAAAAAAGATGGACGATGCGTCTCCGCTTCTTTCCATTATAGAAAAGTGAAGCCAAAACATTTCAGTATGGCCGCTGCCATCGTGAGTAAGTGACGTCATTTGGAGCCTGAGTCTGCGCAGTAGAGATTCGTTTGGAGTCAGAGTCTGCGCAGTAGAGTCGTGAAGTGGAGCCGCAGAATCAAACTCCCGCAGACCCAATCAACCATAACGCCATGCCACGTTTATATAGCATCAAATTACTAGCTAAAATCAAACTTGCCACAAAAAATGAACAATTGAACATATATCAGCGTGATAACAACTACCTTAAATGACCAAAATCATATTTTGGAAAATTGTATTGGAAGTGTAATTAATTTTTTTGTTATGGCTCAAGTCCCATTCATTTACATGGAGAGGGCGGGGTTTATGACCTGTACTGCAGCCAGCCACCAGGGGGCAATCAAAGAGCCCGCAGCTTCACTTTCCAGTACGAATGAGACACACCCAGTCACAACACATTAAAGAGCCGCAAAGTGGTATTTATTGTTTGAATTTCTTCAAAAATTTCACAATTTAAAAGCTGAAGGTCCTGAGACCTTGTTTAATACCAAAAGTAGCCTGCTCGGTCTTCTCTGTCGGTATGTTGTCAGGTTCCTCTTTGCTCTGCGATGTGTTTTTCAGTGCGTGAGAACGTGTGTAGTGTGAGAACGGCATTGTTTGTCGGGGATGGCAACAGTAACTAAGGAGGGCGGGTCTTTGCAAACGGTCAATTAATGACAGCGTTTTTTTTTATTTTTGGGTGAACTATCCCTTTAATTCAACAGCTTTCACAACCTTTAGGCTTAGAAGAGCACCATGAACTTATGTGATTTCCCCCCCCCCCCAGTAGCAAAGTGCGAAAAGATGTCCATTTCATAGGCAGAAAAGTCCATTGTCAGTAGCATAGTGATGCATGAAGCACCTATCACACAAGTTGTTTTCAAACCCAGTTGCTTTCTGTTGGAAACCAACATTCGGGTGAGCAGCTTGAACATGAGCAAAACCTATTTTACCCTCACACAAAACTCTCAATCCCACAGATTCCTATTGACATGGCTGGAATTTGTCCATGACATTTCGCAGAACAATGGTAAATGTAACCACACCTAAGTTAGATTGATGGTGTCCCATTCCATGTGGGGTTTGTACCGGAAACCTTCAAACTTTGCTACTGTAGGTCTTGAACAGTATTTTTAATTTTCTTTTTCTTTTTTCTCTCTTCCAGCTATGTGCCTCTTGCATGTGAATAATGTACAGTGATGGTGCCTTCTCAGACCCACGTGATGCTCAAGTGGCAGGAGCACCTGAACAGCTCCTGGGCGGCAGAGGACAGCGTTCAGACAGCCACACGGCACGGAGCAGCTGCTCTCTATGCAAAACTGGTCTACAACAAGGAGGTTGTGGGCTTGGCCCAACCAGTGCAGGACCTAATGGGTCCACGCTTGCCCGACTTCCAGTACGAATCCAGCGCTGAGGAGGAGGAGGAGGAATATCTGTCTGCACTGCTCCACAGTCAGCGATGCCTTGCCCACCGCATGCTGGCTAGGACCCCCTTTGCCCTATCCCTGCACCACAGACTGGTGATCCTCCAGAGGGTGTTCTACGCCCTCCATAGCAAGTATCACGACCGTTTCCGAGCACCGCTGCCTCCCCAACCCTCATCCTCCAGTGCAGAAGGGGGAGCTCTGGAGTCGGTGTCTGAGCCTTGGCCAACAGGCAGTTCCCGTTCAAAGTCGGGCACAGATGTTCTTATCGAAATGGGAGTCCGGACTGGGTTGAGTCTCCTTTTCGCCCTACTGAGGCAAAGTTGGCAGCGGGGGCGTCTTGAGAACCCACCGGACGTCGCTCTGTGCAATGAGGTTTTAGCCACTGCATCTTCAGTCCTGGCCGCCCTGCCTCCTCTTTCCTTGGCCAACGAGAACAAGATCCCAACAGTGGGGCTTGACTGTCTTACACAAGTTGGAGACTTCCTAAAGAAGACGGCGGTCAGCGGGTCCGGGGCAGATCGGGCGGGTCGCAGGCTGTCCCTGGAGCTCCTCCTCTCGTTAGCCTTACAAAGAGGATCCTTGCGCTTCCTTCTGGAGTGGGTGGAGGTGGCGCTGACTGCCTCCGCTTCCTCCACCATGTCTGAAACAGTCGGAGTGGGCTACGAGCTGATCCATCAAACTCTGCAACAGATGCGCCAGCACATGGTGTGTTCCTGCGCCATGCGGTTGACCTAGCAGTCATGCTAATAGCATAAGTGAAGTAATATACAGTGATACTAATGGGCTCTAATATAGAAAGCAGTGCCTCCTTCAAATGTAGAGAGGGTATAGGGTTACGACACTGAGGCTAGGCCTCATTTGTTCATCCCTCCCTCGGCACTTAAAGCAAATCGTTGTTGCTAATTGCTACTGCTAATACATTACGGTCATACAGTAGTTTACCATTATTCTGTATTCCTCTCATGGAGGGCAGTAATGATTTGAACATTTCTCCTTGCTCTAAATAAGATTGTGGCTTTCATTTGACCGGGAGCTCTTGGCCGTCTTCCCAGCTCTGAAAGTGCCTGAGCCACACCAGACCTGCCATGTGCCGTGCTCTAATTTATTAATGTCTTAATCAATGGGAAATATGTCTACTTCAAGGCTTTAGTGCTTGAAGTTCAGCAGAACTTGTTCCCTGTACTAAAGGAACTGTTTGTTTAAAGATTTTCCTACTCCTGAGTACTAAGTTAATTCATTCTCTGAAACGCTAGCAGGTTAAGTACTTTGGTGGGATGAAGCCTTCTCAATCTTCAGTCAAAACGTAATAAATAAATTTCCTTTCGTGCTAATGTCACCTGGACCACTGGATAATGGTAACCAATAAACAGATAGGGATTTAGATTGTGTTTTTAGCAAACTTTGGCGTTCAGGTCACTTTCACCTCACAAATCCTACTCTACATTTACTCTATGAATCTTTTGTTGTAATCACTTACGGAAGTGACTTGGGTTGCTGTTTCACTTTGCGTTCATATCATTTAATCGACCGTCTGAATGGGTGGTGTTAGAGAATTTAAAAACATAAATGCACGCTTTTATTTTAGAATCATATTAACCAGCCATTACCAAGATGTCTTGGAAAGAGTCCATCATCTGGAACACATTGCGTCCTATTCTAAGCATTATATTTACCCTATCCATTCCTTAATGCATGCTATTGATCTGATTGTAAACGGTTTATTTGTACATATGTTTAATTTCTTTTCCAATTTTTTCTGACCTTGTAATTCTTAAAGGAATAGTTCACCCAAAAATGAAAGTTTTGTCATCATTTATTTAACCTCATGTCGTTCCAAAATTGCATGAGTTTCTTTTTTATGTTGAAGATAAAAGAAAATATTTTGAAGAATGCTGGTCATCAAACAGTTGATGGTCCCTATACACGATGTCCCTATACCATGGAAGTCAATGGGGATCAACAGCTGTTTCGTTCTTAAATTCTTCAAAATATCTTCTCTTTGTGTTCAACATAAGAAATGTATACAGGTTTGGAACAACATGAGGGTGAGTAAATGATGACTAATTTTTAATTTTTGGGTGAACTGTTTCTTTAATCATTCATTCAACAACCAATTGATAGAAACAAGCCCCCACCCTACATATATATTTTTTTTTCTTTTTCATAATCTATTTTACTCAGCTGTACATCATAACATGGGAGAAAGGGTCTGTCTCTTCTTTCATTATATTCAAAATATTATTATTTTTTTGGCCGTGATTAGTTTCAATGAATAAACCTTGATCACATAGATGTCGCATCTAATTTTATTGGTTCTACCATACTTCAATTAGCCATAGATATTGCAGTTGCTAGTATTGAGTTTAATTTGTTTGTTGTTCCAGGCTGTTCGTGGTGAATCCGTCAATACTCAGTTGCTGAAGAAGGATGCAGATGGTCTTTGTAGCCTCTCACATGTTGCTCTTTGCCTCTTTGAAGAGGTGTGTTTGTGCAAATAAACCTACTTGTCAGGCTTTGTCTTCTATGACTCTTATTTTGATAAGCAAATCTTTAATCCGCATGTGTGTGTGTGTTGTAGATCTGTACCCTGGCCTCTAGCTGCCTGTGCTCATGCAGCACAGGGTCTTCCTCTTCCTCCGGCTCGGAGAATGATGCTGTCATGGTGTATGTGTGGGGCAGCAACAGCAGCCATCAGCTCGCCGAGGGAACGCTGGAGAAGATTTTACAGCCCAAACTGGCTCAGGGCTTCAGCGACGCACAAATGGTTTGTGTGGGTTTATGTTACTCAAGAGTATTGAAAATCCAAATAACTGGAAGCCGTTGTGAAGCTAACATTAGTTCCAACAGAAACAGCATGAGGAGGAGGAGACCGATCTCTCCAAGAAAAATTTAATGAGAGAGATCGCAACGCTCAATTTGACCGTTTTACAAAAGAGCTTTTAATTAAAAGGCCCCATTTTTCTGTCTGGTCTGTAAGCTCATTCATATTAGATGGACAAAACTGGAAAACACTGCAATTTTTCAAATTATGGAGGACTTTGGTTACACTTTCCTGTATGACAGAAAAAAAAAATGTAAATTACATTGTTAGCTGCATGAGATGCATCATATAGGACCATATATATATATATATATATATATATATATATATATATATATATATATATATATATATATATATATATATATATATATATATAAAATGAATAAATAAATACAATTTAAATATGTATATTGAAATTTGAAAATATAAAGGCATATTTTGTCTAATTTTAAAGGGCATAGGTTTGTTAATTTTTATATATTGTTTATATATATATATATATATATATATATATATTTTATGCTTTATTTAATGTAATATTTTTGTGCCTTTTTAATACAGCTTTAAGAGGCCACAAGAACTTATTTATTTAGATATTTAAACGGTATATAGTTTATAATGCAGTCAGTTTCATATTGGTCACTGACTGCAGTATAAATAATAGTAGACAATCTTATTGAACTAAATTTCTTTGTTTCCTCTCTAAATAACGGAGTATGAGTTGTGCAAAGACTAATCTGAAGTCTCTGCTATTTAATATAGTCATGTCTTTTCATTATTATTGAGAAATGCAATTTGGAAAACAGCAGCCACGTCTTAATAAACTGTGCCCTTTCACTAATACAGTTTAGACAATCTCTATCACGGTGATTCAATTGACTTGGCTCTAAACGGTACTCCTCTCTTTCCACCTGCAGATTGAGGCAGGCCAGTACTGCACGTTCTCTGTATCTGCAGATGGTGCAGTGAAGGCTTGTGGGAAGGGTAGTTATGGGCGGCTGGGACTGGGAGACTCTAATAACCAGTCAATGCCCAAGAAGCTGGTTCTGGAGCCGCCTCGTACCATGAGGAAGGTGTCGTCTTCCAAGGGATCAGACGGACACACGCTGGCTGTCACGGCAGAGGGAGAAGTGTTCAGCTGGGGAGACGGAGATTACGGCAAACTGGGCCACGGGAACAGCGCCACACAGAAATACCCCAAGATTATACAAGGCCCGCTGTTAGGAAAGGTGAGAGAGTTTGTTTTCTACATGCAGAAGTTATTATTGTTTGGATGTGACTGTGTTTGTGTGTCCGTTGGGACTGTGTGTGTGTGTGTGTGTGGGGGGGGGGTACATGTCTACGTAACAGCGTGCATGTTATGTAAACATGTACGTAACATGTACTCTGTTACGTACATGTCTACAATTGAAACCCAAACTTTTATTTTGAAGGGTTGCCGTGAATACCTTTACAATTCGGTGTGTATATGATATGAGAATAGTTTTACTCAAATGAAAAGGTCAAATGCTCATGAAGTGACTCTTAGAGCAGTTCTGGAGATGTTGTTCATGTATTTATGTCCTCATTTAGTGAGGCGGCAGACGTTAATATCACCGCAAGCGTCACGCATGCTTCTGTATGAGTAGCAAACAAATTCGTGCGTCTGCGCCGTACATTAACACAGAGACACGCAGAATTCATATTTAAATAGTCGTTTTGCGGCTTAATATTTACAAATAATAGTGGAAGTGGGCTCACTTGTGTGAGCGTGTGTGTGCGCATCGGGCGGAACTCTGCTGTGCGCATACAGAGCATGCGAATGTAATGCAACGTTAGAGACCGAAATAACATGCTTTCGTATAAATAAGACAAAAAAGGCTATTTGGTTTGTTTAATAAAAGAACAAGATATAGACCTGTTCTATTGGAAAGGTAACTTTAAATGACTTCTGGTGTGATCTGGCGCTATAGAGAAAATGATTTGATTGGGAGGGCGGGCCACCCTCCTAAGATAATGGCAGGGGAAACACTGATTTCCCTGAGCTCTTTTGACTCGGATCAGTAGATAACATTCCAGAACACCCTAACACCCATCTAGCAACACCATAGAAACACCCTTGAAACGATATATACCTTAGACATCTTCCAGAACACTCTAGCAAACACATAGCAGTGTCCTAGAAAAAAAACTGCATCATAAACTTGCCTAGCATCATGCTGAAATCACTTAGAAGACCCTAGCAACCATATAGCAGCAACACCCTGGAAACCATTTAGCAATATCCTAGCGACTGAATAGTAACATGCGAAAAACCCTAGCAACCATATAGTAACACCCTGGCAACACCATAGAAGCATCTTAACATCGCCACAGCACAATAGAAACTACACTAGCAACCACATAGCAATGCCCTAGCAACTGCATAGCACTATTCTAAAATCAATCAAGACACCCTTGAGACCACATAGCAATGCCCTAACAACCTCTGAATTTCCCAGCAACATCATAGCATGCTAAAATCAATCACATCACCTTAGCGACCACATAGCAACCACATAGGAATGCCTTAGCAACCATGGAACAACCTAGCAACTGCATTGCAACATTCTAAAAATAAATCAGATCACCCTTGCAACCATGTCAAAGACCTAGCAACCCATTAATGCCATAGCAACAACAAACATAACATGCTAAAAATCACTCAGAACAATCTAGCAACCACATAGCAATGCTGTAGCAACCACAGAACACCCTAGCAACAACATAACGTGTTAAAAATCAACCAGATTGTTGGCACCAATAGCCTCGTGGGCAGCGCGTCAAAATGTAGCGCTGTTGCACCTCAGGCATCCCAAGTTCGAGTCCCGGCTCCTGGACCTTGCTAAAAATCAGTCAAATCACCCTAGCAACTGCATAACAATGCCCTACTAACCACAGAACACCCTAACAACTGCATAGCAACATTTTAAAATCAACCAAAACACCATAATAACCACATATGAATGCCCTAGCAACCCCTAAATTCCATACCGACTACATAACATGCTAAAAAAATAAATTTACGGCCATATCACCCTAGAGACCACATAGCAGAGCCTAGTAACCACAGAACACCCTAACAAATGCATAGCAACATTCTAAAATCAACCAAAACACCCTAGCAACCACATAGCAATGTCCTAATAACCACAGAACACCTTAAAAACTGAATACAATGTTCCAGAATAAACCAAAACACCCTAGCAACCACATAGCAATACCCTAGTAATGACAAAATACTCTAATAACCAATAATATTTCATAAAAATTTAACAAATCTCATCATTGCATTTGTCAAAGTGTGTGAGCTTCCTGCCTGTGTATTGCAGGTGGTGGTGTGCGTGTCTGCTGGATACAGACACAGCGCTGCGGTGACTAATGACGGAGAGCTGTACACCTGGGGAGAAGGCGACTTCGGTCGACTCGGTATATCATTCTCCTCTTACAGACCATCAACAACACACACACACACACACAAGCCTGAGGATCTATTCTCAGATATAGTGTTGTCAGTGAAATACAATTCACTATTGATTTCTGGGAGTTGGTTTTTATGGTTTGAATGACTGCTGTGCATAGTCCACACTGCTCAGAGTTTGCTCTTTTAATCCGCAGAGAAATAATTTGCCAGACAGTCGACGGGACGCCTGATCCATCAGACTGAGTAAGACTGTTGTGTCAGAAGTTCTGCCTGTGTGTCTCATTCTCGTTTTCCTCTGTCTGCCTGTCATGTAGGTCACAGCGACAGTCACAGTCGTAATGTGCCCACTCTGGTGAAGGACATGAGTGGGGTCGGGCAAGTGGCCTGTGGCAGCTCTCACACCATCGCTGTGGCTCAAGATGGACGAATCGTCTGGTCCTTTGGAGGAGGAGACAATGGTATGCTGATGTTTAATATAAAGTGGCCATAGTCTGTAGTATTCAATATTTTTTTTTTTTTTGCTTCTCTGTAGAAGTCCACATCTATCTATCTATCTATCTATCTATCCATCTATCTATCATTTTATTTAGTTGTGATTTTATTTATTTATTTTTATTTAGTTGTGATTTTATTTCAGTTTTTTTTTTTTTTTTTTAAATTAGCATTTTTATTCAACATGCATGCATTAAATTTGTCAAATTTAACACTTGAAAACTGGAGTATCTGTCTGTCTATCTATCATTATTTACGTTTGTGATTTATTCACTTTTATTTAGTTGTGATTTTGTCTGTCTGTCTATATCTATCATTTTAAGGTCATTTAATAATTAATTCAAACATAATGCATTGCTTTTGTTTACCCTATGGCTATCTGTGAAAATAGATATTTTCATGTTAGAATATTTTCATGGTTTTTTTTCAAATGAATTGAATAATTTGAATTAAACGGCTCAAAAAGGCATAATATTTGACTCAAGTTCTATTTGCCATAACAATTTGAACAGCTATACATATGAGTTTTGTGGTTTACATGGTGTACATATGAGACAGTAAAGCAGTGTACCCTTCGGAGTGCTCTGCTCTGTATTGTAGCACTATCAGACATAACATCTGCTCACAGGCTCAAACCTGTTTGAAATAAAGCCGTCGCAAAGTATTTTCACAAGGCAAAATATAGAGCCAGTTGTTGAAACAAGTGCAAACACGGCCTCTGAATTTGACACACCTTACATTACTATTGTCCATGTTAGAGGCAGTTCTGTAGATGTAAACTGTGTTTGTGTTACAGGTAAACTGGGACATGGGGACACAAACCGTGTGTACAGGCCTAAAGTGATAGAAGCCCTACATGGCTTCATTATCAGAAAAGTGTGTGCTGGGAGTCAGTCGTCATTGGCTTTGACATCTGCTGGCCAGGTATACACACCCTCACATATATGTACCGCAAATATGTACCGTTATACACGCATATAAATTCTCATGTCTCTGTGTTCTGCTGTGTGTGTGATGCAGGTGTTTGCGTGGGGCTGCGGCTCGTGTCTCGGCTGCGGCTCGTCTGAGACCACCTCACTCAGACCTCGATTGATAGAGGAGCTCAGCATCACTAAAATCATTGACATTTCCTGTGGAGACAGCCACTGTCTTGCTTTGTCTCATGGTAAGAGAGATGGAGAAACAAAATGGGAAGAGGAGATGAGAAAATGGTAATAAATAAAATAAAAATAAAAAAACTTGATCATTTCTGCTCTGACACTGATAGTGGCAACTTTTGCTCTACAAAATTTTTAGATAAGCTTTTTTTATTTTCCTAAAGTACGTCCACAGAGTTTGATGTGTTTTGCACTGCATTTTTAAATTAATTTACATAAAAAATGCATTGCATTAAATTGCATCTAATTATTTTATAGAAACATTATAGAAAATTTTATAGAAATTAATTGTTGATCAGTGCCATTTCATTCTTATCTGATAGTATTCCTATTATATATTATTTTTATTTTGTTATATTTTATTTTTATTTGATTCTATTATTATAGTATTTATTCATATTTTATGAGAATTTATTTTTTAATTTTTTTTATTTTAATGTTTGTTTACATTTTAATAAATTTAGCCCTTTTTAATATTATTATTTGTTTTTATATTTCTACATAAATTACATTTATTTATATTTTTAGTTTAAATTTTAGGAATTTTTAAGTACTTAAACTTATTTCAGTTAATTGCCAAGACAATGTTTTTTTTCCCCAGCTATATTTCAATTCAAGGCAATTGTTTTTTTTATTAATTTTAGTTGTAGTTAGCAATAACAACACTAAGGATTATAGGAATATTTATCACAAACATTTATATATTTCATTATATTCTCACCCTCATGTAATTCCAAACAGAAAAGGGTTTTGATGATACAAGAAATGGAAATGAAAAAAAGACACCATAAAAGTAGTCTATACAAGTTATATATGTGCTATATTCCAAGTTTTCTGAAGCCATCTGATAGCTTTGAATCAGAAAGAGACTGAAATTGAAGTTATTTACTGAAATGGGATTCTCAGATTGATGCTGCATTTAGTTTATTCTAAGAAAATGCTTGAGTAATTTCATTGGTTTGTGCTACAGAAAACGAGGTGTTTTCTTGGGGCAACAATGCCATGGGGCAGTGTGGGCAGGGCCATACCTCAACGCCACTCACCAAACCCAAGAAAGTGATTGGTTTAGAAGGGGTGTCAATACAGCAGATTACTGCAGGCACGTCCCACAGCCTGGCCTGGACAGCGGTTCCCACTGACAGGTGAGAAGAGAGAGAAAACTGTATTCATTGGTTGAGATTTGATGGCTTTTCCACAATGCATGTTCGGTATTTCATTATCTGCATCTCTCATTGCTTATGGATAATGCAAATGGAATAAAAAGCCCCCTCTCTTCCTGATCTAAATCCAAACCAAAAACAATTTGTCCTTAAATGAGTTTGAGTCTACAGGAAACGGCACCATTCTCATATTCGTTATGCAAATCAAACCTGGCGTGAGTTCCACCGCTAATGTATTAATACAATCGCATTTACATTTTCCATTGTTCACAGCTGTTCGGTTGCTTTGTTTTCCTGACAGGACTGAGTGTGAATTATCAATGTGTGTTTGTGTGCTGGCAGGCAGCTGGTGGCTTGGCACAGGCCGTTTTGTGTGGATCTGGAGGAGAGCACGTTTACATACCTGCGCACTTTCCTAGAGCGTTACTGTGATAGTATCAGTGGGGACACACCACCTGCACCTTTCCCCTCTAAGAGGTAAAAACCTAGCACCAACCCACCCAGATTTACAAATGATGGATTGTGATTTGCACCACAAACGATTCATCAAAAAAAACTTACAGCATAATGTGTATAGATAGAGGCACAGAGTGTCAGATATTGTCGTTTTAAAACGAAGTCATGCTACAAATCTTGTTCTTTTGATAGGTAGGTATGTGGATAGATGCAGGGTGAGAAATTTAAATGTATTTATTCATTTGAATTAATTTTATTTGTTTCTTTTTATTTTAAGAATTTTTCAATTTTTTTTATTTTATTTAATTTTTTTTGTTGAAATTATAACATAAAAAATGTCTGTTATATTTTATAAAATGGAGAATAAAATACCATTTCATACTATGGATGGGTGCTTCAAACATGCCAGTCTGATTCATAGACGTTTGCAATGTCAGTAATTTACATCTGTCAACTGCAAGCTTTAAGATTACATAAGAGCTGTCATACAGATTATATAATATCGTAGATCTTTTCCTGCTGAGGCCTCAAGATAAGTGATGTATGTTGACCTTGAGGTCCGAACATTTAATTCTGCGCCAGTATCTCCAAAGAAAGAGAGAGTATGCGTCAAATGTCTTGATCCCATTATGTGGAAGCTTCCAGAAAATGATTTTATTTTATTTATTTATTTTTTTTTTTTTTATTGTATCCTCCAACCTCTAAGTTTCTGCTTCAGCTTTTTACTTTTCTCTCAAGTCACTACATGGCAACCACCGAGCACACCTTAGCGCTGTGGCTGAGAGTTTTGCATAGGCAAGCAATAATTCTGGTTTATCTGTGTCAATGTCAGCTGCTGAAAGACACTCATATAGCAGGAATGTCACACACACACAGCCGCAGGGGTAACTGGCACAAGCCCATAATCGTCTCCATGTCCACAGGGATGGGGTCAGAGAAGCATATGGCCTGGCACTCGGTAAATGTCACTCTAGACTTCTCATCTTTAAACTTCTCACTCTCGTCCTCTCTGATTCTTCTCCAGGGAACATCACCAGTTTGTGTTGTTGTGTATGAAACTCTTGTCCATCCACCTGTCGTTGGCCCACGCAGGGGGAACGGGGGCCACAGTGCTGGGCGCTCAGGGTCAGCCCCTCAGGAACCTGCTCTTCAGACTCATCGACTCTAATGTACCAGACTCCATACAACAGGTCTGCTGTGAAACACTGTGCTTCAGTGTGTTTTAGTTGTACTTTTTCTGCATTATATGCATTATATGCTAACTTAGTATAGCTTAGTTATTGGTTTTGCACATATTTGTGTGGTGGTGATGGCGCAGTGGATAAGACACATGCCTTTGGTGTGAGAGACCCGGGTTCGAATCCACTGTGAGACACCAAGTGTCCCTGAGCAAGACACTTAACCCCTAGTTGCTCCAGAGGCGTGCGACCTCTGTCATATATAGCAATTGGAAGTCGCTTTGGATAAAAGCGTCAGCTAAATGAATAAATGTAAATGTCGATATTCAGAATAATTTGCATATGTTTACATAATTTACATATAAAATTGTTCAAATTAAAAAAAGAATTATCAAGAAAGCATTCAATTGATTACGAGTGACAGTAAAGACATTTAAAATGTTCTTTGAACTTTCTATTCATCAAACAATTCTCATAAAATGCATCACAGTTTTCACAATAATATTAAGCAGCTGTTTTTTTTTAAACTTTTTTTTAACATTGATAATAATAAGAAATGTTTTTAGAGCTCCAAATTTAGCTTTGCCACTACAGGAATAAATTACATTTTAAAATATATTAAAATAATAAAGAGGTATTTTAAATTATAATAATATTTTGCAATATTACTCCTTTTTTATTGTATTTTTAATCAAATAAATGCAGCCTTGATGAGCATACGAGACTTCTTTCTAAAACCATATCGACCCCCAACTTTTGAACAGTAGTTATTTTTTTTTCATTAAATTTAAATTTGAAGAAACAAAGCTTGCAGAAAATTGCTGAATAGTTATGAATATCTATTTCGTTGTGATTTATTGTGCTCTTTGGAAAATTAAACTTGGCAAGGCATATGTTATTTGTCAGTAACTGTGTTTTTATCTAAGTTGTTAATTTAATTTATGCATGACAATGAAATATTGCAATAAATCTATAAAAGTAAAAATAAAATGTGTTCAAGAGAACAAAACTGCTCTTTTTGAGGGGAACTGGTGCAAAATAGAAATTGTAACCTTTGTGAAAGCTACTGTGATTCTTTTAAAAAGCGTAATAAATTACATATTTTTTTACATTTACTTTTAAATATAATTTTTTTCTGCCTGAAGTAAACTGAGTATTATGTTTATTATAGGTACTTTTTTTTATTATTTGTTTCCATACAGCATTTTTAAGGCTCAAAACAGATATTTTGTTTAATATAAAAAAAAAACCACTTACTTACGGTACAATCTATAATTTCTGGCAACAGTACAAAACGGTAAACAACTTCAGCCAATCAGAATGCTAGCTGGAGTTCCGCCCACATGTTTATAAACTCTAAGATGATGGAATCTGTTGGCTCTGTTTTCTCTTTGAGGGTGTTTGCAGGGGACATGACTTTTCACAACCTTCAAGGGTTCAACTTTTTGACTGAATCATCTGTCAGTGTCATTCCTACACCATAATAATACATTTTTGTTTATGTGTTGAGGCGGTAATGAGCACGCTGTCCATCGGAGCGTCTCTGTTGCTGCCTCCTCTCAGGGAGAGAACGGAGCTGCTGCACTCGCTGTTACCACAGGGTCCAGAGAGCTGGGAAAGCCTCTCTAAAGGACAGGTACGCAAACACAACAATATTAAAATCTGGCACACATATAAATTTTGCTGAGAAACCCCTGCTGTTCCTCTAATGATTCTGTGATATTGCTATTACAGCGTCTACAGCTGGACATGGTGCTGAACAGCCTCCAGGAACAGAGTCACGTGGCGTCCCTGCTGGGATACAGCTCACCTGGGGAGTTGAGCGCAGGTCTGGCACTGCCGCCCACTCCTGACCGCCCCACAGGAAGCGTTAGCTCAGGCTCAGAAGCTCCAGACCAGCTCCACCTGGCTGAAGTGCTCCTGAAGACCTTGCTGCTCAGCATCGGGTTCTATACGGTCAGTTCAACAGTTGGTCAGATTGACAGACACAAAAGATGTTTTTCGTTTTCAAGTCACAGTTGATTTGAATTCAAATTACCATATTTATTTGCATCTTTCCCAAATACTTCATGATTCCAGTTTTGTTCTGTGCTGGTTTAGGAAAGGAAATCTGCTTTTAAAACTGGCATTTGAAAAACTGCCACTCATGAAGCTGGCATTTGGACCCCAATCTACATCTTGAACCTCTTTTGGAAACTTTTTTTTTTTTTTTTTTTTTTATATTATAATTTGTAATATATAATTAAGAATATAATATTAAATAATATATGATTGACAATATATTTCATACATATTTAATATAATAATTTATAATATACATTACTGTTTATTTCATGTCATTTTTGACAGACCAAGGCTGCGTTTATTTGATCAAAAATATTTAAGTAAAAACAGTAATATTGTGAAGTATTATTACAATTTAAAATGACTGTTTTCTATTTTAATATATTTTAAAATATATTTTATTCCTGTGATGGCAAATTTTCAGCATCATTACTCCAGTCTTCAGTGTCACGTGATCCTTCAGAAATCATTCTAATATACTGATTTGGTGCATTATCAATTTTAAAAACATGAAAATATATTTGTGGAAACCACATCCTTTTTTTATGATTCTTTGATGTATAAGAAGTTTAAAATAACAACATTTATTTGAAATAGAAATCTTTTGTAACATTTTAAATGTTTTTACATGCATCTATGATGAACAAGTTTAAAAACAAATCGTGCTTAGCCCAAAGTTTTGAATGGTAGCGTATAATAATACTAATTTAATTTACTAATTTATGTATGCAAAAATTTAAACCTGTTTCTAATGCTCTCTGCCTACTTCTTACACAGGAATTGTTTGTAGGAAAAGCCAATCAACTGAGATGTTTTGATATATTTAATTGCGTATGTAAAATTTAAAATAAAATGCATAAAACTATAAAAGGGATTTAATGTGATTTTATATTTTAGAAAACTTAAAAAAAAAAAAAAAATCTAATCACAAATCATAACATGTTCTCCTTTCCATTCTTTCTGTTCCCTGTTTGTTCATGCAGGAGCGTGCGTTTGGCGAACTGGAGAAGAACAGTGATAAACAGCGGTTCAGTCAGTCCCAGAAACAGACGGAGGCTCCATCACACTTCCACCACCTGCTGTCAGCCCTTCACAGACACCTGCTTGCCCACTGCTACATCCACACCGGCGCTGAGGTACAACAATGACACATTTCCTGTTAAAACCCATTCCATATGATAGCTCCCGCAGGCTGCTAGTTGCAGTGGTTATGCATTGTAGTTTTAAGAAATAAAATACTGTTGTGTGAGCATGTTTAGTCAAAAATTATTGTTCCAGGACCCAGAGGTGGAGACGGTCTGCATAATAAGTGTTTGTTTGTTGTGTAGGATGACCGTAGCGTGGTGCTGCTCAATAATCACCTGTGCCTACTGCTGCCTTACGCAGCCGAGACCTTCAGGAGATCCACCATTCTGCTGGAGGAGAGCGCACTGGATAAACACGTCATCAAGAAACTACACAGTAAGAACACATATAATGTGCCATCCATCCATCTATCATCCACCTAACCATCCATGCATCCAGCCATCTGTCTGTCGTTCCCTTCATTCATTCATCCATCCATCCATCTAGCTGTTCATTTTTCAACCCACTTATCCATGCATGTAGCCATCCATGCAGCAATTCAGCCATCCATATACCTAGCAATCCATCAGTCCATCCATCCTTCCATCTCTCCATCTGTACATCCATTTATGCACTGTAACTGTCCATTTTTCTGTCTATTTCATCCATAGATCCAACCTTCTGACCACCTATCCCTCTATTAAAGTACCCTTCCGTCCATCCCTCCATCTATCCCTTTTGTCTATTTATGTAGCCATCCATCTGTGCCCCATTCATCAATCCATCTGTTCATCTCTCCATCTATACCTTTGTCCATGTAGCTATCCCTCCATCCATCCATCCATTCATCCATGTAGCCATTCATAATAAATCCATCCATCCATTTATGTAGTATTAACTATTTGTTCATCTATCCATCCTTCTGTTCATCAATCCCTCCATCCATTTATATAGTCTCCCATCCATTTCTCATCCATCTATTTATGTAGCCATCCATCCATTTATCCATTTGTGGTTATCCATTTGTCCAGCTATTTGTCCACCATCGATCCATCCTTCTCTTCATCCATCCCTCCATCTGTTTGTTGTCTCCCATTCATCCATCCATCCATGTAGCCATTCATAATCAATCTATCTGTCCATCCATCCATCCATCCAATATTCATTTGTCCAGCTATTTGTTCACCTCCAACTATTTACGTAGCCATCCGCCCGTCCATTCGTCTATCCCTACGTCCATCTGTTAGTCCATCTATTTATCTTGCCTTCAATTCCTCCAATCATGGGAGCCATCCTGTTGTCCAACCAGACCCAGTGTATTGAGTTATGTGTTTCTCTATAGCTGTGCTGTTTGGTTCAGTGGCGGGCAGCCTGCTCTGTCAGGTGATGTACTCTCTGCTCCTGCTGCCATTGGCTGTAGTAAAACCCCTCCTTCCTCACCTGCTCACTCTGCTTGAACATCTCAACGAGCTCAACTGTTACCTGCCCAACACTGCACACCTGGAGGACATGGAGCTGGAAGGAAACTCAGAAGGTAAGGACCAGAATTATGTATTTCTGTCATTCTTGGAAAATGCTCCGAATACCTTAAATGCATTGTTTGACATTTCAAATGTTTCAAAAACAACTTAATCATTAACACATGAGAGATCATCAAGAAATTTACTAAAATAGACACAGTACTGCCAATTATACACTCCTACTTCTACTGGCCTAACCGATACTTGCCATAGCACTTGCATAGCTCTTTTGTTGGTTTTGATTGCTTCTGTTGTCCTCATTTGTAAGTCGCTTTGGATAAAAGCTTCTGCTAAATGACTAAATATAAATGTACTTCCTATTGCAGAGGCATCTGAAACCTCTGAGCCAATCACAGTGCCAGAGTCAGAAGACTGGGCGTGGCTACTAGACCTGGAGAGGTCTGTGGCTCTTGCCATTGGCCGATGCCTGGGAGGTATGCTTCAGGGCCCACCCCCTTCTATCCAGGAGAAGACAGCAGAGTTCTGGCTGTGTAACCCACTCCTGAGAAACGGGCTGGAGATAGACTTTGAACAGCTGGGTAATGACCTGCCACCAGGAGGCAGCAGCTTATTGTTTATGTTATGTGTTATGAACACACACATAAATACAGATAAATAAATACTCATCTGTGTGTGTTATCCTATAGACTGGGCAATGGGTTGGCTGACTGAGGCCGTGTTCATGGGTTGTGGAGAAGTGAAACTAGCCGAGCTGCGGCTGTCGGAAGAGAACACAACGCTAGTGGAACTCGCTCTTGGCTCCCTGCGAGAACCTGCCAGCGCCCTCTGGAGGAAGATGAAGGAGTATGCGGCGAGTCGAGGTAAGAGGGGGCAGGATTTGTTCAAGTGTGTGTCAAAAAATTTCAAGACATTTATTTACATACTTTTTTGGCACCAAATACTTAGAAAAGGGGCTTGTGCACCAAAGGAACATTGTCATAGTATCTATTACCATAGATATAAATGCATAGATGCCTCATTCATAGCTGGAATGTGGATCTACCTATATAAATGTATGCCTGTAACTATTGGCAGAAGTACCTGATTTTATTTGCACCACAAGAACTGTGAACGATCATCATGTACCTGTCTAAGTATTGACCTTCATGTGTGTTTTTATGCAGACTGGGACAATAGTGGATCAGTGGGAGACTATCTGTTAGAGACGGCATGTCGCTGTAGTTTGGCCGCTCTGCTCAAACATGCCGGCCTTCATGAAGCCTACTGGCAGGATAAGTGAGTGAGATCCACACCTCGCCCTTGTTCTCTCTCTTTACCTAGATCTCTTGAACACCTTTGTCTTCCCACGTCTCCCTTCTGCCATAGTGTAATAAACTCTTTAATTAGTTGACCCAGATTTAATGAATATATGCTCTATTTAAAGATTGACACTGTATGTGAATATTAAAGTGTCAGTGCCTGTCTCTCTCTGTACTGTGAGAAATCTCACATGATACATTTCTCAGCCATAATGACTCATTTGTGAGAGTGAGAGTTTAGTGAATATGAATTGACAGTCATGAATATCCAGATCAACCTTCTGCAGCAGCAGGGATGAACCAATAGTTTAAACAGTCCATTAATGTGTGTGCGTGTGTTTTACTGCAGATATGAGCCATGTGAGGTGCTGATTGAAATATATCTGGTGGTGTATAAAATCCGCAGCACTCTACTGTCCTATAAGGAGAGCATAGGAAACACAACCAGCGTCCAAACAACTACCACCAAACAGGTAAAACACATCAATAAAGCAGTAATATATACACTACCGTTCAAAAGTTTTGAATCTGAAGCATTTTTATTTATGCTCTTATGCTCATCAAGGCTTCAGTAATATTGTAAAATATTATTACAATTTAAAATAACAGTTTTATTTTAATATACTTAAAAATATTCTTTATTCCTGTGGTGGAAAAGTCTTTAATCCTTCAGAAATCATTATAATATGCTGATTTATTAATGTTGGTAACAGTTGTGCTGCTTAATATTTTATTAACTTGTTTTTCATGATTCTTTGAATAAAAGTTAAAGAATAGCATTTTTTTATTTATATAGAAATTAGTATGTTTTTTTTGTTGTTGTTTTTTGCTCATTTTGGAAAGAAATTAATACATTTATTCAGCAAGGATATGATGATAAAAAGTGATAGTAAGACCTTATATTGTTACAAAAGATTTTCTATTTTGAATAAATGCTATTCTTTTTAACAGTAATAGCTGCTGAAAATGCAGCTTTCTCATAAAAGGAATAAATTACATTTAATATATTCAAATAAAAAGCAGTATTTTAAATGGTAATATTACCGTTTTTACTGTATTTTTTATTTAATAATGTAGCCTTGTTGGGCATAAGAGACTCTTTGCTTTATTTACTATATTATGGCCTATATTCTATGCACTCATTCTTTAGAAACATGCTAATGAACTTGAGAAGTTTGACACTAATTTTTTCTACACTTAAAACAAAATGATATGTCATAAAATATAATGACCTCCCAATTTCTTTATGCTGATGCTCACTAACCAAGGACAAAGTAACATTAACCAACATTATCACTGTTACTCTGTGTTTCATCATGTCCAGGCTTCATTGGGCTCTCAGAGCCCCAGTGAGGAGAGGCAGGAAGCGGGCAGTTCTGGAGAGCAGACAGGAAGAGACACAGATCCTAGCAGCCAGATGCCCCACACAGCCGAACACAACCAGGACGATCCCTTAGAGGAGGAAACGCCCAGCATCAGCAGTATGTACCTGCCGGGTAAACACGCTGCTTTCTGTGTTCTTCCCTCACAGAGCGAGTGTGTGCTTCTGTTGAAATATATACCTGATGTTTCTTTGTCTCAGAATGAGCTACCTAGACCCACTTTTTTGGGTTACAGTTCTGGGATTAAAATGCTTAAAATAATTTATATCCTTTAATTGAATGCTTCACTTACTCTTCACTTGTATTAAAATATATGTAAAAACATTGTCACACAGGACATTTGCAAAGTTTTTGATTTGTATTTTTATATGAGCATGCAGTAGGTTTTTGTCAGGACTTTGCTGTTTTGTCATTGTTCTAAATAATTCAACCTATTGTCTTATGTATAAACATTTAAGATTGCATGTTATCAATAGATTTATCATGGTCAGTGTAATCCTAATATCGCTGATACACGATGGGTTTTTTAATATTTTGAATTTGATTTTAAATGTGTATTTTCGGTTTTCTTGTCTTTTTTTTTTTTTTCTTAATTATGTAGTATACAATATATATATATATATATATATATATATATATATATATATATATATATATATATATAAAAAAAACTATATAGTGTTTTGGAGTTATTTTTAGTTATTTTGGTACTTCAACTTATTTTGCCATGGCAACATTTCTTATTCTTTTTAATTTATATTTTTTTTCAAGTAATTAAAATGTTTTAATGATTTAAGTTTTAATTAACAGTAATAACCCTGATAATTTTTGGGATTAATGTGACACTATTGTCTCTAAAATACTCCCTCTGGTGTTGTGTAATTGTGAACTATTTGTGTGTGTCCTCCTCCCCACAGAGGTGCTGCAGTGTTTCTTGGCCACCCGTGAGGCCATGCAGCTCCAACAGAACGAGACTGTGTACGAGTCGTCTGGCACTAGCACGTTACCCAGCAGCACTGAGAGTCCCGGGACACCAGACAGGGAGCCCCCCCAGCGGACCTGGGACCACCACAGCATCACCGACCAGGGCCTGTCCTTCTCAGCAGCCTGCCACCTGCTGGTCTCACGCTGCCTGTTCCTGTTGCTGGGGGTCCGAGCTGCTTGGCAGGAGGAGAGTGTGTCGTCACAGACGCCCACTGAGAGCAGCTTAGCCAGGTTTGTGTTGTGTGCATTTACAAAACATTTGCATGTGCGGGTGTGAAAAAATCTGAAAGTGATAAATCTCTCTCACTACATAGATCTCCACCCTACTATGAGGCGTTAGGAACAAAGATGGAGTTACAATCTTCTTCTGAGAGAAGATTCAGTGAGAGAGAGGTATTTATGTTTCTCATGTTTCCCTGTAGTTTAATATCAATGAATTAAACTCTTGATTTTGTTACTTGTAATCTGTTTTGTCACAGACACCAGATGAATCGAAAAGCTCCTCAGGGTCATTCAAAAATAAAATTGGTGAGTGGTGTATGAAGTAGCATATTATTTTAAGTCTGATCTCATATGTCTGATTTCACACATATTGGATCTATTGCATGTTTCATCTCTAACATGACTGATATCGCTCATCCGTTGTTTCTAATTTCTCATGTGTCTCATCTCGCATATATCATCTAACTGATCTCTTACATATCTGATCTCACACGATTTCTCGAATCTAATCTCCGATATCTTGTATATCTGATCTCACACAGTAGATTTGTTGCATCATTGATTTTTTTTTACCCATCTGATATTGCATGTCTGATTTTTCAGATGTCTGATATCAACTGTCTGACCTCACGTTTCTAATGTGCCATCTCATGTCTCAGCCAACATAACTGATCTCTCACATCTGATCTCACGTATGATTTCTCGCATATCTGATCTCAGATATCTTGCATATCTGATCTCCCACATAGATTTGTTGCATCTTTGATCTTTAACTGTCTGATATTGCATGTCAGATCTTTAACATATCTGATTTTTCACATCTGATATCAACTGTCTGATCTCACGTTTCTAATTTCTAATGTGCCATTCCATATGTCTCAGTTAACAAAACTGATCTCTTACATATCTGATCTCACGTATGATTTTTCACATCTGATCTTGGATATCTTACATATCTGATCTCACATACTGAATTCGTTGCATCTTTGATCTTTAACCTGTTTGGTCTTTCACATGTCTGATATCAACTGTCTGACCGTTTCTAATTTCTAATGTGTCTTCTCACATCTCATTTAACTAAACTGATCTCTCACAGATCTCATCTGTAAGATTCCTTGCGTCTGATCTCACGTATCTTACATCTTTAATATCTGATCTCACACATAGTGGGTATTTTGCATCTTTGATTAGTTTTTTTTACCTGTCTGATCTCGCAGTTCATTTCTTTGATGAAACAGTTTCTTCATGTCTGATATCAACTGTCTGATCTTCTGTTTCTAATTTCTCGTGTGTTTCGTCTCACATGTCTGATCTAACATAACTGATCTCACATATTTGATATTACATTTATGAATACTCGCATCTGATTTCAAATACCTTCTATCATATCTGATCTCACACATATTGGATTTGTTGCAACTTTTACCAGTCTGATCTCGCATGTCAGATCTATGACATATCTGATGTGATATATGATCTCTCATTTCTGATTTCGCACATCTTACATGTCTGATTTCAAATAATCTTACATTTCACCTGTCTGATCTCGTATTTCTGACCTCTCTCATGTCTGATCTCACACCTGCTTGATATCTTGCTTGCCCAATCTCACGTGATCTCTCATGCCTAATCTGATTTCTGAAGTCTTATGTCACACATGTGATCCCACATATCTAATTTGATCTCACATGTCTGATAACTTGCATTGCATTTTTCCCCCTCTCTCTCTCACTCTCTTCTTTCACAT
Organism: Barbus barbus; assembly: GCF_936440315.1. Classification (NCBI taxonomy): domain Eukaryota; kingdom Metazoa; phylum Chordata; class Actinopteri; order Cypriniformes; family Cyprinidae; genus Barbus; species Barbus barbus. The sequence goes on along the minus strand of NC_136721.1, from coordinate 20,766,268 downwards.
AAACTATAATCATCAGTTTTAGTTAGCTTAAATATCACACCTCTGAGCTAATCAGCCTTGTTTCTTGCAAGGCCTTCCACTCTGTTCTTTGGGCATCATGAAAGATGCCTGGGAGAGACTGCGACAGTGCATCAGTCCCACTACCGTGCTGTGCCCCGGCGGAGGTGGCACACCCATCCTGGGCCAGGTCTTCCATTTCCTGTGTGGGAACCTCATTCGAAGTTCTTCTCTGGTGGACAAAGATGGAGGTGCATATGTGGATCCCAAAGCCATCACCATAGCCATGGCACAACAACACCAAAGAGCTCAGGTGGGAAATCGATTACAGATCCATTTTACTTTCAATAACTAGATGTAGAGACATCGCAGTTGTTTTCATATCCTCCATCCAGGTTCGTTTGGAGGCCTTGTGTCAGATTTCCTCCTTCCTGTCAGAGATGGAGGAAAAGAGTGTCAGCTCTCTGGCACCTCCTCGTTTTCCAGGCCTCTTGCAGTCAGTGCAGCTGCAATTCCTCTCTGGCTGCTTTGGTCTGGGAGCCCCGATCACCGGCAGTCTAGCGGCATCTAACAACAAGATTCACCATTACACCGTAAGACACACTGATAATGACATTTCCTCAAATACAAATCACATATTATGCCAAGAAATTGTTACTGTTGTCTTGACTTGAACATCTCCCTTATAGATTAGGCCTGTACTCCTGTTGAAGTATATTGTTTGAAATGTTGGTTTGTGTCTAGGCTGGGACTCAGTCTGCTCCTATCAGTGTTCAAAGGGAGTTACAGTCTGCAGCTCATACGCTGTACCAGCAACTGGTGCGTGTGCTCAGACAGAAAGTGGCGCTAGAGAGAGAACAGGCTGGTGGGTAGCGCTTCTTACTCGAGCATGTAGCATTTGTCTAAATGCACAAAAAAAAGTATTTCATAAAACGGTAAAAAAAAAATTCATAGATGTTTATTTTTTGGTCGTTTTTAGTTCTATATAAATGCTTAATTTTTTTCATGCTTATCATATTATGTAAATGCATATAATACAAATAATGAAAATAGTACTGACATTTAAACTAAATATTTTATAACTGAAATGTTTTATTAATATAATTTGACTTTTTATTTATTATTTTATATTTATTGGTGCTGTCACACGATTAATTGCGATTAATCACATCCAAAATAAAACTTTTTGTTTGCATAATATATGTGTGTTCTGTGTATATATAAATACACACATATACAGTATATATTTTGAAAATATTTAATGTATTTACGTCTTTTTATTCATATAATTGATATTATAAATAAATATATTTAATATATAATCAAAACCTATTTTTTCTGAAATATATACATGCATGTTTGTGTATTTATATATAAATAATATATATACACAGAACACATTATGAAAACAAACTTTTATTTTGGATGCGATTAATCGTTTGAGAGCACTAATTTTTATTAATAATGAGCAGCTAATATATAACAAGGTAAATAATGTTAAGTAAATTTATATAACCAATTTGGATGTTACAGTGCATTTTAATGTTAATAGAATGATAAACTTTATACAGTGCCTACTCTACTTTGTACATGCACTTTTCATATCTTAGTTGGATAAACAAGTTTGACTATATTTTATAGTTTGACAGTGTCCAAGTACTCTAATAATATTCCAGTTTAATTAAGTAGTGATTTAACATAGATTTTCTAATTTCAGGCTCTTATCAGCACCTGCTGTTAGCTACAGTCTTTGCTCTGAACTTCCACTATCAGCCAGTGGATCTGGTGGTGATAATTAAATGTGGTGTCCTGGAGATCTTGTCCACTCTGACTGATAACACCTGTGTGCTGGTGAACCAGCGCTGGCTGGCCGCCTCCATGTCCGGTCACATGCAGCTCGATGGGGCAGTGAAGCTGGCCTCTGCCAGACTCCTGCAGATATTCGCCATAGCGGCCAGGTGAGATTATAAACTTGATAATTAAACACAGAATGAGAAAACGCCTCCCATGACATGCTCTGAAACCCTCAAATTTGGAAAACTGATGTTTTAGATGATGCCGTTCAAAGCATTCGTTTTGCTACATCATAATCTCAGTGTTTAGCGCATTTGCCGTTGCTAGGAAACGCTTATTTTGTTTACTAGGATGAGAGTTGCTGAAATCGCGTTTGGTCTCGTACTGTATCGTGTATCTTGTCAGTGTGTGCACTTGCTTGGCCATTTGTAGTTGATAAACAGGAAAGTGGGTCCAGCTGAATTGAAATGATCATTTGTTAGATTGGTATAATGAAGGTTATTATACCGCGGCAGCGGTCGCGGCAGTCGTCGTGTGAAGCCCTCTTAGTGTGAAGACCAAAGAGTGTAAAGACCATCGACTCTACCGTGCGACTCCACCGGGCAGGGACACCGGCAAGGGATAGTAGTAGCTTTTTATTTAATTTTTTCATTGATATGTTTATTATTGAAATGTTGTTGTTATATGCATGTGTTAATTTTATTTAATTTCTTTATTTTCTTAAATATGTGGGTAGATAGTATTTATAGAGTTGTAACTTTTTAGTTTTAGTTACTTTTTCTTATTTGTAAGTCGCTTTGGACAAAAGCGTCTGCTAAATGACAAAAGTAAAGCAAAAGTAAAGTATAATATTGCTTTTAATGTAACAGTTTTGCATAGGAAAGAAACTTTCATATGGATGTTTGATATAAACAAACATCCCCTCTGCCAATAAGAGCAACAGTACCTGGCTGCAGACAATCTAGGTTGTACAGCTGCAGTTAAATAAAACTGTGTGTGTGTGTTTCTCCAGTTCCTGTGAAGAGGCCTTGCCTTTGGAAGTGTCCCAGGCTCTCATGGATGTAATGAGCGAGCAGCTGCAGGGATTGTTACATGCAGTCCACCAGCAGGAGGTGCTAGAGAAGGATTCCACAGAGCACATCCAGGAAGAAACTTCCAAACAAGAAAGTCAGTCATTTCAACACAAGATTCATTGTTTTTATATATATTTTATATAACACTAGATATAAATAATAAATGTAATCTAAATATATTGTCATTGCATATTATATATATATATATATATATATATATATATATATATATATATATATATATATACATACATACATACATACATACATACATACATACATACATACATACATACATACATACATACATACATACATACATACACACACACACACACACACACACACACACACACACACACACACACACACACACACACACACATATTAGACAACCTGGTCTCATAAAAATACGTACCTCTGTGCGACACTGTTTTTATGTACCTTACTGCACGTTTCACCGCAGTTTCAAAGAAAAATGTCCACTGAGTGGCACTAAAACACAGGTTAAATATGTGAACCCTGGCACCAGGGCCGGCCCAAGCCTTTATGGGGCCCTAAGCAGAATTTTATTTGGGGGCCCCTCGGTGCCGCCAATATGACATGTTCTTGTCAAAGCTTGATTATTCACACACTATAAATCTAACACACCCATTATCAGTTTTGTTTGTTGTAGCTGTGTTGCTTACATCATACCATTGTCTGCCTGCATGTTTTTACCCTTCTGTGTTTTTTAATTGTAACAGTTGCGTACTTACAACAGTGGTCAGGTGTTAATTTTCACTTTAACATTCAAAGTCTTAGACCCGGTTTCACAGACACGGCTTAGACTAAGCCAGGATTAAGCCATAGATCAATTAGGACATTTAAGTGATTTTTATAAACATGCCTTAGAAAAAAAACATTACTGGTGTTCATCTTAAGACAAAACAAAGACACTGACATGTCTTAAAATCAGTCAGTGCGAGTTTCTTTCAGTTGAAATAGCTCAGATTTACATTTGAGTTTAGGACTAGGCTTAAGCCTTGTCTGTGAAACAAGAAACCGGGGGTTAAAGTATTAAGTGGCATGCTTAATGTGCTGAAAAGTAGCTAAATAAACCAGCAGACAATGCATTTACTGAACAGAATGTTATTTTAACAACATAAATATTAATCGAAGTTGTACTTTTATTACAACTCATACTTTTTTTATAATAAATATTAAACACAACAGAGAGCATCTGTACATATAAAACAACAACTCGTTAATTTATATCTAGCTAATTGAGGCATAATGATATTGGAATATAATAGCAAAGACACAAAATGTAGGCTGAGTTAAATAATGTTAAGCTGTTAACAGTTTATGAAACAGAAGCTTATTTTTATTACAAAAATGTATACCCAGGAAAGTTATTTTTACTGATCTGACCAGGGGTGCATTTCCCAAAAGCAACTATGGTCGCAATTTCTATCGTTACAAATAGTTAAATGGAAATAACGACCATAGTTAGCTAACAATGGTTTTGAGAAACGCGCCTCTGATTTGTGCCACAAAATCCCCATGTTGAATTTGTCCCCCCTCCACCTTCAAAACGCGATCGATTTCAACCCTTTGACACGCCGCGCTTTAGCTGACGCTGAGCCAGAGAAAGACAAGCTCAGAAAAAAAATAAAAAGAAAGACACGCTCTGTGCTTTTCATATTTCATAACTGCTCAGTGTTTTCAATCAAATACAGTTTATTTTAGGTTTCAGACATTTAAATACAAGTAAAAAAAAAAGATATTTAGTTTGTTAAATATGCTACACGCTGATTTCTATGGAAAGCGGCAATAATCCTTTCAATTAATGGACGACGTTTTAATCAAATAGGCTACACATTGTGTAGGTTACTATAAAGTTTACTCTGTTTTTCTCCCAGCTAACTGACCACTTACTTTCATGTATTTGGTGATGGGTGAATTTACGTGATGTTAATCTGACAGATCCACACGGCAGCGTCCGGCGCATATGTGCCTGCATGACACGTCGCTATGGAAATAATAAAATATGTATAGAATATTTAATTAATATTGCACTTTTGTATAATTACCACTGTCCATTGACACATATCATAAATATAAAATAAACGGTCATTTCATGTAGACTAGGCTACTCTTGGGGGCCCTCTGATGGCTACGGGGGCCCTAAGCAGCCGCTAGAATGAAACAAAGTTTTTCGGTTGGGCTACAAATGTTAAATTGGGGAAATATATGATTAATTTTGGGGTAAAAGTGGTCTCTAATGTTTTGGTATTTTGGGCACTCTGTGAGCAAGTGCAGCTCTGTTTCGATCTCTCCCAGACTGCAGTGGGAGCAGATTCTCTCCTCACGGGAGAGCCATATCTGTCTGCGCCGGCCCATCTCTATGGCCAGACTGTGCTCGCTGAGTCTGTACATCGCCAATGTTTTCCTGAGTTTCAAATCAGTCACTGTGCTCAGGTAGCTTGCCATGGTGTACTCTCGATTTAGTGCCAAATAACACTCTAATTTGTGTTGGTTTTTGATGGTGTTTGTCCAATGGATACTTGTTTCTCTGTGTTGATGATCTGTGTGGGCCGAATGGTTGAGTGTGTGTGTGTGAGTCCACTCTCTCTCTCTCTCGCTCTCTCTCTCCGCGTTCGCTTCTCTTTTGTCGAGCCCGGCGCCTCATAATCACACAATCCCTGCGTCCCAATGTGCATACGGTCCACCCAATCTGCCCTAAATAGTATTGAAAATTACTAATATCACATAGAATTTAGGATGGATAGTGTGCATATTGGGACGCAGGCATAGATTACCTTCCGCACTGCTATGACGGCAAGAAGTTGGGGTCAAACGATTAATTTGTGTTAAATATTAACGCGTTAATTTTTAGATTAATCGCAATGCGTTAACGTTGACAGCCCTTATATTTATTTATTTATTTATTTATATATTGTTTGTTTGTAGTAATGTTTTTTTTTTTTTTTTTTTTACTGTAATTATATTATATTATTTTTTTTGTTTTATTTTAGGTGCAGATGTAGTTCGTAGCAGCAGGGTCGTGGAGTCCCAGCTCGCTGACTTTCTAGTCTTCCTAAGACGCATTTTGTCACTAAGGGTCGCCAAAAGAGTCTCCGCATTTATCAAGTGGATTGATCCATTGATGACAATTATCTCGTACAAATGCAGCTCTGGAAATCCACGCTTTCACAACCTGCGGACGAAGCTGCTAGCCTTCCATATTTTGGAAGCTCTTCTCCCTTCCTGTTCAGACCCTGTCGTCATGAAACAAGTGAGAAAATAAATGTTTTTTTTTTAAATCAGTTCTGTGCACCTGACACTGAATGATTGGTGGTTGATTGATTCTGACTTGAGCGTTTACCATGTCATTTTTGTTTTCAGATTTCTGATCAATTATTTAGCCTTTTGTCCGCATACATGTGGGAAGAACCTTTGGCCATGAGGAAAAACTTAGAAAAAGAGAGAACTTTGGAGAACTCAGATAGGGTATTTAAACTCATCTCTGTCTATCCATTGTGCAAATGTGACCCAATCGTATTGGTGTCCATGCATTTTAGATTGTTTTATATGTACTTGCATGTCTTCCAGGACAGCGGAAGTGAAGATGAATGTATTCCGATTGGTGATTTCTCTTTCGACCCACATAAACTGATCTGTTGTTCTCTGGAGAGCGGGAATGTACTCTCTCATGGATCGGGGGGAAAAGGGTATGGTTTGGCCACCACCGCCATCACATCTGGTTGCTTTATCTGGAAGGTAACAATGCAAAATACAGTCTCTGGTGTCACTTGTCTTCTACAGGTTCTGCATTCTAATGTTTTTTTTTGTCTGCATCTCTTAGTTTTATATCACTAAGGAGAACAGAGGAAATGAAGGGACGTGTATTGGAGTGTCCCGATGGCCCATCAGGGACTACAACCATCGCACCACCACAGACATGTGGCTGTACCGGGCCTACAGTGGTAGCCTGTATCATGGAGGAGAGCTGGGCCGAGCTCTGCCCTCTTTCACCCAGGGAGACACAATCACCTGCATCCTAGACATGGAGGCCAGAACCATCTCTTTCGCCAAAAACAATAGGGTCAGTGTGTGTTTATGACCTTAGTTTGAACGCTTTTCCTGTTATATCTACTGGTTTTACTTTGCCAAAATAAAATAAAAAATAAGAATCATTCACAGAACCAAAGTGATTACTATTTTAGACTGACACAAATTTAATGCAACAAATTCATAGTTTAAATCTGTGATTTGTCTATTTTAAATGTGCCTATATCCCTATAACTGTAAGTTAATTTGGACTTCATATAAAAATTATGATATTGGAGCAAAACAAATTGTGTGTGTATATATTAATATTTTATTTTATTGCAGTAAGCAGTCATGTTGTTTTCAGGTGAACAGAGCTTTGGACATCATAGATCACATGCTTCTGACAGATGAATGAAACCATGTGGCTGCTTACTCCAGTATATTATAATGTTGTTGTTGTTTTCATTTTTTATTTTCTACAATATCATTATTTTTATATAAAGCCCAAATCAACTTTGTCTATGAAATATAATTACAGGGATATACGCACATTTAAAATAGACAAATCACAGATTTAAAGATGCCATGGAATGCATTGATACAGTATTTTAAATTGTTCTCTGATATCTATATAGCAGGTATGTAGCTTAGGGAAGGGCAAAACATCTCCAGAAACAGTTTTACATGTCCATTTACAACCCTAGGATTTCTCCCTAGAATGAAACAGTCTGTTATTGGCTTATTTGGCAGGGTCATGAATAATAATGGGCTCTGCTCTGATTGGCTGTTTCACAGTGCTGCTCAATACTATTTTTCAGTGGTTCTTTTTAATCCAGATGAAGGAGGAAACTATGGTGTTTAAGGCTCACAGTTATTATTAAGGCTCTGTTATTATTTAACTATGCCAAGGTAAAGACAGTTTTTCATTCTATGGCACCTTTAACCTATAAATTTGGTATTAATGTGAAATGTGGTGTTTTTAAAAACAAGCTTTGGAGCTTTTGTGTTGAACATAATATTGCTAATTTAAGGTACAATAATATATGGATTATAATTACTGTCAAAAAGTGATGTGTGCAGTGCATCTGTGCACATTAATTTGAAAGAAAAAAGGTTTTTCTTTGTAAAACCCAAGAAAAACCCTAAAATAAAAATTGTGAAATCTGTTGCATTGGTTGGGGGGAAAAAAAGTTAATTCTAAGAAAATTAATATTTTTAAAAGCTAAATAAAATCCAAACAACTCAGATAAAGTCCTGTATTACATTATTTCTTGCTGAATATTCTGTGTAACACATAATTATGAAGTTATGCACAATGTGAAATGCATTTGCAAAAAAAATTTTTAGAAATATAATAGGTTAAATAAAAGCTTTATTCTCATGGAAAATAAATGAAATGCATTTAAATAAAACGGTAATGCAAAAACAATGCATTTTTATGTATGTGTAGGAGCCCAAACTAGCATTTGAAGGAGTGGATGCCACAGAGCTCTACCCCTGTGTTCTTTTCTACAGCAGCAACCCAGGAGAAAAGGTCAGCCACTTAAACCTCTACACCACTTTTGTTTATACATTTTTACATTATAATTATATAATATATTATAATTCAACTTTCAAAACCCTCCTGTTTTTTGACTGGCCTGTAGGTGACGCTGTGTGACCTGCAGATGCGTGGCATGCCTAGCGATCTTCTGCCAGGGGAGCCCTTGTGCAGCCCGAGGGCCACGGTTTTGCTGGAGTCCACCATTCAGCTGCTAAGACGACTGTATGTGAATGATGACTGGGTTCAACATGTCAACCAGCACATGCTGAACAAACTACAGCTCATCAACCCTCTCATGAGAGAGGGACAAGGCAAGATAGGTCAGTTAACTTGTCTCCTGAAAGCGTTTAGATTTACTATGCTATAGAAATGCTACAATAGATAAAAGCTTGAAATAAAAATTAGGATAAAGTAAAATAAAAATAAAAAAGTAGCAAAAGAAAAGCTGACTAAAATGTCTGCCAAATTAATAAATGTAAAAAAACAAAAATGTATTCTAAATACATTTACAAACTATTAAAACACATTTTTCTGGACTTAAAATGTTGATTACTCGTCTTGTTTCCAGGAGCGTATATAATTTAGAATTTTTCCCATTAATTACTTTTTTAGAAAAGGCTTTTTTTTTTTATTTGTTACTATGCTAATTGTGTTTTAAAGGTTAATATATTTCGTCCTCTGCTAGCAGGTCATGCCAGTAAGGAGTCCGATGAGAAATGTGGGATGAACAGAGAGAGGGGCTCTGCTTGGGCAGATGTTGGGACGTCGACAGACCACCTCTCTGGCCCAGCAGGGCTCTCTGATGCCCAGCTCAGCGTTTTGTGCACTGAAGTCTGGCCTGTCATGGCCCTGATCGGAGGGGTGGACAGCGGTCTCCGTGCTGGAGGGACCTGCCTGCACAAACCCAGTGGTCGACGGGCGACTCTGCTCGGGGTCTTGAAAGAGGGAAGCCCCTTGGCTAAGCTTCAGTGGGAAGAGACAGATTTTACTGTGAGGTAAGTACAAAAATGCATATATAAAGTACTCTTACAGACAGCCAAATAAATGCAAGATTAAAATTATTACATTTTATATTATAATTTAATATAATTTAATGCATTGAGTATTATTAAAAGGCAGATGAAAAATAAATAAATAAATAATGGAAATAATAATATATTTGAATAGTATTATTATTAATGAAATTAATGAATTGTTTTTATTTTGTCATGCAGTTTATAGTAAAAATGCTTATTTTATATAAAAGTTTATAAAAAATGCTTATTTTATATTTTATATAATGTTTTAGAGCAAAGGGGTCAAATTGGGGTGTTTGAGGGCTGCAAAAAATCTCAGCGAAACAAAACTTTGAAAAATGTATTTAATAGGTTGTCAATATTAAGTTCACATGTTGGCTTAAGATATTAAAATATATTGAACAATATTTTAATGCATTTACTGAATTTGATATTTTGCTGTTTTTCATTTTATTTTAATCATTTATTATTTATTTTATTATAATGTATTCTAAAGTAATCATTTACATCTCTATTTTTAGATTGTAAGAAATAAATATATTTAATCTGTTTTTTATACATCAGGTTTATTTATTATTAGAATTTTTTTTATATGCAAGATTTATACATCTAACAATATTTTATTAGTGGTTGGAAGTATGTATGTGTGTGTGTATATATATATATGCATGCATGTATATATACACACACACACACACACACACAAAAAAACTTTGAGTAAAATGGTGTAGTGCTTTATGACTTAATCTGCTCCAGCACTGTCATTAGTTTCTATGTTCAGACGCCATTGTAATTTTTGTATATTTTGTATGTTATACCTGTCCTGTTCTTTTTGCCAGTTGCATGCGTCTTTTTTCCTTTTCGATTTCTTCACTTCCCTTTTCTTGTATTGTCTTTTGTCCCCTTCATTTTTTTCTAATCATGGTATCCTTTCCTTTCCTTTCCTTTTCACTCTTATTTCTGTCTTGCCCCTTCTGTCTCACTCCTCTCCTCATCTTCATACTGCTTGTGACCTGCTGTGGTCCCACTAACCCAAAGCTTCCTGAATTCTTGGTCACCCAGCGACACGCCTCTCTCCTCCCTGGAGCCTTGCGACGTCCCCCAGCTGGACATGTCCCGCTGCCGTGGCCTCAAGCCGTCCGTGTTGTTCGACCTCATCTTGATGACTGGCATCTTAGAAGAGCAGGAGCCTCCTTCTGGATCATCCGAAACATCTGGATTGCCACGAAACCGAATAAGCTCTGAGGGCGGCCCGCGTAACGAGCTGGAGAGACGTTTGGACGAGGACATCGCTCGTATTATGATGGACGATGAGGGAGTGAGCTGTCCAGTGGATGAGGACAGAATTAAAGTGGAAGAGAGGAGAGAGGAGAACCAAGATGACACGTTCAGATCCCTCATACAGTCAAACGAGGAGCATGTTAGCGCCCCTTGTCCACCAATACTCGCACCACAAACCAGAGTGGACTTCTTTGCTTTGGAACTGCGCGCAGTCCGCATTTCCTACCTCCTTTTGGGGGCGCTAAAATCTCTTGCTGTCATTCTGAGCTGCGGGAAGTTCACAGATCTTCTCCTGGTTCCCAAATCAGATGGAGGGGTTAATGTAAGTAGCCCCGACCCAGCGAGAGCCTCTGCCGGTGGGGAGGAGAACGCCGAGCTGCGGTCTGTGCTGCAGTTTGTGGTGCGGAGCATGGTGAAGTGGGCCGTCAGACCCTGTCCGATCAAACAGGCCATGGCTTTATCAGACCTCGAGAGGGCCCAGATCATCATCTTTAAAGGAGTGCTGAGCAGACTGCACGAGGATGGAAGCAAAGAACACAAAGGTCTGGAGCTTTGGCAACAACATTTGAACAATACAGTTTATTCAGTTGTTTACTACCTTTACTGTTGAATAATAATAATAATAATAATAATTAAACTTTTTAACTTGACTTGTAATAATAATATAATAAAGAAAATGTTTATATATTTGTTTATAATGATTCTGTAATTAATTTCATTTAATAATTTGAATATAATTTAATTATTATACATATTATAATGGCTGTTAATTTATTTAATTAATATAATTTAATCATTTTAATAATGATTTAATGTATTATAATTAGTAATAGGTAAAAAGGCAAAAGTAAAAAAAAAAGCTAACAGGCAAAAGTCTGTAAAAATTGCTATAAATTATTAATATTACTACTGTTTTTTTTAATTATTTATAATTTAATAATTTTAATATAATAATTCAATATAATAAAAAGGCAAAGGTCTGTAAAAATAATAATTTACAAAATATTCAGTAATATTAATAATCATTATCACCACATTTGTATTATTGCTATCGTTTAGTTTTTAATTACTTAATAATGATTTCAGCAATAATTTTAATACAATGATCCAATTTATTATTATTATTATTATGTAGTAGTAGTAGTATTTCATATAGCTTAGAAAGACAGAAAATGAAAAATAGCTAATAATAAATTATTATTAATGTTTATTTGTTTCTTTAATTTAGTAATATTACTAACTTTTAAATTACATTTATTAAATTACATTTTAATTTTGATTTAACTTTTAAGTCTGTAAAAATGAACTAATGATTTTGTAGATTTGTGTATTTTTTAATTATATATTAATATATTTTAATTTATATAATTTAGTAACTTTAATATAATGATAGTAGAAGCAGTAGCATTTCATATAGCTTAGAAAGGCAAAAGTCTATAATAATAACTTCTTCTACTACTTCCGTTACGAATAATATTAACACATACTTTTAATTTAATATTTTTGTTGTTGTTGTTTAATTATATTAATTAATTTTACTCTCTTTTTTCTGTTGTGTCTGTGTACACGGATTCAGGAGGTCACTCGTCCTCTCAGCCCGTGTCCAAATCCTCCAGTTCAGTCTCACTTTACAGCAATGGCTCTGAAGGTACCGCCATCTTCGGCCAATCAGCTTCACCCTCCACCAATGACCTCACAGCCTCGCTCCTCACCGCCCTGCAGGCTGACGGCCTGGAGAACTTTAACCCTTTCCTTCCCATCAACCTGCTACAGTGAGTTTCTCTTTCATCCAAGTCCAATTATTAAAATTTAAAGAGTGTATTATAAAGGAACCTATGAATTAGTGAAGTAATTATAAAGTACTATGAAGTAATGCCATTGTGTTGTAACTAACATCTGAGGAGTAATTGTTCTGGCAAGTAACGTGTACAGTTTTTTTAATTTTTTTTTATAACTCTGCTAGTCAATGTCAATTTGAAAAACAGGGACATGAGACACTGGTTTCAAACACACACGGTAAACTCGCTGACATGCCTGATAATCTCACTCCAGATCGGCGTCAACTGAGACACACACTCACACACAGGTTGCTGAGAGTGTAAGTGAGAATACAGGTGAGTGTGTGTGTTATAAACACATGCTCCTCTTAACCTCAGGCATCTGAGCATGGCTTAATGATACAAAGGTGATTAACACCTCAACATAACACACGCTCAAGCTGAAGGTTTGCTCTAGAGCAGGTGCTAGTGATTCTCTTGTGTCTGTGTGTGCATGTGTGTGTGGCTGGGCTCCTCTAGGCGGATGGTGCTGGCGCGTTTTCCCACATTGGCAGGTCTTGTCCACAGTCCGGTTCTGCCCCCCGGGCTCAGCCTGACGAGCTCAGCCTCCTGTGAGGGTTTCACTGAGCAGCAGACCAGCTTCCTTGAGCCCTGCGGTCAGACCAGGACCCCCGTGGGTAAGACGTCTAGAAAGACTCTGAAATGCAAGTAGCATGTCTGGCATCCATGGACACAGTTCATCTGGTCTGATCATTTTTTTTTTTTTATAAACTGATGTCAAGATCGGTTTATGTAGCGCCAGGTGGGAGCGCTTGAGAAATGTAACTCTTTAACTTAACCCTAACGCCTGTGCATGTTTTACACTTGAGTCTTGCTTTGGAAGGATTTTTTGGTTTGTTACATACTGTACTCGCTGATTGCACAAAGTTTTTTTTTTTTTTTTTTTTGTGCATCTTTACACCCTATTGAATGACACTTTGAATCTCACAATGAATTACCAATTTATTTTATAAATATATTTACGCTTTTTATGCACTGGGGTCCAAAACTTGAACAGTAGTGAAAAATATTGGTTTGCTAATTATTTTTGTAATTAAAATTTAAAATTATATTTTTATATTACATTTAATGTATTTAATTATATTATCAGTGTCAGTCTAGGTGAAAGGTTAATTGAAAAATAATAAAAATGAATACTGTTAAAGTAAAATTTTATAATGTCTTAGTTTTTTTTTATCACACATTTGATTTGTGTCTTAAAAATATTATCCTAACAATTGATCAATTTCAGAATTTTTTGTAATTATTATTTTCATATAAATTTTTATATGAAACTGTTTTATGTAAATGAAATAGATTCCTACTTTTCAATGTAGATATTACATTTTATTAGGGGAAAAAAATATGGAATTTGTAGTCAATGCCATATAATAAAGTTTATTAAGGGTAAAAAATATATATAATGGAATTCTTTTCTTTCCTCTTTTAATATCACAAATTTGATTAGTGACTTAAATAATTAGGTTAATATTTCTATTTATAATTTTCTGAATATTTTTAATTGTTTATATTCAATTTTATTTTTTATTATTTTATGTAAATAAAAAAAAATCCAGATTTTTCAAAGTGGTCTCAGATATTAAACTTTAAGTGCAACAAAATATATAATGTAATTTGTAGTCAGTGTCAGATATTAAAGTTTAAGTGAAAGAAATATATGTAATGGAATTTGTAGTCCATGTATTTCTTTTTTCTTTTTTAATATTTTATTAACTTTTTTAATATTGACTTAGAAATGCTATCCTAATTATTTACTGACTGCATCAGTCCAGACACACTCTTGATGCGTCACTGAATATTTTCATTTCTGTCCTTCAGAACAGCCCCAAATGTTTGTCCCAGTGCGCTTGCTTGAAATGGGCTTCTCAATGAGGCACATCTACAGGGCCATGGAGGCAGCAGGTACCAGCGAGTGCTTGCAGCATCTACCTAGACTCATTCTTACCTGCTAAAGGAGACAATCATGTTACAATGCTTCATGGAATTTTCAAAGATTAAGAAACCAATGACGCCAGTGCAGTTATTCACAACTAAGAAGAGTTGGATAATTATATTGAGTTTTGTACTTTTGAATTGTATTTATTTATTTTGTCTCTTAATTATTTACTGCTGATGATGCTGTTATAGCAGTAGATACACTCATTACACTTCCCTATGAGATCCTGCTTCAATCCACCCCTCACTGTTCTTCCACACTAAAACACTCAGCTGAATCATGGGAAATATTAGTGGAGCACCGCATGAAGTCTTATTTTCTGTATGAATGCTCTGTTCACAGTTCAACAAAATTCAGCTTATTTATATAAATATATTGTATATATTTGAAATAATTTTATTGCATATTTACATTTTCTTAAACATTATAGTTATACAAAAATCTAATTATATATTTATTTTTTGTTAGCAAAGACAACTTTTAAAATAAGCCAGTTATTTTGTTTTATATGGTGGCAGAGAAGTGCAAAACAAATCACGATTCTGAAAACAAAATAGCAAATTACAAACGCAAATCTAAAAAAACTAAATAATTCAGAAAACACAACAACAATTCCGAAAACATAAGTCTGAAAACACAACGACAAATTTGAAAACAAAATAACAAGTCTGAAAACAACAATTCCAAAAAAATAACAAGTCTGAAAACACAACGACAAATCAGACAAACCGGAAGAGGTAGGTATAGTTTGAGACAGTGCCATTGGTTTGTGAATAGATTACTCACCGCTGACTGGACGAGACATCTGTCAATCAAGGTGTACAGGAAGAACGAGAAGAACTGCACAGTCAACTAAAGCATCAGCTCTAGTGGCGCAGATGATAGATTGCGTGTCATGTTTTTTGACGCGATCGCCTTTTGCCAAACTTTTTTTTTCTCACTTTTCAAATCTCGTATTGCATCGGAAAGGTATTTATTTTCAATAAAAATTAAGGAAATAATCAAAAAGTTGAAAATAAAGTATCAGTTAGGGTTAGGGTAGGAGTAGGGAGGGCTTGTACCAATAAGGTGGCATCCATTTAATAATTTGAATTAAAATTATCATTTACACTCAATACGTTATTATTGCATACTGTTTTTGTACTACAATACTGAGGTGCAGATAATTGCCACAATTTGCAACAAGTAGTATACATAGCACAAAATTCTGCTATTTTCAGTTAGTGTAAATACGTTAGCTGCTATCGCAATTTGACAGAACTATGTCAAATTTACCGTCACTCCCATTAGCGTTAACAAGTTCTTTTTTTTTTTTTTTTGTATTCTGATTCAAATTTAATATAATACAGAGTACAGTGTTGTAAATGTACATGCATGTATATTTTTAGGCAGCAGCTATTTGCACCGTGCAAACAGCGATAGAGGCTATTTAACTAAGTGCAAAATAGTAATAGATGCTATTTACACTGTGCAAATACCTATTTACACTAAGTGAAAATAGCAGTATTTTGTGTATGTATACTATTTGTTGCAAATTGTGGCAATTATCTGCACCTCAGTATTGTAGTAAAAAAACAGTATGCAATAATAACGTATTGTGTAAATTTATAATTTTAATTCAAAATATTAAATGGATGCCACCTTATTGCTACAAGCCCTCC
Organism: Barbus barbus; assembly: GCF_936440315.1. NCBI lineage: Eukaryota > Metazoa > Chordata > Actinopteri > Cypriniformes > Cyprinidae > Barbus > Barbus barbus. Next base: position 20,750,091 of record NC_136721.1, on the reverse strand, counting down.
CTACTCTTGTTATTTTGTTTTTTTAGATCTGCATTTGCGTTTGTAATTTGTTTTGTTTTCAGAATCGTGATTTGTTTTGCACTTCTCGGCCACCGTAGTTTTATCTATCAGTACTGAATTCAGAATTCTTTTTTCTTGAAATTTCGAGTTTACATCTTGCAATTTTTTTTTGTCTCTGCCACAAAATAAAAAGTAAAAAAAAATATATACTTTTTTTTTTCGCAACTACGAATTTGTATCCCACAATTTCAACTTTTTTTCAAAATGTTTTTCAAAATATCTTGCAACTATACAGTATCTTTACATTACTGCAATTCTGACTTTGTATCATATTCTGAAAAAAAGACAGTATTGTAAGACATAAAGATATAAATATAATTGAGAGAAAAAAAGTCTGAAATGTGAGAAAGTTGATTTACTTTTTTTTTTTTTTTTTTTATCCCATGGTAGAAACAAGCTTCCATAGATTTCTAGTTTAATCAGTTCTGTATTGATGTTTTCCTTCACCATCTGGTCAAACAAGTCTGCTTCCATCAGAAAAAAAATAATTCACACACTTTATATTTGATCACTTCAGACCAAAAGGTTTTTGAGATCACGAGAAACTTTAATTCGGTCAAGTGTGTCTAAACGTTTTTTGAGTGTTCTCCCTGACCTCTTTGTGACCTCTCTCAGGGGTCACTGGAGATGTTGACTCACGTACCATCGAGGTGCTGGCGAGCTGGATGCTGGAACATCCCATCACAGAGGAGCAGCAGGCAGGTGAGGGCTCGTCTGTAGGGGGCGCCACTGATACGCCCTCATCTGAAGGGCCAGAGACGGTCCAGTGCCCTGAGTCTCCAGCTCCTCTCACGCTACAGGAGAGCAGAGAACCAAACGAGAGGTGAATTCATGCATACACTACATCCTAACCAGTGATAGGTGATCTCTTGCATATTAATTTGAGTCCTAACCAACCTTGACGGCCACTTGGTTTCAGTAGCTATGTTTCCATCCACCTATTTTTATGCGCATTTTGGAATATCGCATAAAAAATAAAATAAATTCTAAAAATGTGCATAAACAACAAATGCGCACATTTGAGTAGGATAAACTTTTTGTCCGATAAGAAAAAATGTGCATAAACTACTATGGAAATACATTTAGCGAATAAATTCCTCCATACTCATCGAAAAAGTCATGTGACTTTCCGCTATGAGACAGGAGAACTTGACTAGCTGCGGACCGATCTCGTTCACAGCATCTACGTTATTATGGTCATTCTGAAATGCCCGAGCAAAGTCTGTCATCAAAGTATTTTTGTATAATTTTCTGATACGACTGTGTTCCCAAACATCTGGCATCCGCCTCTGAAAGCAGTGACAGTATCTATTGTGTTTCCTCTAGGGCTGCACGATATATTGCACGCGATTGTCGTGTGCATCTCGTCGGTAAAGCCGGTTCTGTGATTTATTAATAAATCTCCATCACCTGTTTTCAAATGAAGCGGCATTTAATACACATTGCATAGCTTGTCAGTGAACTATGGCTCTATTACGTTCAATATCGCAGGCGATTCATCTGCGATTCTGAGCGCAAATTGCGTAGCTTGTCGGTGAACTATGGCTCGGTGTATTAAATGCTGCTCCATTTGAAAACAGGCAAGTAGTTTTTCATATATGAAAATTATTATATTCAGTGACTTCTCCTAGTTTTCTTAGTGATATTTAGTGCCAGTTTACCAGGAAGTGCCGATTTTGTTTTCTTTGGCTCGTTGGATGAAACGGTGCTTTATTCGCAAATGTTTAAAGGTGGGCCAATGTTGATATTTGAAACACCAAAACAAACACGCCCCTACCCCAAAAGGGTTTGCCCCTATTTTGATTGCTCTGCCCCACACATACGTAGCCTACGCAACCCAGGCAACGATTAGTTCTGTGAAACAAAGCAAAACCAATGTTACACCGTCTACACCGGACGCGAGCGGTGGGACAAAATACTATAGAAGTCATTATAATCAGAGATGCTGCGTGGTTCGACACAACAAATCCCCGACAGAAAACTCTTGCCGCGTTCTATTTATGACGTGCTGACACAAATTTAAAATGATTCTCAACGGTCGCTTTATCGCGTCCAGTGTAGACAGACTTTAGCTGTTGCGGCGCACCACGTCCGGTGTAGACACTGTGTTACTCACCTATCGGGAAGAAACAAAGCAACCTCCGCGTCCGATCACAGTCCCTACGCTCCTTGAGTTCTCTCCAGCGCTGGAAAGCTGATCCAGTATTTACACGGGTCCTACTTCTTGCCTTATCGTTCCGCAGACGTTTTGCTATTTTGTTTTTTATCCGCCATCTCTATCTTTCTGTCGCTCGGCTGCTCACTGAATGCTCTCTCCTCCACATCATGAGTAGATACGCCCCTTACTGCTGATTGGCTACAAGTTTGTTTTGGTACTCGGCCCGACTCGGTTTTCTAAAACGTTTTTGAAAAATTACATACCCCACCTTTAATGTGATATTCCAGTTTTGTGCATAAGTTTAATTTGAATCTTTGGATGGGAACAGCTAGTGTCTGCTTTTGGAATAGCATACTAGCATACTACACTTTCTGTTTCTAGTATACAGTATGTGTAGCAGCACAGTATACAAATTTCATGACCTACTAAATTTCCTAAAAGAATGATATACTGCACACTGCAAGAAAAATTGTATCCCAGAATGGGCTAGTTTCCATTTATTTTTTGTGTGCATTCCCGATGTGTTTTCCAGTCTGTTGGCAGGTTTGGACTTAGTGGAGAGAGAGAACTTCTTAGATGTTCACCTCACCAGGAACAGACCTCCACCTGCACGGAGGCAGCGGTCCGGAGTAAGTCAGAGAACGTCCTTCAGGAGAGCAGGTCAGAATCACATACAATACAGTTCAGTGCACTACAGTTTCTTTTTAATTCAGCAAGGATGAGTTTGCTCACCTAACTTGTTTGTTTCAGACTCGCCGTCGCCCAGTCCTGTGCCTTCGCTGTACAGACAGGACGTGGGAGTGGCAGAGTGGCCAGAGCGGGCTGAAACGCACCCGTTTGCTGCTGAAGACGACTCAGAGCTGGGCTACATGGATGATCCGTACCAGGAAGAGCCGTATGAGGAGCTGCTCACGCCAGAGTTCATCACCTCTGAGAGAGACACACTGTGGATGGTAGAGGTACTGGAGACGCTATCCGTCTATTGTTTTATCTGTTGTTTTTCTATCAATCGTTTTATCTTCCATTCTGCCTGTAGTTCTGTCGTTTCTTATATCTATCTGTCTGTCGTTCTATTGTTCTATCAATCTCTCATTCTTTCTATTGTTCTGTCCATCGTTCTATCATTCTTTCTATTGTTCTGTCTGTCTACCTGTCGTTCTATCTGCCTTATGTTCTGTTGTTGTATCTATCATTCTGTCATTTCCTCTATTTATCTTTCTGTTGTCATCGTTCTGTCATTTGTTCCATTTTTCTCTCGTTATTTCATTCGTTCTGTTTTTCTCATTTTTTCATTTGTTCTATTTTTAGCATTCTGTCATTTGTTCTATTTTTCATTAGTTTTATTTTTCTCTTATTATTTTATTTGTTCTATTTTTCTATTGTTCTATCATTTGTTCTACTTTTTTAACGTTATTTTATTCATTCTATTCATTATTTCTATTGTTTTGTATTTCTATCATACCTCATTTATTTTTCTATCCTATTTATCATTTATTTGATCATTCTGTGTGAATGCTGTTGTTTGTTTCATCATTCTGGCTGTTTTTCTTTTAATATTTTTTTTTGTCCATTTTATGAATGAAAATCTCTCTTTTGGTCCCAGGGCAGAGAAGAGCATCCAGAGCCTCATGAGATGGTGGAGTGTGAGTTGTGTAACACACTCACCCTGCAGTTCAACAACCATATGAAGCGCCACCATCCGGGCTGCGGTCAGAGCGCCGGTCGCCGTGGGTACCGCAGCAACGGGGCTTACGTGGACGGCTGGTTCGGAGGCGAATGTGGATCAGGCAGCCCATACTACCTCCTGTGCACTGCATGCAGGGAAAAGTACCTGGCCTCCAACCTGGGTATTATGAGCTCCAAACAGGACAGGTGAAGATGAAGAAACGATGAACATGCTGTAGCCATTGACTTTTTGCTATATAACAACCCAGATGTTGTTTTTTCAGGGCAAGAGGTTTGGCATCTGATCTGATTGGTCAATTAGATGGTACATCAGAAGGTATTTTTGCAAACTTTTAAATAACCAACACTATGCAGTTTAATAATTTCATGTGTAATGATTTGAATGTGTCTGTATTAGATGAATGGGATCTAGGTAACCAGGAAGACTCAGATTCAGATAGGCTTACAGGTTTGGAGGACTTTGGGATTCTTCTGAGGCCTTTGGGTCTGAGTGAGAAGAAGCCCGTGCCCGACCCAATCACCTTCACTGAACATGACCCACTCGGAGCCCTTGCCAATGGCTCAGTCAGCGGTGAAAACAACCTGCTTTACAAAGGTAATGTTCTTATTTAGTTTCATATTTCCTACAAGAGCTTTCCAAAATCTCAGTGAAATGCAGCAGATTGTTGTTTGTTTCTGTGTGTAGGTATTGTCAGCACCGAGCTGAAGAGCTCCTCGTTTCCTCTGAGTCTCGGGGAGCAGGCAGCATCTCTGCGGGAGCCCCAAGAGAGACTATTGGCTCTAAGGAGAGTCACCTCCACCGCTCAGATTCTGCTGGCCTACAGTATGGTGATGAGAGCTCTCTCACAGACGTCCACCAGGTACCTGACTTCCCTCGACACTAAATATATCATCTGCTCAGTGCACTCACCGAATCTGACATGTCATAATGTGATGGATCCATCAATGTCTGACTGACGTGCACGGAATCTGATCCTTGCAAAATTCCATTATTCACCCATAAACATCACAATCATTAGTCACAAATTCAAGCCAAGTCCTTTCCTTGGCCATTTAATTTTATTTGACTAATTTGTTTATTCTTTTTACACATTTTTCTTTATTTAAATCTGTTTTGCTAAATCCTTACAGATTTCCCTTGCCAAATAATAAGCCCCTTCACACAAATCCAGTATTTCTTACTTTGTGTGTGCGCGTGTGTGCGCATGCGTGTGTGTGTTAGTTATAGCTCAGTAGCCAAAAAAACACACACTAGCTATTCAGGGAATATTGAAAATGTCACATTCTTTTATGTAATCTCCTTCACAATGAATCTGAAATACTGGGATAACTGTCATCATATTCCGGTTGTTTTTTCACTAAGATTTGTTTTTCCTCAAAAAAAAAAAAAAAACCTCACAGATCAAAATTTTGCATTAGTTTGATTGTTTTTGATGATTTTTCTGCTTCAAGTAAGAGGGTAGTGCTCAGCATAGTTTAACATGGTTACTATATGGTTACTATATCTAAATTCATTACACAGAATTTTACAGATTTTACCCCACAATAATAAATTTTTCTCACACAAATCCAGCATTTCTGTTGATTTCCTGACTCATTTTGTATTAAAATGATTATTTTATATTTCAAAAACGTAAAAAAGGAATAGAAAATAAAAAAATAAATAGAATATTGAAAATTTGTCATTTGTGATTTAAATCATTTTGTTAGGAAAGTCAATTATTTTGTATTTTTAAGTTTTTTTTTCCCACACAAACATTTATCAAACTTGATGTAAATAATTTTGTCGGGAAAGTCTATATATGTCAGTTATAAATAATTTTAATGAATACTCTATTAATGAGGAGATTCAAGTCAACATGACATGGAAATTCACTGTCATTGTATCTTATTGTGAACAATTAATTTATGCATATGTTTAATTATTTTTATTTTTTTTGTCCTCGTAATATTTAAATTTATAACTTGGTTTCTGTTGAAACAACAGACTTCTTTCTGGTGGCGTATATGGCGCACTTCTCCAGCCATTTAGCCAGTTTTAACCCCACCCATTTTTACAATCAACCGCAAGCCCTTTATTTTATTTTGATTTCTTTTGATAATCCATATCAGATGTACAAATATATACATTGTGTATCTGTCACCGTGTGTTTCAGTAGTTCAGTGTGTAATCAGTCCAGTGGTCTGGAGGCTCTGGGTCTGGCTGACATCCGTATCCTGGTGCGGCTGATGTGTCTGGCAGCAGGGGGGCGTGTCCACACGTGCGTGGACCAGCAGGGAATGGGGCGTGGCTCTGTGAGCGATCGCACAGGCTCTGCCTTCCTGTCCTTCCTCAGCTCTGCTATCGGCAGTTTAGTGTCTCACAGTCCTGCTGCCTACAGAGAGTTAGTGGACATTTGCACTCAGGTACACTCTCTCTCTCTCTCTTCCCACCCAACCATCTTTCTTGTCTCCTCCGCTAATGTTTCTCACCTCATTATCCTTGCTATGCTCTTCATCATTCTCTCCTTTCAGCTCATTTAATCATCCTGTCTTCCGCCTAATCATGCTGTCTCACCTGCATGTCCTTCCTCTCAGGATCTCATGGCAGCAGCTACAGGGATGAACATCAGCGCTATCACCGATCCGCAGCAAAGGATGAGGCAAAGCTCTGCCCTCAAGGGGACGCCACAGGAGCCGAGAGAACTGACCCCGCCCACCTTCTTGGTCACACAGAGTCTGGTGTCTCTCCTGACGGAGAAAGGCATCCGATACCGTTATAGTATGGAAAGAAGCGATTCCATTGAAAAGGGTAAAGAGTTTCTCAAAACAGTACATATATTTTAAATGTTTTAGTTTACTTTAGACCAGCTCCTACCTACTGACATTTTAGGTTATTTCGAAAATTGTACAACAAGTTTGCAGGGCTTACTGGATTGTTATTATATTAGTTAATGGATTTATTTATTTTTTTATATTAGTTAATGGTCACATGACATAAAATGAAATACTTGTTATTTAAAAAATAAAATATTTATGGTAAATTAAATATGAAAACAAATTATTTTAATTATTATAATTATTTAAGTGTTTATATTTTATTATTACATTTACTATATTTTTTTTCTTTTATCATCTTTTTATAAATCCCATTATCATGGAAATCCTGCAAGTATCAGGATATTTTTATTTCTTTATTGTAATTTTACATTTTTATTATTGCATTTTTGGTTTATATTTCAATCATTTTAAAACACATTTGCACATTCACGTTTCTTTGTCAGATGATGGTCACATGACAATAATTATAGTAAAATATAAAAAGATTATAAAAATAAATAAATATTGATATTTTATGTCACACTGTTATGGAAATCCTGCAAGTATCAGGGTTTTTTTTTAGTTTTACATTTTTATTATTTAATTCATTATTAGTGTTTATTAACTTTTTAATTAATCTCACGGTCATGGAAATCCTGCAAGTATCAGGTAATTGCTTAAACTCTTTATTGAAGAATCAGAGAATTTTACATTACAGGTCTGGAAATCATAAGGAAATGTCTATGGTGAATTGACATTTTACAATTATGCTTATCTCTAAAATATGTTATTGGTTAGAAGTTGTTCCTTACATACATGCATAGATAATTAAACATTGTTCCTTGAGAATTATGTGTGTAAATAAATAAAATAAATAACCAGTAATCATGACTGACTAGAAAACTTAAGAGTATAGATAAATCATGAACAGTGGTCAAAAGTTTTTGGAAACCTGCTAATTTTAATTCTATTGACTCGCTTAGGTACCCATATATCATTTTTAAATGGCAGTTAAAGATTTGGAATGAATTTCTCCTAATTAACTCTGCATGTGATTGGACAGAAGGCGGAAGCCCTCCACCCTCAGGTCCTCCTCTCTCTCAAGCGGGAGTGCGGGTCGGGCCGCTGGAGCTGGCTAATGCGCTCGCTGCCTGTGCCCTGTCGGCCAGGCTGACCAGCAGACACCGACAGTGGGCGGCACAACAGCTGGTCCAGGCCCTGGCGGTCTCTGAGAAAGACAACACTGCCAGACCCCAAACATACAGCGACATAGCCGGAGATCTGCGCAAGTGTCCCATCAAGAAGCTGGAAGGACATCAGAACAGGGTAAAGAGGATGTAGATATAGTAGAAACACTTAAAGAAACATGCTAGATGTCTTGCAAGTCTCTCTCTCTCTCTCTCTCTCTCTCTCTCTCTATATATATATATATATCTCTTGACTTGTTTCTGATTGGCTGTTGTGTTTGTAGGTGAGCAGCTGCAGCTGGAATTCAGAACCAGGTCTGTTGGCCACTGGCTCACAGGACGGGACCGTTCGACTGTGGGCCGTAACGTCGAACACAGCAGAACTGCAGCACACACACATCTGCAGCGTCAGGTGAGACTCTGTTTTTTTTGTCTCTTTGATTAGGAAAGGGAGAAATTTAAAATGTTTCGTAGGTCTTTTGGGAAATAATTTATCTGTTGAATGAGACAGAAATGGATGCTTTGGGTGCTGACAGTTGTGTGTTTGTGTGTGGTCTCTGCAGTGAGGATGCTCAGAGCTCAGATGGTTCAATGGGATCTCATCTGCTGTCAGCTGTATCGTGGTGCGCAGGGGGAACTTTACTGGCCGCCTTCCAGAACAAACTCATCAACATCTGGACTGTCAATGGTCAGACCAGCATCCTGCTGTCACATTTACACAAAAACACACACACACACACACACAGCACTACTGCTGCCAAATCTTCTATGTAATCAAATGGGCATACATTAATTTATAACTGATTGTTAGAGCAAGTTAACTTGAAGACAATATGAATGCAAAATTATCTCTGTTTACCTATTAATTGTTTCTGGACTTATTGTGCACTATACATCGGTGCATGTTATTCTGAAGAAAAAAAGTTTACCATAATCTTGCATCAAAATAACTTTATTTGCATCTGAAACAATGTGTTTGCTGATGCAATCAGTGATAATTTATTATACGTATGTATACACTATAACAGTATTTATCAATTGATTTATACATTATATTATATACTATTATAGCATTTACTAATTTTCTGAATATGTTTGAAATAGCTTTTATTGGTAACACTTGCCTTTAAGTATAATGCATTATAAAAGTAGATTTAATGCATTAATTATCCCTTTATAATGCATTGTACAATCTTGTGAATAATTGTAACCGCAGTTAATACATTATAACACCCATCAATTCATTCTTACACTATGCATTTTAAATTTGGTTATAATTATTTACGACAAGATATAATGTATTACAAAGCACATTATGAATAATTATAATGCATTAAATACTTTAATAACCCTTTATAATTTATTATACATAAAGGCTTTAAGTAAAGTGTTACTCCTTTATTTTTATTTTAAGTTTTAGTAATTTTGCTATGTACTTTTTGTAATTTTTGTTAGTTTTCCTAATATTCCTATTTGACTTTAATTATATTTATTTCATAGTTGAAGTAATTGTAGTACTTAACTTACTTCAGTTACATGACAAGACTGTTTAATTTCACTTTACTTTTGAAAAAAAATAAATGTTTCATCTAATATGTAATTTTAATTTGATTTTAGCTTTATTGTAATTACCAAAAATAATGTTTAATACTTTCAGGCTTAGTTTTAGGTAACATCAGCAACACTGGATGTAGTGTGGTTGGGGGAGGGGGGGTATTTATGAAATAATTATTTAATATATATATGCCTAGGCAAAAGTTGCCAGTAAAATGCTGTGGTAGTGTGTTCTGTGGGATGTTTTTCACTCATTTTATCAACTTTATTAGTGGTTGTTGGCTTTACTAATAATTTCATAGCCTGACATTCAAAATCCAAGTGTTGGTGTACAAAAACTGCAGTATATTATGCGCATCTTCAAATATCCTGGACAAAGTGGTTGTATTATACCCGTCTGTGTTTGTCGTCTTTCCTGTAGGTACTCAGGCGCGCATCGAGGCTCAGTCCTCCTGGGTCACTGCGCTCTCGTGGGTTCAGACCTCCACTCCGTTCCTCAGTCAGGAAACCTGCAGTCAGGTCAGCCCTCCTGAGAGTCTGCTGGTGGGCCGGCTGGACGGTTCCCTCTGCTGGCTGGAGGTCACAGACGACTTGAGGGTGGAGCGAACAGAGCTCACTCACTGCTACAGGAAAGAAGGTTGGTCCTTAAATGTGCTGAAGATTTCTGTTTTAATGTGTGTTCAATAATTCAGTGGTGAATGACTATCACTGTGTTTTTTAGCACCTCAGTGTCTGGCCTGGTACAGTGTTGATAAACCCTTTGCTGTGGGCTATCCCGATGGCAAAATTCTACTAGCAACAGCAGAGAGCTGTGAAATCGACCCGCCCATTCTGCTAACAGCATTTCCTGTGAGTATGGAGTCCTCAAAACAAAGACAAACACTTTATTCGCCAATAATGATGGTCTGTTCAATACTGATGTCAGGTTAGCAAATAAATCATTTATTTGGACTAATTAAAATTGTTTGTTTGTAAGCGTTTGTAAGAAAATGGAGTGGAAGTGATATGAATAATAAGCAACACTATATTTTCTTCAATCATTTTTACACAAAAATGGCATAAAATAAGTAAATTGATATAATTTAATCAGTGATGGTGATGAACAGTTGTATCAATTTACTTATTTTATGCCATTTTTGTGTAAAAATGATTGAAGAAAATATAGTCAATTATTGTTTTCATTCGATAAAATGCAACATGGAGATTTTTGGGAAACTTTTGAATGATGACTTGAACAAACCAAATGAACTGAATCAATGAAATGAATGGTTTCTTCACGCATTTCAGACAGATTGAAACTGAACACATACTTTTATGCAAATAAACCCATGTCTTTTGTGAGTAACAAGCTTTTATGTTCACAGGAGAGTGTGAGTGCGCTCAGGTGGGACCCTACCGGTCATCTGCTGCTGTCTGTGGGCCGCTCTGAGGTGGTGAAGATCTGGGGTCGTGCCAGCGGTGCGTGGGTAACCCTCCACTCTCTGTTCCACACGGGCACCGTCAACACGGCCAAGTGGTGCCCTCTCCCCGGGAGAGGACCGGAGCCTCGTCTTATGATGGCAGTGTAAGTGTGCCATATGCTTAATAATCATTACAGCGATTTTCAGAACCAGATACTTTAGTATGTAGCAAACTGTTGGGGGTGTTACTACTCATTTCACTCACAATAAAGTCATTTACATTTAGAATTCTTAAAATGGCAATGAAATGGAAACAGTGTTATTTTATAGCATCGAGATGCTATTACAGTTTTTGTTAATATTTTTAGATTTTTAAAAATATTTTCTACTTTCATATTAATTTTTAGTTCAAGTTTTAGTAATTTTTTGTCTTTTTTTTTGGTTGCTTTTAATTATGTCTGTATAGTTTTTATGAATTTTCATTTCAGTTTTAGTTTAATTTATTTTAGGACATCAAGTTAAAACTAAATAAAATGAGATGTTGCATTGGAAGTTTTTTATATTTTATTTTATTACATTTTTTTTTTTTTTTTTACTATAGCAACCCAGGTTTTCTTCAAAATTATGACATAAATCAGTGTGTAACGAATTCACAAAACGAACAACAAAAAAAAACATTGCGTGACATTTTAATTGAACAATACAATTTAAAATTGTATTAAAAATGACAAATGCACAGGTAAATTGTTCATAATAAGAGCTATGACATTCATTTACATAATAGATAGAACAGAAGTAAAATCTAAAGGTCATAGAAAGGGTGGAAAATAGACAAAAATGTGTCAAATTACAACGACTTTGGTGGAAGAAACATTAACGTTATAAGTGTATAATATGGCACTATTATTATTTTTCTCACTATTACCATGAAGAATGGGTACAAGATATCTCAGAGGAGAGCTTTAAATGAGTACTTCATGAAGTATTTTAGGATATGCAGACATTTAGCTGTTATATTGGTACTCTAGGATGCACAAGAGTCTAATCCATAATCTAAATGTTAAGATTTTCCTTTATTTCCTCAGTGGATGTCAAAATGGCCTCCTGTATGTGTGGACTCTTCCTCAAGGGGGTGCTAATGTCTCAGTGCCCAATTTCCTCACCCCGTCTACCAGCCAAGACAAGAACAGTGCCATCAAGGTCAGATTGATTTATTTATGTCTTTTTTTTTTTTTTTTTTTTTTGGAGTAAATTATGTCCTCTTTATTTATTGCCTGTTTAAACTCACCTTTTAATTCACTCTCTTACTGTTATATTAATTGTCACTAAAGGTCTTTTTTGGAGTTTGTTAGTCCAGTTTAAGGAAACTGTGTGTGTGTGTGTGTTTTGTGTTTTAGCGGGGCAATGCTAAATGTGTGTTCCGACTGAGTGGACACATTACCGCGGTAAAGACCCTGTCATTTTGTCCCAGTGGACTTGCACTGGTGTCTGGAGGAATCGGAGGGGTGCTCAACATCTGGTCTCTCAGGGTGAGTCAAATGCTTCTTGTATGTATTTCTTTTATTAGCTTTACAAAGCTCCTGTTTTTGATTGTAACTCCCTTGTGTTCTAGGATGGTTCAGTCCTGCAGACTGTAGTTACAGGAATGGGCTCTGTGGTTTGTACCACCTGGATCCCACACATAGGGGTGACCGCTTGTTCTGGAAGATCAAAGGTACTGAAAACTTTCTGAAAAAGTTAATGTTTAATTAAAAAATGTGTAAGTAATGTTTAATTCTGTTTCTCCTATCTCAGGATGTTTTGCTAATTCGCTGTACCCCAGACTGGATCTCTCAGAATCACATTCTGGCCTCCTGCCGTTCCGTTCTACGCAGTCAGGGCATTCTGGGATTGAATCGCGCCCCCTGCATGGCCGTCTTTCTTGAGCGCCTTCCCACATTGCTTCAGGAGCAGTACAGCTATGAGAAGGTGCATACAGTTTCTCATCAAAACTGAAAACTCAAAATTCACTACATTTATTGTTCATGTAATGAGATATATTTTGCTGTCTTCGTGTTATGGCCAATAACTGATAAATATTATGTATAAATCTATGCTATTTTGTAAAAAAACAAAGAATAAATTAACACACTAAAGACAAGGGAAAACTATATTTAAAAAAAATAATGGCCTTAAAGGGTGAAAGTTTGCTATAATCTTTTACTATCCCTTTAAGTTAGTGCTAGATAGTAATCTAAATAACAAAATTGTCAAAAATACTTTTATCCGAACTTGGCTCTTTTATTTTCTGTTTATTATTTTTCAAATTTGTATCGGCCAATAAAATAAAATTCTAATTAAATGAAAAATTGCTCATATTTACAACATATAGTCTCATACAAAATGTAGGAGATATCAAATTGAAAAATTTTATATAAATATTGTTATTGTTGTTTTTTTGTTTGTTTGTAAAGATAATGTTATTATTGTATCAATTCATTAGTGATATTATTATCATTTTAAATGTAGAAATAGTGATATAAAAACACTCGCACCGTATTTTGATTTTGAAACGTGCAGTGCTCATGTTTATTCAACGAGATCAAAGCCTTTTGGAAAATCAATTTGTGGCGGTCAGTTTTGATATTGTTGCGGTCTGCCACAAATAAGTCAATGTATGGGAAACACTGGAACAGCTGACACATACTGTACATATTTGCCTCAGTTCTGATCCAGTCTGAGTTTCTGCTGAGGCTCAGTTTGTTCTGCTGGCATAATTACTTTTTGCCCAGTTTTGCCGCAGAGTTTCACTTAACAGTCTCTATTAACAGCTCATTATTGTCCTCGGTTAAACAGCAGAGATCTCCTGCAGTCTGCTGAGGCGAGACCAGAGTCAGTCAGTTCACTGCAGCTTCTGCTCTGATAAATGAACTGCAGTTCTCTGGGTCAACGTCACCTCAGCACCACCTACTTTTACTTCCTACTTCATCAAATTATATTTATAAATATATATAATAGGTGTAATATTTCACAGTATTACTGTTTTTACTGTATTTTTGATTAAATAAATGCAGTCTTGGTGAGATTCTTTAAATAAAAACCTTAATTATTCCATTATTTCTGTGAAAATGGTATGCTCAGTGCATTATAGATATTATATAACATCAAATCCTTTTATATGTGTCTTGCTCTTCAGAGTCATGTGATGGCGGGCGATCAGTTGACCCACAGTGCCTTTCTTCAGAGTCTGGCCGCTCTGGCCATGGGTCTTTTCTTGGATCAGCTTCTGTGCCGTCAGCCCAGACCGCCTCACCACAGCGGGACGGGGCCAGATCAGGATGGGGCCCCTGGATCCTTCTGCCCCTCAGAGTGGAACTGGCTTTCCACTTATTCAACCACAGTGAAGAGCGCAGAGGCATTTGCTCGTGGCACCGCCTTCCCAGAATCCTTCATTGCACCCGAGTTCCATCATTCTGGATCCACGGAGTTGATCAAACCATTGGTAAGATGCAAAGGAGTTAATCCTTGTGAAATACTTGATAGAACGATATTTGTACACTTTTTTTTTTGTTTCTCTCAAAATCTGTTTATAATGTTAGTGAAGGTTTTTCGCACCAAAAACTAAATTTATGACCTTTTTTGACTCTTGCTTTGACACTTGGAATATTAAATGAGCTGTTTTTGCTGGTTTACTTTTAAGAATAAATGCATAACAAGGATTAAAGCGGAAAAAAACTATTAAAAATGACAGACTCAATGAAATAATTACAATACTAGCGCAATCAGTATGGTAAAATCCATCCAACTTCCATGTCATTTTTTGGAATTAAGTGTTGTATTATTATACATTAAAGGGTATTACAGTAAAGTAAAACTGAAACTAGAATTAAAACAATTTACTTGAAATAAAATTAACTGAAATAAATATTAAAAAAACTTTAAAATAAAAATTAATAAAAAAAAATATAAAGATTACTAAAATATTATACAACACAACAAAATTACTAAACATTTAATTAAAATGAAAACAGAAAATATAAAAATAAAAACTGATTCAAAATATTAATAACTATTATAGTATCTCAATGATACCAAAATTCCTTATTGTAGCTGAGCGTAACCCTGTTTTCCACAATATGCCCCGTAAAGGTTATTTTGATTTATGCAAAGGGTCTTTTGTTCTCCTTCCAGGACAACAGTAAATGGACCTTCATGATGGATGAACAGCTCATGTCCTGGGCGACCAGCAGACCTGAAGTAAGTCTGTGTTCCTGAGCGTGTGTGAGGTTTAGCAGATATGTGGAAGTGTGTGTTAAGACATCCGGATCTTTCTTCATCTCCCTCATTCGTCTCTGTCAGGATAGTCCCTGTGTTCAGCATTGTTCTTTCAGGCTGATTTTTATCACTCTTCACGTGTTTTTATTCACTCAACTTTTATAAATTACCCCACACAAACCCTACCAGCCAGTGCCACACAAACCCTGTCTCAACTTTACGTAAAACTCCTTTCCTCATTATTTAAAGCATATCTCTATGCCTATTTTACCTTTGCGGCTTGCTAAATTGGCTTGAGATTGCATTAAAATAATGTTTTTGTAATGTGTATAAAGGAAGTATTATTGTATTTAACAGTGCTTTAAACATCTTTTTTAATTGAATAAAGTCATGTTTGTGATTTTGACAGGACTGGCAGCAGGGTGGTAAAAGCGAGGTGTATTTGTGGGGTAACGGACGTCACGGGCAGCTGGCGGATGCTGGAACCAGCGCATCTGTGCCCACACTCGCTCCCTCTCTCTCTCAGACTCAACAGGTAGATTATCAACACCAAACACATGCAAAGCTACCACAAAAAGTGACCATTACCATTTAAAAAGAGTTGTTCTCTCCATTTATCTGTGCTGTGTGTTTCTCTCAGGTTGTGTGCGGTCAAAACTGCACGTTCCTGGTTCAGGTTAACGGTACAGTTCTGGCTGTAGGGGAGGGCAGTTACGGACGACTCGGACAGGGTAACTCAGACGACCTCTACACCCCAACTATCATCTCAGCTTTACAAGGTAATGCAAACCACAGCAAACTCATTTTCAGGCCAGAGCCAGTAATACGTGTAGTACACAGATGTCATTTTGAATTTGGGGGGAAAAGGTTGAAAATAGGTGCAGAATTTTTAAAAAAAATGTGAATTAACACTTATATAACTTTTATTTAATGAATGCATGAGTTTCATCTCATTTTAGAGTTGTTTAAAGACAAAAATATAACTACTTTTGTTTTATTATTGTGTGTGTATATATATATATATATATATATATATATATATATATATATATATATATATATATATATATATATATATATATATATATATATATATATATATATATATATATATATATATATATATATATATATATATATATATATATATATATATGGAATAATAATACTATTATTATTATTCTCTAAACTAACTCACTATAAAAATGCATGATATAATATATAACTCTCTATTATCCTAACTCTTTCCTAATAGGTTATGTAGTGACTCAGCTGGTGACATCATACGGGTCTGATGGCCACTCATTGGCTCTCACTGAGACCGGAGAGGTGTTTAGCTGGGGTGATGGGGATTATGGGAAACTTGGCCATGGGAACAGTGAAAGGCAAAGGCGACCCAAACAGATCGAGGCTCTGCAGGGAGAGGAAGTGGTGCAGGTAAAGAAAAGTACTGTCTGAGCTAATCACCAAAACCATCACATGATCAGATTTCGTTTGAATATCATTTCCCTCTTTCAGCTGGCATGTGGGTTCAAACACTCAGCCGTCATCACATCGGACGGAAAACTGTTCACCTTTGGCAGTGGAGATTCTGGACGCTTGGGTCAAAGGTCAACTTCGAACAAGATGGTCCCGGAGAGAGTAACAGCACTGGATGGGTTCCACATTGGACAGGTGCTGCTTCTTTGTTTGGACTTTCATTCTAATGTGCGTATATGACCAGCGCGTGATGAATGAAGATGACCTTTTCTGTCGTGTTTAGGTGTCATGTGGTATCAATCATACTTTGGTCCTGTCATCAGACGGCCTGACTGTGTGGGCTTTCGGAGATGGTGATTATGGTAAACTGGGTATTGGACCATGTACAGTGAAATGCTACCCACAGGTACAGTTTTACTGATTGATCAGGTACATTTTCGTTCAAAAAGTTTGAATTTGGTAAGATCTGTTCATATTTTTGAAAGATGAATATTGTGGTCACCAAGACTGCAATTATTTGACCAAAAATACGGTAAAAACAGTAATTGTGAAATATTATTACAATTTAAAATAACTGTTTTCTATTTTAAAATAGAATTTATTTCTGTGATATCATTACTCCAGCCTTTAGTGTCACATGATCCTTCAGAAATCATGCTGATTTGGTGCACAAGAAATTGATCCTTATTATTGAACAAAACTTTCTTTGATGTAATTAAAAGTTCAAAAGAACAACATTTATTTGAATGCTTTGTAACATTATAAATGTCTTTTATGGTCACTTTTGATCAGTTTAATGCATCCTTGCTGAATAATAGTAATAATTTCTTTCCAAAAAAGACCCCAAACTTCTGAAAATCAGTGTATGTTTGCTGTGTTTCTATTCGTTGTTAGAAAGTGGAGGTTCTTTGCAATAAAGGCATTAAAAAGGTTGGATGTGGAACACATTTCTCAGTGGTTCTGGCCAAAGATGGACACGTCTACACATTCGGCCAAGGTAGACCCTCCAAAAATCATCATCATTATCTAAATGTGTTTGTGTGTAAATGTGCCATCATTTTACATGTACTCTATTTTGATTCTAGTCTGAACCAGTTTTTCCTCTCAAAAAATATTTTGATCGTAAAGCTGTGTTTCTCAAATGACCTTCGTGATGTTGAGAGAGCCCTTATATGTGTATGTTTTCACAGAGCGTCTGATAGGTCTGCCGGACTCCATGCTGAAGAATCACAACCGGCCACAGATTATTCCCGCTCTGGAGGGCGTTTTCATTGAGGACATCGCTGTGGGCTGTGAGCACATCCTTGCTTTATCCAACACTGGAGATGTGTATGCATGGGGCTGCAATTGTGAGGCCCAGGTACAGTCAGCAGTGATGTTTAATGATGTTTTCTGTGGATATTTGGGAATCTGTGAATATTTAGTGGAGCTTACGTCCTCTTTGTTTGTATTGCAGCTGGGTCTGGGCCATTCCAATCCTGTCAAAGAGCCCACTCTTGTTACTACTCTACAGGGCAAGAACATCAGGCAGATCTCAGCAGGACGCTGTCATACCTCGGCCTGGACCACACCGGCTCTGTCAACCAGAGCTTCAGGTACAAACAAATCCCAGTGAGCTGCCTTGGAACTTCATAAGTAAACCGTTTTAAATCATCTACATGCGTAGCAGCTAATAATGTTTGCTTATATGCGCCATACAACTAGAACTGTTCAATAATAAGTTCGTTCTTATTTGTACTATGAAACAAAATTACAAAAATTAAAGATTTAATTTTTGAAATGTTAAAAAGGTGTTTGTATAGTAAATATATATTTTTTTAAGATTACAATTAAAGTGCGCACATCCATCAGGCCAAAATTATTATTATAATTTTTTTTTAAGAAATTGATGCTTTTGTTCAGTAAGAATGCATTAAATTGACCAAATGTCAGTAAAACATTTATGATGTTACAAAAGGTTTCTATTTGAAATAAAGCTGTTATTTTGACCTTTCTATCCTAAAAATCCTGAAACAAGGTTTCCACAATATAAGCAGCACAGCTGATTTCAAAATGAATAATAAGAAATTGTTTCTTGAGCAGCAAATCAGCGCATTATATTAATTTCTGAAGACTGGAGTAATGATGCTGAAAATTCAGCTTTGCATCACAGGAATAAATTACGTTTTAAAATATATTTAAGAAGAAAACCACTATTTTAAATTGTAGTAATATGTGAGAGTATTACTATATTATGAATTTTTTTTTTTTATATTTGATATTTGATATTTTCTAGTTATGAAGTGACATACTGCCAAGTATGGTGACCCATACTCGGAATTCGTGCTCTGCATTTAACCCATCCAAAGTGCACACACACAGCAGTGAACACCCAAACACACACAGTGAACACACACCCGGAGCAGTGGGCAGCCATTTATGCTGCGGCGCCCGGGGAGCAGTTGGGGGTTCGGTGCCTTGCTCAAGGGCACCTCAGTCGTGGTATTGAGGGTGGAGAGAGAGCTGGACATTCACTCCCCCCACCTACAATCCCTGCCGGCCCGAGACTCGAACCCGCAACCTTTGGATTACGAGTCCGACTCTCTAACCATTAGGCCACGAATTCCCGACTTTATATTCTTGTCTCTAAAATAATTAATTGACTAGAAGTTGCTTTTTAGTACAGTCTCTACAAACAACAGGCAGACTCATAGAAAATCCTGAAAATGTATTGGTTAAAAGCTAAAAAACCTGTAATTCAGATATGCAAAATGTTTCTGCTGAATCCTAGCATGTCTCAGCAAAAAAATAAAAACTGTTCGCATCTCCACAGACTCTGACCTCATCAGTGAACGTCTGTTCTAGGATCAGTTCCTCAGCGGTTGGATGTGAGAATTGTTTTTCCATTTCATGTCAACAACTCTGACTGCGTATTTTGCAGGTTGTTCAGGGATACAGCTGGGTCTGCCTCAGTCCGTGCCTCCGCAGTATAACGCCCTCAAAGACTGCTGCCCTGAAGTGCTAAACACCCGTCTCCGAGTGCTGTACCACTTCTCTGATCTTATGTACAAGTCCTGGAGGCTTCTGAACCTCGATCCCCGCAGTCAGGTACGGCCAACCAATAATAAAACAAGCACATACTCACAAACACACACGCATTGACCGGAATCCCAGCATTTGCTTCTGATGTTTCACTGGGAAAAACTGTACTTTGACTCCCTGCCAAGAACCTTTCATCATTTTCTAAGCTCAGCTGAATTTGTGTCCTGTGTGAAAGTGTTGCTTGTTACGGTTCCTGTTTTTACCTCCAGACTAATAGGTCTGTGTCGATCGATATCCAAGCAGGAGTTTTGTCTGACCGTGTCATTGTCTGGCTGGTTTCCAGGTAAATGCTTCCCGCTACAGCTCAGGTACCTCTGCCATCGTACAGGGCCAACTCAGAGGCCTCCTGTCCCCGAAAGTCAACACGCTTCCTCTCGTTCGCACTATCGGCAGAACCATGACCCAGGGAAAGACCTACGGCCCCCAGATTACAGTCAAACGGATCTCCACCAGGTATGAGCTTTTAACCAGGGCTGCACAATTAATCAAATTCACCGAAGGGGCACTGTCAGAAGGCTGTGATTTAATGAAATAAATAAATGTCCTGCGTGATTCAGAGCGAAACACAGCACTGTGTTCTTTTACATGCAAGCAGCTCATGAGCTGGTGTTTTCAGCCTTTCAGAGTGTTTCATTTTTATTTTTGTAATTATTACTTTACAGTTGAATATTACAATAGTAATAATGAACTATATTATTATTATATAGACACTATTATTATTATTATTATTTTCTGAACCTGAGCTCCATGTAATGTACTTGTACAGGAAAAATATATATCATTTAATAATGTTTGAAAATAAGACAGATTAAGCATTAAATAAGACAACATACTAATACAAAAGTCTAATTCACAGTAACTGGGTTTTTTTTTTTTTGACACGTGATTTGTTGTGTAAAAAATAAATGTGAATATATTTTTGTGAATATATTTATTTTTCTAGTTATTGTGTATAAATTGAGAAAAAAAAAAAAAAAATCTTATCCTTAATTCCTATCCAGTTAATCATGAAAAACTGAAAAATTCATAGAGCATTTCAATGTTGCTATGTACAATTAGGCCTTGAAGTCAAAAAATTGAGAACCACTGGATTACAGGAACACAAGAAGTGTAGGCAATGGATAGTTGATCATGTTTGTTAACTGCCTGTTTGAGCTACATATATTTTTCCTTTTTTTTTTGCCAAGATTTAAACTATTTACTTGAAGTACCTAATCTTGTCCTCCACTCCACAGAGGGCGCTCTAGCAAGCCCATTTTCGTGCAGATCGCCAAACAGGTGGTGAACCTGAACCCTTCTGAGCTGCGTCTGCCCTCCAGAGCATGGAAGGTGAAGCTGGTCGGAGAAGGGGCAGATGACGCCGGCGGCGTCTTTGACGACACCATCACTGAAATGTGCCAGGTAAGTCCATGTTCTTAAACTCTTATCACCTTCTCATTCAGGCATCCAAAATCGAATTCTCTTTTCCCAGGAATTACAGTCAGGTGTGGTCGAGCTTCTCATTCACACTCCCAACAGCTCTGCAGATGTTGGTAGCAACACAGACAGGTACGTTGTAGATGATGAAATGTATCATCAAAATATGTAGCGATGATGTATTTTTGTATGCTAAACCAGAAGGTAGCTTCACCCTGGTTTCCTCAACAAAAACCCAGTAGTTCTTGGTTATGGTCTACAAAAATACGTCATCCCTGCAGAACTCTATTGGCTCTAAATAGAAAGGCTGTTTTCTACTAACCTCCATTGTCTGGACAGGTTCTTGCTGAACCCAGCAGCAGTCTTGGATGATCACTTGGTGCAGTTTCGCTTCTTGGGGATCCTAATGGCAGTGGCCATTCGAACTAAAAAGCCCTTGGATCTGCACCTGGCACCATGGGTGTGGAAACAGATGTGCTGTATTCCTCTGGGAGCCGCGGACCTGGAGGAGGTGGACCTGCTCACGTACCGCTCACTTCAGGGCATCTTACACCTGGACAACAGCGGGATCAACGAAGAGAACTTCACAGTGGTGAGGCACACAGACCCAAGAGACCAGCAGAGATCATCCATTCAGACATGACTTTCTCACTTTTTCTCGTCTTTTATTCTGGATTTGTAGATGATCCCTCTGGACTCGTTTGTGGCTCACAGTGCTGATGGTACATTGGTTCCGGTGATTCCTGGTGGGCATAACGTCCCTCTGACATTCTCCAACAGGAACGATTATGTGGAGAGAGCCTTGCACTACAGACTTCACGAGATGGACAGACAGGTATTTGCCTCTTCTCCAGACACTTTAGAATTAAATTGATGTTACCTCTACATTTCACTTAAAGGAATAGCTCATATAGACTGATCTTGCATGCTGACAGTACATAAAGGTAACACAGTTTTTGTGTGTATGTAGGTGGCAGCAGTGAGGGAGGGCATGTCCTCAATCATCCCAGTCCCGTTGCTTTCCCTGCTCACGGCTCGACAGCTGGAACAGCTGGTGTGTGGCTTGCCCGAGGTCTCCGTGGAAATGTTGAAGAAGGTGGTACGATACCGTGACATTACTGATAGCCATCAGCTCATTGGCTGGCTGTGGCAAAGCCTTGAGGAATACACCAATGAGGAGAGAGTTCTGTTCCTGCGCTTCGTGTCCGGACGTTCTAGACTGCCATCCAATCCGGCAGACATCACGCAAAAATTTCAGATCATCAAAGTTGATCGGGTAAGGCTACTGTCAGTTATAGAATATCCTCTGTATTATATGCTAATTAAAATGGATTTAAAATAATTAAATAAAGCTGCAAAATGTAATATACACTTTAGTTATTTAATTTTAAAATTATTTTAATTTAAATATATATTAAATGACAACAAATGAGATGTAGGCAAAATTGCTCTAGAATATTTTCTTTACAATATACTTAATTAAAAATAGATTAAAAAAATTAATTCACTGAATGAATTTAATTAAATAAAGCTGCATAATGTAATATACTTTAGTCAATTATAAAAAAATTTTTAAGAGAATTTAATGACAACAAATTAGATGTAGACAAAATTGCATGAATTTTACTTTCGAATATAATTCTGAAAATTATTTGACTAAAATTCCCCCCAAAATGGAAATTAAAAAATTTAGTATTTTCATTTATTTGATTATTAATGTTTATTTATATGAATAGGATGTCAGTAGATTTTGTAATTGAGGGACACAAGAAAATATATTTTATACATATTTTTATGCATTATATAATGTTATATAATTTTTCATATTATATAATGAAATTAACTTTTGAATTTAGAATGTACTAAAATTTAGACTTAATGTTCATTTATATGAAAAGGTCAGTATATTTCATAACTGATAGAAAAAAATCGTTTGGGTATATGTTTTGAATATAGAATTTGGAAATATTTTACTGAAATTCACCCAAAAATAGAAAAATTGTAAACATTTT
The DNA here is from genome assembly GCF_936440315.1 of Barbus barbus. NCBI lineage: Eukaryota > Metazoa > Chordata > Actinopteri > Cypriniformes > Cyprinidae > Barbus > Barbus barbus. The sequence goes on along the minus strand of NC_136721.1, from coordinate 20,727,005 downwards.
TATTTGATTTTGATTATTAATGTTTATTTATATGAAATGGTTGTCAGATTTCAAAACTGAAAAGGGACGCAGGAAAAAATACTTCTATGGAATTAACTTTTGAATATAAAATGATAATTTAGTAAACAATTATTTTACTAAAATTCACCCCAAAATGGAAACTTTTAATTTATGTTGTCAGTTATTTTGTCAATTGCTGTTTAAAAGTAACAGAAATGGTCACAGTTATTTGACAGTATTGGCAAATATCATCTGATCAGGCAGCCTAGCTAAATATGTAGTTCCCATGCCCAACGGCAGTATGTGAATTGGGATGAAGCCAAGGTCTTTACTCTCACTTTGTTCCCTTAACAGCCTGTGAATGGCCTTCCTACGGCCCAGACGTGCTTCTTCCAGCTGCGCCTTCCTCCCTACACGAGCCAGGCCATACTAGCCGAGCGCCTACGCTATTCCATTCACAACTGCCCCTCCATAGACATGGACAACTACATGCTGTCACGCAACACCGACCCCGTGGACGGCTCTGACACAGAGTACTAACACAGCACTCACAAAAACAGACTCTATAATGCTACGAAGCACAAAATAACCCTCATAAATGCCTCCGGTTGCACTTCTTCCTCATACATGCAATACTGTTCTCAGTCACAAAGCCTCACGTACGTACTCTCTGTGGTACCCAGAATGCACTGCAGACGCTTGTTCTTCCACAAGGTCAAAGGGAGAATATTTAAGCAATTAAATTCTTTATTTATTCCTTTTTGTATCATCTATGTGTCTCTGAATGTTGCAGGAAACTTCGTAAAACTAAAAAATATTACAATACCGTTACGAGCGCCATGCCTGGAATGGTCGCAAGGTTTCTTCTCTTGGCGTTAGCGACAGAAACTGGGGTCGGTTTGTTGGTGAGCACTTGGCAGCTAGCTTTCTGTCCCAGTTAATGCCAAATGCTAATAAACTACTGTACTGTACTGTACACGATACCTTCTGACTCAGTGGAAAAAAACAACAAAAAAAACGTACTGTGAGTCTGAGAAACAAGTCCCAGAGCAATCGTTGTTTGGGCGTTTGTATCACGCTAGCTTGTATCTTTAATGAATGTATACTTGCAAATGCCATGCACGTGTGCACTCCAATCTTTTATTTGCCAAATACTGTACTGATCCTGTACATTACATAGGGTTTAATGAATTTTAGCCTTTTTTTTTTTTTTTTTTGCAACTGTGAAACAGCGCGTGGAGACGTTTGGTGATTGTTGTTCGTTTGTGCATTCTCACAGAGCGAGAGTGAGACTATGCTGATTGGTCATCAGTGTTATCATGTGCTTCGGGCTTGTATGCCTCCAGTGCTGGATGTAAAACATGTTTTGACTGTTTTTACTGGTGTGTTTGATAGAGGAGAGTCGCTCTTTACTCTCCAACCTTCTGTATGCGGTGGTTTACAGTATTGGTAAATTATTTGTTTTTCCTAAAATATTTATCCGAGTGAGCTTTGTGTTGGAAAGACAACGGATGAGGACTCATTGCGCTGTTTTGCACTTTAGACCTGTATGCATTGCGCTTTAGGAAAATCGTATTCACTATAATATTTACAGATTTCAGATTAATTTATCTAGAGAGTCTCCTAACCTGAGCCACTACTGATATAAACCTCTTGGCTGATTTTTTTTTTAGTGGAAATATCCAGAACTAACTTTAACACGAAAGATTACTGCGTTAGGCTATGATATGGTGGTGTTTGGTGATGCTCAAATTTCAGATTAAGCCATAAAACAAGAACGATTCAAGAAGTTTCCTTAAACTGTATGATATCTCATGGCGATGGGCTCTCAGATGGAAGATGCACTGTACTGTAAATTAAATTTTGTGTACAGATGTTCGTGTCAGTTGGATAAGTCATTTAATTTGATTGTAAATGTTTTTCTGATTATGAAAAGTTTTTATTTCTGCCATGTTTTTGTTTCTGTTCCAGCTATTCTAGTGCAATCAGAGTTTTACGTTTCCAAAGACCAGACGAGAGAAAACCAATCAGTTACCCGAAGGATTGGAGGTTGATTGTGATACAGTAAATATGAAGTACAATAATTATTTAAAAAAACATAATTTATTCAGCAATTTTTTGCCACGAGTTACCGTCTTCTGCCATTTTGGAGAGTATCCTAGAACGTAATCAATGTAATCAGCGTTGTTTACGTTCAGCATGTACAACACTAGCTGGGTTTCCATCACCCTTTTTTAATGTGCATTTTGAAGTATGGCATGAGAAACTAGTGATGGAAATGCCAAATTTAGAATAAAAATCCCTTAATTCGCAAAAACGTTTTTACGCTCGCTTGATGTGGGTTTTGACTTGTGCGAAAAAGGGTTAATGCGAATAATAGGAGATGGAAATGCATTTTGTGAATAAATTCCTCCAAGCGCGTCAAAAAAGTCATGTGACTTTGCGCTATGAGACGAGATAACTTGACTTGTAGCGGACCGATCTCGTTCACAGCATCTATGTTGTAATGGTCATTCTGAAATGCCTCAGCAAAGTCTGTCATCAAAGTATTTCTGTATAATTGTCTTACACGACTGTGTTCCCAAACAGCAGTATTCACCTCCGAAAGCAATGACAGCATTTATTGTGTTTCGTCTGCTTGCTCTGAGTAAGCATATAGGACAAGTAATTTTTCATATATGAAAATTATTATATTCAGTAGCTTATCCTAGTTTTCTGTAGGCTATTTAGTGCCAGTTTACCAGGAAGTGACGATTTTGTTCTCTTTGACTCGTTGGATGGAAACGGTGCTTGTTCGCAAATGTTTTATGCAATATTCCAATTTTGCGCATAAGTTAAATTCGCAACTTTGGATGGAAACCCGGCCACTGATTACGTTGGTTACATTCTGGGGTACTCTCCAAAATGGCAGAAGACGGTAACTTGAGGAGAAGAATTGTTGAATAAATTGTTATTGGTTTTTTGCTCACAAAAAGTATTCTCGTAGTTTCGTAAAATTACGGTTGAACCCCTGATGTCACATGGACTATTTTACCAATGTCCTTGCTACATTTTCTGTGCATTGATCGTGGTAATATCATTACCATTAATATCATTAGTGTTCTGAAGATGAACGAAGGTCTTATGGGTTTGGAACAACATAAGGGTGAGTAATTAATGACATAATTTTCATTTTTGGGCGAACCCTTTAAAAATACATGAATAACTCAATACATATCAAACGATCTGTAAGAAGAAACAAAGAAATAGTGACCACGTAATAAAAACAGTTACATTTGTGTTGCAACGTGAAAAATTAAGTTCATCCACACTTTCCTAACATTGGGATCAGAAAGAAGGCAATAAAAAGACCATGTTACCGTGTTTCTTGGCACTGCACAGCGTCTTGTCTTCATGAGCCATATTATCGTTTGGTTTCTGCATAGACCTTCGCGTTCGCCTCTCTCGTAAACGCTATGCACGAATCGGTGATAAAATAAGTAGTTATTTTATATTGTAATAAATTTTCATAACATTACTGTTTTTACAGTATTTTTAGTCAAATAAATGTCGCCTTGGGGCCCATAAGAGACTGTAATTTCATATTGTGGCGGGGAGAGCAAACGACAGACACAGTTTGGCGTCAGGCCTCAGAGAGGCTTTTATTAAACAAAATAATAAAATAAAGTGTCCAAAAGGGGTTAAAGTGTCCAAAAATTAAACGGGGGTCTGGTGTCCTCGTCGTGCTGCGGGGTTTGTGAAGGAGGGCAGTGTTCTGAAAGGAAGGGTCCAGGTAAGGGGCGGAGTCCGGCAGTCGCACACGCTCCCCTCTCAGGACCGGGGCGTGAGGGGCGGCGGCTTCGTCGTCCTTTGTCCCGCGGCAACTGGAAAATGCTACAGTAGAAACCTGTTAAATGGTTAACGGTAAGTTCCTGTAAAATTTACAGGGAAAACGTAAACTCTTCCCAAAATTCCCTGTTGCATTTCAAATTTAGTTTGAATTTGTTTGTTCTTTGAAATGACTGTTTCTTCTTAGTTTTTTATTATCAGTTATGTTTATTAGGGTTGTATGTTACATCTAATGTTGTTAAATGAATGTTTATTGCATATTTCAGTTTAATGAGTCTCACCATGATGATGTTTAGTGCTTGTGTGAATAGGCCCTTTCACACTGCAGGAACCTATTCATAGTACCCGAACTAATTGTGGAACTACCCACTTTTTGGCGTGTTTGCACCACGGGAACTAGGAACTGTTTTAGTTCCAGGAACTCCGTTTGGCGGAACTAAATTAGCTTCTACTTCAGAGTAGGATCTAAAACAGTTCCATATGAACTATTGTGATGTAAGTGTATGCTGATTGGCTAAACGCGTACGAAAATGCCCTCACCCGCAATGATTTAAAACGCCATGTAAACGCATACTGTGTAAACATTCCATGTCCATTGTTGTGAAACCCTCGAGACACAACAAAAACACAGCTCTGATCACAGCGTTCTCCTGTTGTTAACGTCGTTGTTCTTTGTTTTCGTTGTTGAACGCCGCGCACAAATGACGTCGCTGTCGACCGGCTTACGTCACTTCCTAGTACCCACTGTTGGTGCGAATGCAACCCTTTAAATGGAACTGGGAAATAGTTTGCGCAAAATCGTCCCAGTACTTTAGTACTGTACTTTTAGTTCTGGAACTAAAGTGGTGCGAAAGGGGCTAATGACACTTGTGCACCTTCTATATGTTATTATTTAAAAGCTGCTTGTGATGGGCTTTGGTTTATCATGTGACTTTCTCATCACCACCTGCATTTGGTAGTTATCAGTGTATTTCAAAGGTACAGAACAGATTTCAGTACTTCAATAGGTTGGTATATTAACATTACAGTATATCAGTTAATGAAATTACGGTATTTAACTGTAAATTTAAGTTAAAACGGTAAAACCTAAAATGTTGTTACCGTATTTTTTTACGGTAGAATTCCGACAACCACAGCTGCTGGTTTTTCAAATCTTAGGTTTTACTGGATAATTAAAGGGATAGTTGACCCAAAAATGGAAAAAATAGACTCACCTTCATGTTGTTCTAAACCTGTATTTATTTTCTTTCATCTGTTGAACACAAAATATATTTTTCTAAATATCATCTTTTGTGTTCAACTTGTGTAAAACTTTTATTTTTGGGTGAACTATATAAGTTATGAATATGAGATTTTTACCGATTCTATCCTCCCATTATTATTAGGACAAATAGGGTTGTAAAAATGCCCCCCACCACTAAGCCACAAACTGTACTCTGTATATTCAATTAGCAGCAGGGTCTGTCAGATGACCTCTCGTAATCACGCTGAGCACTGTCTTATCACACTGTGATAATTCAGCTGAGCGCAAGCGTATTTTTAGTTTCTTTACTCAATTACAATCCTGTTTTCAGACAAACAAACAATTTATCTCCATCTATCTTCATATGAATCCCATAACAAAAGCTAATCAGATTATGCGAAGTATTGAAGTGGGACAATTGAGCTAAATGTGGTGGAAAACGTGAGCAGAAGGGGCCTAACTGGTTTAAAATCACAGACCACCGTTAGAACAAAGAGGGGCCTTTCGTTCCCCTCCTGAGATGCTATCGTTTTGATAAATTGTGCATGCCACCCATCCTCTGAGACGAGAGGAAAGCGATTGTGATAATGAGCATCCTTGACTTGCTCCAATGAATTATGGGAGGAAGTGAAACTCGCCACTGATGACTGAGAGGATCAAAGAGAGGAGGGGAAACACTGATCTCCGCTGCTTTGATGCATTAGAGAGCTTGTTCATGCAGGTCTGGAAAAGCATCCTGATCATCTCAGGCTGCTGCTGATAGCATGGACTTGAGAGTTTAACTCGCTGTTGTGCAGTGTGACGCTCTTCAGTGTTCAGATCAACACATTTGGAGGTAGCCTGACTTTTGAGTAACAACATACAATCTGAAGCAATTTGCATCTTAATGCTAGTTCACACTGTCACAACAATCATCAACAACCGTTAGTTGAAAGTTAGTGTTTGTTGGGGAAACAATGTGAACTAGCCTCTATTAATACCGAGAAGCACCAACATAGACATCTAACTGAGACCATTTATTTGATGTACAACCAAAGGAATTTTTTTTAGAGGTTTATGACATGTTTTTATTAATACTTTGAATCAGATTTATTTTTTTATTTTCAGTTGAAGGTTTTAGTCATTTAAAGTACTTTTGTTTTAATTTTATATATGTTCATATAGATTGTATAGAATTTTATATCAGTTTGTTTGTGATATTTTGGTACATCAGGTTAAACTAAATGAAAAATGTTGGAAAAATTAAAAGTAACTGAGGTAAAAAAAAATATTTATAATAAAATAAAATAGTCAATTAAAATTTAATTTGAAATGTTTATTTTTATATTAAAATTGTATATTTTTTAAATGTATTTTTTTATTAAACCTGTTAGTAATAACAATATTGTAATATTATATAATATATATATTCTGTGTGTGTGTATATATGTATATATAGCATAAACACATGCACGATAAATGAAATAAACTTTAAAAGACATAAAATATAAAAAGTTTAATTTAGATATTGTTCATTTACATATTTTAAATCCGTTTATTTTAAAATTATATATACTTTTTGAAATGATTATTATAGTGCTTATTAGAATATTGCAATAATAAATGTTCAATAATAAATCATTTTCACACATTTAATTTACTTTGAAGTAAAATAATTAAAACTAAATAAACTAACTAATAAATAAAAATAAAAAACTACATTAACATGACATTAAAAAAAAAAAAATGACAAAAAAGACAACAAATTGACAAACTTTAACTATGAAAAACAGAAGAAATGAACAACAACAAAACATCAGCACACAGGCTCCTAGGCTTTTCTCTGTTGTCATTATCAATATTGTTTTATCAAGCAAGCACCCTGTTTGAGTGTTTTTCCAACTATAATAAATAAAATACTATAATAGTGTTTCAATGATACTAAAGAATCACTGATTGGAGAGAACCTAAAAGTTTGAGTTAAGGGTGATACCTTGTTGTCCAGCTCTGTCGTTATCCCATCTTGTAGTGAATTTTATTGGTTAACTGATGACCTGCACGACTCCTAATTGTGCCGCTATCACTGTGACTTACAGTTTGCCCATTCCTCAGAATGTTTGTTTGTGCTGCTGGCTGACCTTATTAGGCATCTGTTTTATGCACGTACCTGTGTGAGATTCCCGCCGCAGTCAGCAGCCTTGCAGCTGGTCCAGGGACGGTGGAGTCGTCAGCTCGCGGCTGTTTTTATAGGGTCATTCATTTATCACAGGCACAGCGCACAAATTTAGAAAGGGCATTGGAGAATGTCAAACCAACATATTACTGCCAAGCAAGAGCTGCACTCAAAGAAAGACCAAGAATAAGAAAGAAGTAGACGATTCAAAATAAGAAGTTTCATTAGTGTGTCTGCATCAGATGTGTGATGTGACCCACTCGGCAGTCAGCCCTGTGTCTTTGACCGAAAGAGGCCAGGAAACAGGTATAACGCTGAGGTGCATGAAACTTTGAAATCACATGGGGAAACAGAAGTGGGTGAGTTCCCATTTATATATCTATGAGAGAAATGAACTCCCTCCAGCATATCCGAGTCATTTATAATCCATACAAACGATAGGATCGGAGAGTTTTTCGTAGAGTAGCCTACAATAAAAGACCCATTTTTGTAGCTTAAATAAAGTGAATGAATGCAAATACTGTATTGCGTAGACGAGAGTGGGGTAAGATCTGCTGCACATGTTAATATTTGTCATGTGACCATATATTTCGATAGAGCTGTCTGTGATTGGGAGATACAAATGTGATCATCCTTTATGTGTTTATGAACAAATAGATTAATTAATTATGTAATTACAACAAAGGGCAGGGATAATGTAGTTAACAAAACCTAAAAGAAAGTTTGTTACTTTAAAATAAGCATCAACTAAAATAAAATACAAAACTTAGTTCATCTAGTTTTTAATTTTCTTTTAGTTTAACTTGACGTAGTAAAACTAAATAAATTATGTAAACATAAAAATAATGAATGACAAAAACAGAAGTGAAAAATAAATTCAAAATATTAATAAAAAAATATAAAAGTATCTCACTGATACTATATATATTAAATATATTCAATAGGTGATAAAAAAAATGTAAATGTATTTTTTAAATATTTGGCTGAAGTGTACTGAAAAATGCTGTTATTATTACAAAATGCTAAAATTGTTTTATGGAATTCAGAAAGAGCTTTCCTGGCTGAAACATAAAAAGAGAGAGAAAAAAAGGATTTAGTATTACATTTAAAGTCGTACTTTTATTATTATTATTTTTTTATTATTATTATTATTTTGTAATGTTCATATTTTTCTTTGAAAATCATTAACATTTACCAATGATTGACCCTCATTTAAGACCCTCATTTTGTAATTGCGGAGTTATTTTATATTTATTTATTTATTGCTTTGCGTGGTGTTTTTTTTCTACATTCAGTTAAAAACAAGCATCTTGACATATAATTATTCATATAATTATATATGTTTTAGTTTTGTTTTATCTTGCAAAGAGGACAGCCAAAGTAAATCACAAGCACAGCTTGCTGCTCTCTTACATAAAAAAATTCCATATTCTTGTACCATAACCTTTAGATGGAACTATAAAGGACTGCCAAGAATACTGCTACAATCATATTGCATCCTAAATTAAATGACATTTATGGTAATCATACAGCATCCTTGTATTCCCATCCATGGTACTGCCACAGCCCTTGTCGTAAAGGTGATGTTAAATCATGGAAGGAAAATTAATTTGCAGCAACATCAGTAAATTAGTCCAGAAGTAATGCAGAAGAGCTTCTTCTTTATCTCTACACCAAACCATGCAAAACTAGTTTTAAGTTGTAATTTCATTGTATTTTATTTGCACAGCTGAAGAGGATTTGTGGGTGTTTTTCATTTGTTCTGTGTGTCCTGAACTTGTGACTGAAAAGCAGGCCACAACTGGATGGAGCAACGAGCGGTCACTATGTGATGTCTTTGTGACATCATCGCTCTCATTGTTTCCAAGGCAACACGGCCGGCTGTGACGCAGGTGATTCGATACTCTCTGCGGTCACATAAGCTAATGTTTACTCGCTGCAGAAGATTCTTTGAAATGTTGGATGCGTCGTCATCTCTTCCACACGCAGTGACAAGCACGCTCACCACTTCAGTGTGTGCAAGAATGCTCAGATAGCATGCATTTGCATAATAATCATAATAGACAGAGTTGTGCAATCAGAAATGAAGTCTTGCGTCTGCTCAGCTGCATGCACTGTAAGAAGCCGTATCATAACTGACCCGTGCACAAGGAGTCAACTGCATGTGTGCGTGCATGTCACTCTTCATCTGTGGGAATGTGATGATAGCTGCTCTTGGTGTTGTGCACTAGTGAATCATCTGGTTGTCTGAGTGCACCAGCAATTGTTATAAAAATGAACTAATAATGGATCAGATATTCAAGGCAGAGTCTCTCAACTGGTCTGTTGTGAAGGTTGTAAAGAGCAAATGTAAGTAATAAAATGCAATTAGCCATATAATTGTGCATAATTAAGATAGCAAAATAAATCGATTTAAAGGAAAAGTTCACCCAAAAATTTAAATTTGCTGAAAATTTCCTCGCCCTCAGGCTATCCAAGATGTAGATGAGTTCTTCATCAGAACAGATTTGGAGAAATTTAGCAGTACATCGCTTGCTCATCAATGGATCCTCTGCGGTAAATGGGTGCCGTCAGAATGAGAGTCCAAACAGCTGATAAAAACCTCATAATAATCCACACAACACAAGTGAAGCAAAAAGTTGAATGTTTCCATTATTAAGATCTTTTTAACTTCAAACACATATTCTTACTCCAGTGAAAAAGTAGTCTAATCTGAATCAGGAGAGAAATATGCACAGATCAAGCACCGTTTATAAGACAAAACAGTTCTAAACAGATATGTTGGTGGATTTTGATATGAGAGAACAACGGGACTTTTACATTGGATGAAGTGTTATGGATTATGGACTATTTATTCAAAATGCCTTAATTATGGATTTGTTTCTTACAAACACACATCTTTTTGCCTCACAAGATGCTAACTGATGGAGTGGTGTGGATTATTGTGATGTTTTTATCAGATGTTTGGACTCTCACTCTGACGGCACCCATTCACTGCAGAGGATCCATTGGTGGTGTAATGTTACATTTCTTCAGATATTGAAAATCCGAGCCAGATTAATTTGCAATGAGAATAAAAATGGTGTGCTGACCACAATGTATTTTGTGAGGTGAATTAATGGCTGCAGAAAGCATTAAAATATCAAAATTGTATTTTGTATGCTAGACAATGTCCAAACTGTTTTAGGTTGAATTAACATGAATTTGAACATTAAAACTTGTATAATCTGGGGCCTGAACCAAAACCAGTTGAGAACCACTGATTTCAGACATCAAATTTATTTACAGTGTATAAAAGTTATTAAACGTGGTTGTCATACCTAATGTAAGAAATCCTGATTGCTTTCACACCATTTCAGAACCATAATGGACCTGTTCGGTATTGCTCAGATATTGCTTGGGTTTTGCCCTATATTTCCCCTTTTATATTTTATATGTTTAATTATATATTTATATATAAATTTTGTGTCCACTATGTGCCTGTGTGTGTGTGTGTGTCTGAGATCTGACCAGATTTATGACTCCTGCCATCTCTCCCAGTAAGAACTGTTAAGATATTCTCATAGAATGCATAATGAACTCCTTATTTTATTTATAGAGCCGTGGCGGCAAGAATGCACAGAGGGCCAGAAATAGACGTTGTGTATGTATGTATTAATGTGGTGCTTGATGATTTATTTGTTTAGAGTATATCAGCATCATATTTCATTTTGCTTATCAAAAAATCCCCTACTACAGTGCTATTTATGGATCTGTGCTCTATGTCACCTTACATTTAAGTTGCGGAATATGCATTATGCTAACATCGGTTCTTTTTTTTAATGTTTTGTGACCCTGATATGTCATAAGTGGAGAAGCTGCAAAGGGTATCAAGCAGTCAATTCAGGCTTGAGTCATCACACAATATTTAAACAATATTTTAATGTTAGTTAAAGTTTGGAATCAGTAAGATTTTTTTGAAAGAATTAATATTTATTTATTCAACAAGGATGAATTCAATTGATCAAAAATGACAAAAATAAAAAAGACGAAAAGGAGGACTGACAGTAAAAACGTTCAAATAAATGCTTTTTGTTTGAACTTTTTATTCATTAAAGGATGCTGAAAAAAATTTATCACTGGTTCACAAAAATATTAAGTAGCAAAAACAGATTTCAGTATTGATAATAATAAGAAATGTTTCAGCGAATCGGCATATTAGAATGATTTCTTTAGTATCATGTGACAATGAAGACTGGAGTAATGATGCTGAAAATTCAGCTTTACATCACAGGAATAAATTACAATTTTATATATATTGAAATAGAGAATAGTTTTAGAATATTGTAATAATATTTCACATTTTTAATGATTTTACTGAATTATTGATCTAATAAATGCAGCCTTGATGAGCAAAAGCTCATGCATCCTGTACATTTAAAGTAGTAAAGTGGTTATAGATGTTTTTTCATATATTTACTACAGATTGACATCCATATTCTGCTGTTGTGTTACTATTAGTGTTTCCTTGTTCTGCAATGCAGGCATTATTGCTTTGATTTGAACATCTTACAGCATGAAGAATGAAAGACTGTGCCATTAACACCGCAGTACCTCTCCTGTCCATTAGGGGCCAGTGTGTCGATTGAGATTGAGCTGCTGTTCTCAGTGTTTGTTCCCAGCACCAGGCCATGGCCTGTTCGCACAGCCCCGTCTCTCGCTCTCATTGGCTAGGCAGGTTCTGGTTCACCTAATCCCCTCTGTATCTGCTGTACCCAGAGAATGAAAATACACGGTTTAGGTAGCATGAAGCAGGTGATGTTAAAAAGCTTTGTGAGCAAGAAATGAGAGGAACTGGAGACACCTCTCGTGGTATATACTCAGCCCCGCCCACTCTGATAATTACAGTAGTGATTGACAGCTGCACTGACCTCTCCTGGCTCTATCCCCATTTGTCATTTTTTTCTGATGTTGACAAATGACTCTTCCATCTCCTGTTACCTCATGACGGCTGTCCTGTCAGCAGCCCCATGTGGAATTTTACCTCATTTGCTCTGCACTGAGTTTACATGTACACTTGCTTACTTGGGTTTCACAGCAAAACAACGGACAATAATCTTAGTTATATTGTTAGTAATGGCGTTTGGGTGTGATGATTTCTTAAGAATGTAGTAAGTGTGGCTTGAAAAGTGCCTTTTTTCTACAACAGTTTCTAGTCCCCCAGGTTTCAAGTTTGAATACATGAAAGTTAAACAAACTCTGCTATAACAAATAACATTAATGTGAATTTAAATAGATTATATTTATTTATTATATTTATAATGAATATTTAAAACATTATCTTAATTATGGAAAATATATATTAAAGTGTATTAAATTAACTATACTATAACAAATAACATTCATGTGAATTTATATAAAATTATTATTTCATTATAAAATTATTTATTTTATGTATAATAAATATTTAAAACAATATTAACAACAGGATTTCTTAAGAAACTTGTATTATTACCATACTTTTTTTATATTACTTAGAATATAATAAAAATCAATAAATAAAATGATCATTTATGTGTGTATATATATATATATATATATATATATATATTTATATTTATGTTATATGTGTGTGTGTGTTATACAATTTATAAATAACTATTATTATGCGAGTAATGTAATGTAAAATATTTGTATGTATATATATATATATATATATATATATATATATATATATATATATATATATATATATATATATATATATATATAATTGTTGTTGTTATTATTTATGTTCAAATACATTGTTTTATTTTTAATATTTAAAATTTGGTAGTTATAATTTTTTTTACATTATATTTTAAATTCTATTATTATGCGAGCATGTGAAATGTAATATAAAATATTTGTTCATATATATTATTGTTATACATTATTTTTTATTTGTAGTATTATATTTGAAGTTCTGTAATAATTTTTTAACATTATATTTTGTAATATATTCTTCATATTGCTTTTTATACTACTTTAAATAATAATAATATATTTTACATAAATTCACACTTATATTGCTATAATGTATTATGAAATTCTAGTCTATTATTCTATTCTATTACATCCATGTGAGTTTATATGGGCACATGCTTATTGATTTATTTAATTAATTTTTTAATTAAATTAAATGTTTAATTTTATTGAATTTGATACAAATGACAAAATATTTATTACAAGCTCATTAAAATCCAAGGGATCATGCTGGTGTCTCCTTTGACTCCAGAAGGTTAATGTTGTCTTAATATGGATAAAATTAGTAGATGGAGCATATCATACTATGGAAAAATCGAAAATCTGTTCAACATTCCCAGTGAATTTTCTGGTCAAATTGACTGTAGCATCTTCATTTGTTTAGTGAATATTTATCTAGTAACTCCTTGTTTGTATTTCCTAAATTCCATTTGGCCAGGCTTTCAGTCCAAGTATAATGCAAACAGAAATGCTCAATCTAAACTAAACAGACTGTGGTGTTAATAAAGTAGTATCTACTGTATATGAAATTGATTAACCGGACATCATTAGCCTGCAGCCTGATCCATTTTTACTTAAGTTCCACCCTCTGCTCTGATTTTTTGTGATTTAAGTCAGTTTTTCGTGAGTTCCCAGTATAGGGGAAGGTTGTAAAGATTGTTTTATTCGGGTTTCCTGAATCTCTGATGTGATACTTTTAGACTAATTAATTCCCAAAGCTGTAGCATGCCTGAATTTCCCAGTGGAGCACAGCAGAAAGTTTTAGATCACTAAAAATATTTGCAACATTAAGAGGAACAACATAACAGCTTTAATCACGCTTCTCTGATATTCTGATAAGACTGCAATTTACAATACATAGTATAAATTCATTTACTTATATTATACATTACATTAAATGATTACTTTATAATAAATAAATATAGAAGAACAATAGAATAACATTTTTAAAAAAAATTTTACCTCTGCATTATCTATGCTCATGCCACTTCCTGTGATGTCATTAGAATTCCTTCAGAGTTTCCTGTGCCGTGCGCTGCATGAGTGTGACCTCAGCAAACAGATCACACAGCTGTGTTTAAAGGTGCAGTCGCAGGCTTTATTTCCAGCGCTACTTCCATTTGCATGTCTTTGACCCACAGTATTATTTTCTCTTTGAGCTGCCAACCGCTGAATTGAGTTGTGAAAGGTCACTGAATTACAGTGAGAGCGAGTGTGAGGTTTGAGCGTGTGTCTGTTATGTGGAGTTGTTATTGGCGTGTATATAAGCGTGCAGCTCATGCATTGAGGCCACAAGTCTTGCTGTTTTAAAGGTGAACTTGATTTCTCTCCTGCTGGGTCGAAATAAAAGAAGAAAAGAGAGCTACAGAGAGTGAGAGGGAATAAGAGAGGGGGTTGTCCCATTTCTAGTACTCTCCATCTCTCTCTCTGTCACCCTAAAACTAGTTACAAACTAAGTCCGGTCCAAATTGCAGCCTAACTTGGCCAAAAACATCCTACATAAGAAGCAAAAGACTGTCTAACCGCTTTGATTTTAGGTGCCAATTATCTGAAATCAGTTGCCAGAATTACTGTATTAATAGCAGTAAATTTATAAAGGATTTTTGTAATGCTCAGAATTAAATGTTTGTATTTTTATCTAATTTATTATCTATTTAATTCACATTTATATTATTTTTAGAATGATATTTATATCTCATTTATAGGCATAGTATAAATGTAATTTATATGAATCTAATATTATGCTTACTGACTGTAATTGTTGAGTTTATAATGGATATATATAAGCTAAAAAGAAATATATTGTTAAATAAAAATACCTAGATATTAATATATAAAATGATTTTATTGTAAGAATGATTTGATATAAATATTAAATTAAATGTGATATTAAATGTAATTTGTGCTGTAAGTTATGTATATAATGTTTTTAATTTATATTATAATATAGATAAAATGTAATATATATTAATTTTTATCATGTTAATATTACTCTCACTGATAGCTTCTTTTTGAGTTTGCGAAAGTTCTTTTTTTTTCACGTTTTATGTTGCTGCCTTATGTTAACCACCATATTGACAAAGCAAAAACAGAATTGTCACAACTTTGTAAATAAATTAGAAATAAAAAAACTGAAATAACATTGCATAAGTATTCATACCCTTAACTAAATATTTAGTGGAAGCACCTTTACAGCCTCAAGTCTTTTTTGTTTAATGCAACAAGCTTTGCTCATCAGCATTTGGCAATTATCTGCTATTCTTCTCCTCACCTCTTCACCTCTCAAGCTCTGTCAGGTTGGATGGGGGCAGACGCACATTTTCTGGTTTCTCCAGAAATATTTGATTGGGTTCAAGCTCAGGCTCTGGCTGGGCCACTCAAGGACATTCACAGAGTTGTCTATAAGCCACTCTTGCTGTGTGTTTAAGGTCGTTGTCCTGTTGGAAGGTAAACCTTCTGCCTGTCTGAGGTTCTGAATGCTCTGGACTGGGTTTTCATTAAGGCTATCTCTGTATTTGGGTGCATTGAGCTTTTCTTCTACTCTGACGAGTCCCTCAGTCCCTGCTGCTGAAAAACAGCCCCACAGCATGAGGCTGCTACGAGCACACTTTACTTTTGGAATGGTACTCAACATGTGATGAGCATGCAGTGCCTGCTTTCCTTCAGACACGATGCTTGTAATTGAGGTTCATCAGACCAGATAATATTATTTCTCACAGTCTTTTTAGGTGCTTTTTTGCAAATTCTAATGTTTTCATGTGTCTACACTGAAGAGAGGATTGAGTCTTGCCACACTGCATAAAGCCCAGATCGAAGGAGTGTTGCAGTGGTATTTGTCCTTCTGTAGACTTCTCCTATCTGCATATACGATCAACTAGAGTGACCATCAGGTTCTTCGTCACCACTCTATCCAAAGCCCTTCTCCATCAATTGCTCAGTTTTGCCAGGAAGCCAGCTCTAACAAGAATCTTGGTTGGTTCAAACTTCTTCCATTAAGGGTAACAGAGACTAAATGCTTCTGTGACCCTTCAATGAAGCAGATTTTTTTCTGAACTCTTCCCCAGATGTGTGGCTTGACGCAAACCGGTTTCTGAGCTTTACAGGCTGTTCTATTGACCCCAGGGCTTGGTTTTTGCTCTGATATGCATTATCAGCTGTTGGACCTTTTATTAAGACGTGTGCCTTTCCAAATCATACCCATTCAATTGAATTTTCCACAGGTTACCTTCACTCAAAGTCTAGTAACACCTACAAGCAATATGAATGCTCCTGAGCTACATTATCTGTTCCAGATAAGGGTATGAGTACTTATGCAATGGAATCATTTAAGTTTTTTATTTTTAATAAATTTGCCAAGGTGGTTTTTTTTTTTTTGCTTTATCATTATAGTGTATGGAGTGTAGACTGATGTGGAAAAAAAGTCATTTAAAGCAGTTTAACATAAGGCTGCAACAAAAAGTGACAAAAATGAATGAGTATGAATACTTTCGCAAGGCACTGTATATATATATATGTATTCATACTCTTCGTGCTATTCATGCTTAAGTTATTTTTGTGTAACTATTTTTAGAATTTATTATATATTTTAGATTTTTTAAATGTTTATTATTTTACATTTATTATTATTATTATTATTAGTATTATTATCATTAAGTACATTTACATTTAGTCATTTAGCAGACGCTTTTATCCAAAGCGACTTACAAATGGAAGCAATCAAAATCAACAAAAGAGCAAAGATATGCAAGTGCTATAACAAGTCTCAGTTAGCTTAACGCAGGACATATAGCAAGGTTTTTTTTTAATTATATAATAAAAAGAAAACAGATAGAATAGAGCAAGCTAGTGTTAGAGGCCTTTTTATGCTTTTGTTAATTGTATAATAAATAAAAATAAAACCGATAGAATTCAAAAAGATTAGAAAAGCTAGTGTTAGTATTTTTTTAAGAATAGAATTAGAATAGAGAGAACTAGAGTTAGAGGATTCAATAAAGATGGAAGAGATGTGTTTTTAGCCGATATTTGAAGATGGCTAAGGACTCAGCTGCTCGGATTGAGTTGGGCAGGTCATTCCACCAGGAAAGTAAGTCAAGTCAAGTCAAGTCACCTTTACTTATATAGCGCTTTTTACAATGCAAATTGTGTCAAAGCACTGCACAATATAAAAAAAAAAAGGAAAATAAAGTGTCAATAAGTTTGAATAGTGTCTTTGCAATAAGGTCGGCGATATCGCTGGAAATTAAGCGTCCCCAACTAAGCAAGCCAGAGGCTTTTATGGTTTATGCATATTTTCTTGATCTGGTAAGAACTCTGTAGCTTGTTTATTGAAGATGCAGGACAACCAGCTAGCAGTGCATTACAATAGTCCAGTCTAGAGGTCATGAATGCATGAACTAGCTTTTCTGCATCAGAAACAGGTAGCATGTTTCGAAGCTTGGCAATGTTTCTAAGATGGAAGAATGCTGTTTTTGTAACATGGGAAATATGATTTTCAAAGGACAAGTTGCTGTCTAAAATAACACCCAGATTTTTGACTTTAGAGGACGTAACAGTAGATCCATCTAGTTGCAAATTATAATCCACGAGATTCTGTGTACTGTTTTTTGGTCCAATAAGTAATATCTCTGTCTTATCTGAATTTAATTGGAGGAAATTATTGGTCATCCAATCTTTTACACTTTTTACACAATCTATTAGCTTAGATAGTTGAGAAGTTTCGTCTGGTCTTGTTGAGATATATAATTGAGTATCATCAGCATAGCAATGAAAACTTATCCCGTGTTTTCTAATAATATTTCCAAGAGGCAACATGTAAATTGAAAATAGCAGAGGACCTAGGACAGATCCTTGTGGTACTCCATACTTTACTGGTGATAATTGAGATGACTCCCCATTTAAATGAACAAAGTGGTAGCGATCGGACAGGTAGGATCTAAACCATCTTAAAGCCTGTCCTTGAATACCAATATATTTTTGTAATCGATCTATGAGTATATTATGGTCTATAGTGTCAAACGCAGCACTAAGATCAAGTAGTCTGTGTTTATTTCACAGTGAAATATTACTGTTTTCTTATATACATACATGTATTTTATTATAGCAATTTACTTATATTGTAAAATCTTAACAGTTTTTTCAATCTAGTACCCTAAATATGTAAACATGGCTTTGTTTCTAGATAAAACCCTGTGTGTGCTAACTCTGGAATCTACATAACACCAGCACATGGGATTTCAAGCTGGTTTCTGGTGAGTTTTGTGTGCAGTTTATGCATCAGTCTGTGAGTGCTGCCATATGAGGTTAAACTACCCTGTAAGCTGCTCTGCGGTGGTTCTGGAGTTTGATCCTGCGCTATAGTTCCATCCATCATCATATGGCACACTGCACAGTCACAGACAGAGGATGAGTTGTGAAGATATGTTGTCTAGGACTTTCTGGAGTGTGACGGTGCTGTCGGTACCGGGGTGACAGACTTCTGATCCCTGTGGGTCTGATCCTGGACTGATGATGATCGTCGACCGACTGGAAATTGGACACATCAATCCCGCTCAAACGCATGAGTGTTCCTGTCTTTGACTCTGGTACATCTGATATACAGCTTCCTGAGGAGCCAAGTGAAAAAATCACATTCAAAAGTGATTTATAGGTAAAGCACTGCCATGGAACACTATTATAGACAACACACAATTTCAACATTTTTATTTTATCATCACGTTTCTGAAAGTATACACTGAAGCTGTCTACAAGGCTAAATTAATCTCCTACTTATGGTGTGTTCAAGTCATGTCAGATAGATCATATTCATGAGTTGAACGCACATGAACGCCACCATAAAGTCGTTATTATGAGTGGGAAACTCAAAATTTTCTTTAAGCCCCGAGTTGGGGGTTTATCAGTGAGAAAACGTGTCGAATACTATAGATATTCAGCGTCTGTATTGACAATAAATTTGTTGAAATTAATAAAATGATTATTTTTTGTAATGCACAATAAAACTATACGTTACATATACAAAATATTATATTATTGTATAATTATCATAGAATATATAATGATTTAGTTTACATCACCTTCATAAATTGAATTACATTTTGAAAAAAAAAGAAAATGCAATGATGCACATTCTTTATTCATCATTTCGTTCATTGTAGAGTTAAAAGAAAGTCATTACATTTTATGTAGAAAAGTTAAATTGCCATCTTGTTCCGACTAAAGTGACTTGAACGCACCAGACGTAGTAATTATGGTTTGTCACCTGGTAAGTACGCACGTCCCAGGAGGACTTGAATGCAGCAAAACACCATGTCTGCAGTTTATGGTTTATGATGATAGAATTTGCGATTAAGAATTCAGAATTCATTCAGTGAGTGTGCGCACACTAAAAAACTCCTGTGTTTTTCGCGCTGACTATCTAAATCTAAATGCCTCTGATTGGTCGTTGCATTTATAAGCTCACCAGAAACATACGTGATTGGTTGCAAATCTCTGCGGTGCAAAAAAACAGACAGAAATCTGATCCAAGGTAAGCAGATGTAAATGTGTGCCGCAAATTGACGCTTTTCATTAGTTTTAACATTTTATTTTAATCACGAGTCACGACAGCTGTAATATATTTTGTTTAATAATGCAGTTTAATATTCACTATTGAATTTGTGGGGCATTTTGTTTATTGTTGGCATCATTTTTGCCACAAGCCCCCATTAATCCCCTAGCTTTCCCCCATTTTTGAACATTTGGAAAATTTTTACCAACCCCAAAGTTTGTTTAGTCTCTTATAAGCACGCAATCTCTACCATTTTACAGTGTTTTTGCTTTGAATCAGATATTATAATATGATTTATCACAGCGCTAGTTGGTTTGGTTCATGACTGTCTTGACCTGTGACCTTTCACCTCCATTTTTGACCCTAGAATGACACCTGTTTGGTCCAAATTCAAGATTGATCCACAACCCACAGCTTTCTCTTGATCAAAGTTTGTTAAAGTAAAATCGCTTCTGGATCGCAGTCAGCACGTTCCGCAGTTCAGTCTTCTGTCATTGCAGCTGCAGACTGATTGGAAAGGTTTTGAATATTTCTCTCTCAGCATGATGAAATTACCAGGGATGGAGGACGCAACGCTAACGGTCCCCTCCGTGAGATATTTCCTTTTTTGATGTGCGTTCTGCCGAGGCAGGTCTCTGCTGCAGATATGCTTCATTCCAAATGGTTTTTCAGTGTCTGTTCTTAAGTGGTGCGAGGCGGATTCCTACCGCTGCTGTTTCTTGCTTTACTGTTAAGTAGGAGGGTTGAGATTGCTCCCTAATTCCTTCACCGTTGAGTTTTATTTGAATATCTGCCATGAAAGCTTTATTGATTTCTTTATTTTCCTCTCGCACATTTTGTCTTTGTTGTTCTGTGTGGTAGTGTTTTTTTCTCCACACATCCCCAGCCATCCGTCTCTCTCTGTCTGTCTATTTCTCTGCATATTCACAAGTATATTGGAGGAACTCTGTAGTTCTTGTGCTTTATCAAATCCATCTGCTCAAAAAGTGCTCTGAGTCAGCGTTATATGAGACTGTAAGTGTGCTCTTATTTATATAAGTGTTTGTGGAGGTGTAGACATTGTGTGTGAGAGGGGAAATACATTGATTGAAGGAAAGAACAGTTTGAACATATTACAACCCCAGTGTCTGAAACACAAACGCGTTACAGCTGCGAATGTCCTGAAGCACATTAATTGTTTTTAGCCACACACTCACTAAAATCTCTCTCTCTCTCTGTGTGTGTGTGTGTGTTAGTTTAGCAGAGATTGTCCTCCAAAGTTAAAATTAAAAAATGTTTTCTTTTTAATTTCTTTCATGTAATTTTTAATATATCCATGTTTTTTAATACAGTATTTTCTATATAGTTTAATACATGAATATATGATTTATAGTTATTTTATAGTTTTTTTTTATATATATATATATATATATGTGTGTGTGTGTGTGTGTGTGTGCATGTTATTATACACATATTATATATATATATATATATATATATATATATATATATGTGTACAAAATGCCTTGCGAAAGTATTCATACCCCTTCATTTTTTCCACGATTTATGTTGCAGCCTTATCTTAAACTGCTTTAAATTACTTTTTTCCACATCAGTCTACACTCCATACACTATAATGGTAAAGCAAAAAAAAATTATTAAAAATAAAAAACTTAAATGACTCCATTGCATAAGTACTCATACCCTTATCTGGAACAGCTGTAATTTAGCTCAGGAGCATTCATATTGCTTGTAGGTGTTACTAGACTTTGAGTGAAGGTAACCTGTGGGAAATTCAATTAAATGGGTATGATTTGGAAAGGCACACGTCTTAATAAAAGATCCAACAGCTGATAATGCATATCAGAGCAAAAACCAAGCCCTGGGGTCAAAAGAACAGCCTGTAGAGCTCAGAAACAGGTTTGTGTCAAGGCATTCATCTGGGAAAGAGTTCAGAAAAAAATCCGGTCCCACTTTATACAAGGTGGCCTTAACTACTATGTACTTACATTTAAATTAATCATTTGATACAATGCACTTATTGTGTACATACATGTTTTTACATTGTACCAATATTTTTTTTAAATACCTATATGTAGTTACATCTGTAATTAATTTCTATAATTACACTGTTGACCCATCCATTACACCTTAACCTACCCATAAACCTACCCATACCAACAAACCACCTGTCCCTAACCTTAACCGGTTAACCCAAGATATACCCAAGGTATATATTTAAGATTTTCTTTTTTTACATATGATTTATATAAATATATATATTACATATATTTCTTGAATATATATACTTGTTCGTGTATGTATTTATACCTACACATAAATATACACACACATATTACGTAAACACAATTTTTTATTTTGGATGCGATTAATCGTGATTAATCGATTTGAAAGCACTAATATAAACAATTTTATTTAGAAATATCAAAATATTATAATCTGTGTGTCTTTATGATTACATGACCAAAACTAATGTTGCTCCTTCTTTGTGTTTGTGTTTTCAACAGTGCCATTATATGAATCATGCTGCTCCAGTGAGATTGTCTGTGTAATGTTCTCTGCTACAGGAAGTGGCTCATAGAGCTTCTCTTTGGAACAGCACATTCGAATCAAGAACCAAAGGAACAAACCCAGATCGAACAAGAGAGAAGATGTGAAGATAGAAAAATTATGTAAATGCAGAATAATGAAATAACATGTACTGGGATTATTTATGTACCAAGATAATACTTAAAGTACAAAAGTAATGACACTTTTATTACACTTTATAAGGCTATTTCCAGAAATAACCTCTGAATGAGAAGCCGGACAAGCACTGCAACACAGATTTGATTCAAAGAAAATAACAGACTGCAATTCACACCTTCCTTTAGCTTTATTTTTATGTGTGCACTGCTTTGTATTAATGCACCCTATGGAGTGATCATATGTTCCCTACCATGGGGTTTCAAGAGGGATTGAAAGAGTGAGAGACAGAAGGAGAGAAATAGGCCTAATTGTGACTAAACATTAACAGTTTTTCTTTAGAAATAACTTGTTTACAGTTAGGCCAGAACTATTAAAGAGATATTCCTGATTCAAGTGAAGCTCAGTCAAAAACATGTTGATTAACACTTTTGTATAATTTGAACCGTAAAGTTGTTTAAAACATTTTTACAGTCATTTTATGGTTTATGCATCTATGTTGCCATTGCCATATTTAAGTCAATCGGATGTTACTTTACATACCAAAGGTGAGTAAATCATTTTTTCACACGTAAATCATGTTAACACGCTTTGTTGTTATGCTATTAAAACTGAATATATTAAGGTTTTCAAACTGACTTCCATTTCTAAGTCGCACTGTAACCCAGATTTTTGCTTAAAAAAAAGAAACAAACAAGCAAAAAAGAAAAGGAAAGAGAGTTAAAAGAATCGAAGGGTAAATGTAATTGCTTATATAATATAAGGTTCACATTTCTGCTTTTAAGTGATCCAAAACTGTCCTTCCATTTTTTTCCCCCTCAAAAATTGATTTTAGTGGTAATCGACAAACACTCTTAACGTACTGAACATGGAATATTACTTCAATTTTAATTTCATGTTCTCAAAAAATCCATGAAATTGTCTTGTGTTCATACATATACTAACACATACTTAAAATTTCCTTGTGAAATTTTGAAAAACACTCTTACACGATTTAATCAAAGCTGAAGTAATAAAGTGAATCCTTTGATGTTTGGAGGTGGTTGGAGAGAGAGGTGAATTTTTGAGCCGCTGGGCTTTCACTCTTTCCTCTCATCCTCAGTTCTCTCTCTCTCTTCCTCTGATTATATAATGCTGACGTTTTTGCCAAACCCTGTGTTATCATTTTTTAATGTGTCTCTCTGAAGCTAATCTGTAACGCGGCCCTGCTGAAACTTCACACCACACTCTGACGTGTCTCTAAATTTACCACAGAAAGGCCAGACAGTCCGAAATGCATATTACATCTGCAGCTATTAGAAGTGAGAGAGAGAGAGAGAGTGTCAGTGTGTGAAAAAGACAGTGTTGTTGTTTGTGAATACCTTCACTCCTGTACAGAGCATTGACTGCCTTATTCAAATAACATGTTGAGGATGCAGTGTGTTCTGCACAAGAGGCCGCAAACATAATTGAAAAAGCAAGTGTTTATGATATTCTAGTCTCTAGATGTGACTTGGTTTGCTATAGGATTTAAAAACAAAAATAAAAACTTGCAATAGTTTTTTCCATAATGGGAATAACACTGACATGGATTTGGTTAGTAAATGGTTTACAAGCGCTGTTTATTTGTGCTAGGATGTCAAGCTGGAAACTACCGTTAAAGACTGGAAGGTGCAACTTATAGAAATGAAATAAGACATGCAATAATAATAATAATAATAACAATTATTATTATTATAAAGTCTTTTGGTGTGGTTGCGTGGGGTCAAATGATTCATTCGACTCATTTTTTGATTTCACCATTTCACAATTCTTTCAATTCAATTCAATTTCAATTCTTTCATCATCTGATAGAAATTTTTACTATTTCGCTCTGAGCAGTTTAAAAAACGTAGGAATTTAAAAAATCTCGCCATCTCTTATGACTTGTTACAATATTACCTTTTTGTAGAACATTTACGTTTTTACCATCTTGAATATTCACACTTCCGCAATTTTGAACAAACTTTTGCAATTTCGCATTTCAAATTCTTTCAATTTCAGTTTAGTTCAGTTTTAATTGTTCCATCATCTCACAAGTTTTTACACTTTTGCTATTTCCCACTTATGTTTACACCATTTTGTACAAATTTTTACACTTTCGCCATTTCGTATAAATTCTTAAGCCCTGTTCATACCAAGGACGATAACGATAAAGATAACGATAAAGATATAGTTTTAAAAATCGTTCTCAATATTAAAGAATAGAGTCCACACCACAACTATAACGATAAAGGCACAGATAAACGATATCGTTGGAATCATTTTCAGAACGATTAACGATACAAACATTGACAGCCAATCAGAATCCATCCTGCTATGACGAGCTCAAGAATTTATAGCGGCATGCGAACATGCGCTGAGAATAAACAGACGATATCATTCACTGGTGTGAACGTTAATATCGTTATCTTTATAGTTATCGTTCCTGCTGTGAACGGGGCTTTATACTTTCACCATTTGATACAAATTCTTACACTTTCGCCATTTTGCACAAATGTTTACACTTTTGCCATTTCATATAAATTTTGACACTTTTGCAATTTCGCACAAATAATTACAATTTTGACATGTCATACAAATTTCGCTGTCTCATATTACTTTTTTCCAATCTAAATTCTTTATCTAATCATCATACAAATTCTAAAACTTTGCTTTCTTACAAATTTTTATGATTTCACCATCTCGTGTGAATTTTTTCAATCCCTGCATACACACTCCAATGATACTGGCATCTTATAGAAATTCTTACACTTTTGTCATCTTGTGCAAATTTGCCTGCCCTCTCACCATTTTTTTTACATTGTTAAAAGCGCTATATAAATAAAGGTGACTTGACTCATACAAATTCTTTTGAAAAGTCTTTACGAATTATTATTTTTGTTATTTTTTTATAATATTCACTGCAAAGAAAGCAGCCATCCATCAAAAAAAGGAGATCGTAGAGTTATTGCAATTAACTAAAAAAACAGTGTGTCTCTTTCCATTTCATGTTTTTTTTTCTTAGGTTACATTTTCATTTTGGAGAGACATAGCTGAACAATGAGTCTTTTGTATTCAAATTTGGTTGCTTGGGTTTAAATAATTCAGTCCACTGAACTGGGCTGCGGCAGTAGACTTCAGTATCGTGAGCCAGCTCAATATATTGGAAATCATTGAGCGGTATATTGGGGAATTACCTTAAGTTATCTTTTAAGAAGGACTCACAGCTTTTTGCCGGTGGTCGTGTAAGCATCTAAACAGTGGGTGGGTGGTGATTTACGAACTCAAACACAAAATCCCATTTGTTATCTGACTTAGATTTGTAACCAACTCAGCAAAGCTGAGAGAATACCTTGCTGAGCAAGTCGAACAGCCGGGCTATAAATACAATAGGAAATGACTCATCCCATCCATCCCAGAGGGAAAACGTAAACTGGAACATCCAAGTGACAAACTACCAGAGACAGTCCCGGCATGAATCTCCAATCTCCGCTTTCGCTTTCACTCTTCTTGTTTCTTTGCTTGCGGTTATTATCAGTGCACTGATTTGTTTTTGTTATGAAAAATGTTTGTCGGCTGTGAGTTTGTGATGTTTGAGTCTTTGATAAATGTAATGTTTTGTCTGGAGAAGTGTAGTGTCTGAGTTGTTTAGAGGTGACTGGTACTGTCTCACAGATCTTGCAAATGCTTATACGTCTCACCCTGCCTTCACATGATTAAACCATAATGAGTTTTGGATTTATTTGAATATTAATTACTTTTAATATTAATATTTACTTTTTAATTACATTGAATTATTTACATTATAATCACAAGTTATTGTTTAACTTAAAGTATCATTGTTTACATTTTAAATAAGTTTCAAGTTATTTCTCATTTGGCTTACTTTTTTTATTCATTTTGAAATTGTTAAAAGCTTTTTATAGTAAGTTATTTTTAACTTAGATTAAGTATTATTATTATTATGCACTTTAGGTTATCGTTTATTTGATTTTAAGTTGTTTAATTTAAGTGATTGTTTGCTTTAAATTACTACACATAAGTTGGACAAAGTCTGAATTCACTTCATTTTTATAATATATTTAATGGCTGTACTTTATGTCCAATATAGAGAATGTTAAATAATGCAATAGTACAAATAAAATGAAACCTGACTGAAATAGATTAAGCCTTTTTGGCTAAAGTTCTTCCATCTCTGTTATCCATTTTATTTGTAAAGACACAAAGCCAAGTGCTGCAATTTTGACTGAAATGTCCCAATCGGCTCTTTCTCTCGCAGTTTATTTGGGGAACCTCAGCTGACTCAGCCATTTAACCAGCTGCTGTATCAAACCACACAGGACCATGATGACGTTGGTGGTCGCCAGAGGACTTTGAGACATCTGACAAACACGGGTCAGTTTCTATGAACATTACTCATTTCTGTTCCCTGATAATGTCATGACAGAAAAGCAATCCAGATGGTGGGGAAAAAAGAAAAACATTGCAGCTCTTTCTCAGGTCTGGCTTTAAATACATCAGTGCAATGAGAAGTGATGAATTCATGCATTAGTCAGAAAAGTGTCCGTGTTGTCCTGGACCGAGCTCTCATCTCTAATGGCTTATCTGACCAGGCAGCTGCCTGCTCACAACTATTTGAACAATGAACCTCCTGCAAGGGCTGCTTAAATCAGCACAGCGTCGCATGAATACATGCATGCGAACAAACCTGCGAGCACCTGCAGGTTTACTGTGGAGGGTTGAGCTCGGACTTGATCAGAGGAGGTTTAAACGTGCTCGGACTAAAAATGAACGCTCAGGGCTTTGCTGACCAGAGCAGGACGCTCTTCCACACTGTAATGGTGCTTTGTTAGCAGTGCTGGGTAGTAACTGATAACTATTGTTGATGTAATCTAGATTATGTAGTCGGATTCTAAAAATTAAGTAAATTTGTAATTAGATTATATTATGTTTAAAAATTCTTATAATCAGATTACAGTTCCTTTTTTTTATGGATTACATGATTACATATGATTCACAAAATGACAGTAAATTTTTCAGAACTTATTGATTCACACCAGGTCATTTTTTCTCATTAATTTATCTTTTGAAATAACCTACCACTTATATACATTAGACTAATAATTATGCAAGCTACTAAACATTGTTGACTCATAGCTGTGAAAAACTGTCTTCATAGAGAGAGTTAGAGAGTCGGACTCGTAACCCAAAGGTCAGGGTTCGAGTCTCAGGTCCAGCAGGTGGGGGGAGTGAATAACCAGCGCTCTCTCCACCGTCAATACCACGACTGAGTTGCCCTAGAGCAAGGCACCAAACCCCCAACTGCTCCCTGGGCGCCGCACAAAAATGCTGCCCACTGCTCCGTGTGTGTTCACGGTGTGTGTGTTCACTGCTGTGTATGTGCACTTTGGATGGGATAAATACTGAGCATTAATTCCAAGTATGGGTTACCATACTTGGCCACATGTCACATCACGTTCACTTTTTTTTCACTTTAACTAATATTAATATTGGAAGTCTGGACAAAAATATTTCAGACCTGGCAGACTTCGGCCATGTATTATTTTCATGTTTATTAATGTTTGTTCGTGTAATGTTGGAATTCACAAGCTTTTTTGGTGAGCCGAACACTTTTAACCCAAAATATTTGCTTGACATTTTTATGATTCCATTACAGTTTCATTCGTTTTTTTTCATGAACCCCAGTTTGTGAAATCCTAATGTAAGGTTATGCATTTGAATGCATTTAAGATATTGATAACAGGTAATGCATGTCATGATATTGATAACAACAAAGAATTAAATATATTTTCTTTCTCTTTGTTTTTGTTTTTGTTTTTGTTTATTATTATGGTACACAACAATTCAATTCAAGACTATGTGCTAAATGAGTAATCTAAAAAGTAATCTAAAAGTAATCAAAAAGGAGTCAGACTACATTACTTATATGTATAATCCAGATTATGTTCCTAACTACAATTTTCTTCATGAAATTTGTATTCAGTAACAGACTACAATTTGTAAGTAATCTAGCACTGTTTGTTAGGAATAGCATGCATGATTTTATTAGATTTACAAAAGCAGATGTTTTCTCCTTAAAGAAGAGTTCATTTCTTTTAACTTTCAGCCCTATGAGTGCCATGTTTGCTGAGTTTTTCCACCTGCACTCAGCTGGGCTCTCATAAACTATTATGGATCACTATGAGGTGCCGTAACTGAACCCAAGAGCCCAAAATCATTGACCCAGATTGGCTCTACTGAAGCGTACAGGTTCACACTAAGCATTTGGAGACAAATGAAAGGCAACTGCAATGGGAACTAGATACACTTTGGGGGAAATATGGAAAAATATATTTTCCTGTTAGTTTAGAAATGTCTTTGACTTCATGTGATTTACTTGCTTTATTTGTTTTAGTGGAAGCAAGCACCGTTGGTCAGAATTAAGGGGCATTTGTACAGTCTGTGATTTGCAACATCCAGAAGTAAATTTTCAGCAGAGTAGCAACTGAGTTTCCAGCAGAGTAGCAACTGTTAGCAAGGCGATAAGTTATACAGTTCAACTTTATGCAAATGAGCAATAACACCAGCACTGAGACCTCCAGCGATTTAATCGATGTCAGTGTGAACGCACCTTCACTCCTAACATCTGTTTTAGTACAGGATGTAGAACAAACATGTTGAGTCCAGGGTTACTGAGATGGACTACAGTAATTGTTTGCCAATCTTCTGAGTAAATGAAATGGTTGTGGATTATGCCATGCACATTAATTTCCATAATTAACAGTGTTTATTTGTTCAACATTGTTTTGTGTTGTAAAAACCATTGTATTAAGAAGAGGTAGAAATTTGGACATCTATATAGAAATCTATATAGACAACATAATTCAAGTCACCTTTATTTATGACTTAATTAACAGTTTACTATTGAAAACTGATCAGCTGTTTATTTAAAAAACGTGTGTTTATGTGTATAGTAATGGCAAAACAAAGGCTGTTTTAACCCAACATTTTGGTAAATTGGTGGCTAAGAATGATAACTATAATGATAACTATATTAGCATCCAGTGGTGGATAAAGTACACAGATCAAGTACTTGAGTAAAAGTACAGATACGTATAATAAAATATTACTCCAGTAAAAGTACTGCTTTTTCAATTTCACTCGAGTGAAAGTACAAAAGTACTCAATTTTCTATGTACTTAAGTAAAAAAGTACTGATAGGTAGATTTATTTTGCAATTTTTGCAAAATTCGGGAATGAATCGTTTGGTGCGATTTGCGAACCGATTTAACAGGTTCATTGAAAAGAATCAGTTTGTTCATGAATCAGACACCGCTTCTGCGTCTCGGAGCACGTGATAGATTATAAGGAGTAACGATATGTTTTATGAAATGTAGTGAAGTAAAAAGTACGATCTTATGCGTTGGAATGTAGTGAAGTAAAAGTAAAAGTTACTCAAAATAAAACTACTCCAGTAAAGTACAGATACTTGAAAAATTTACAAGTAACGAGTAAGTTAAGTAAAGTAACGAAGAAGCACTGTCCACCACTGTTAGCATCTACACCAACACTTACTTTTGTCATTTACTTACTTACTTTACTTTTACTTTTGTCATTTAGCAGATGCTTTTGTCCAAAGCGACTTACAAATAAGAAAAAGTAACTAAAACTAAAAGTTACAACTCTATAAATACTATATACCCACATATTTAAGAAAATAAATAAAATTGACAACACATGATTATGTTGTCACTCAGCCCATTTAAATGTCCTCTTTAAAGCAGGATGGATTCTGATTGGCTGTCAATGTTTTTATTATTTTCAATGTAGAATTATTTTTTTTAGAACTTCATGATGTTTTTACATTTTTAAAACTACTTCTTGGCTTGAATGAGACTTAATTTGTCTGTGACGGTTATGATTGGGGTGGACCTTCATGATTGATTTTTTCTAAAAATCTAAAAATCTTTAATTTGAAATCTCAACTTTGCGAAATAGTTGCATTTTACTGTGAAATCGGGTATGTTTTACCATGTTTAACCCTCTAATGCATGAGATTCATTTGACATTTTCAACCATTCTGGGTTTCCCTGCTTGTCTATGGGTCTGATGACATTCAGTTAAATAATACAGTAATAAAAAGTTGTAGAATTTTTTATTAATAATTTATATTTTTATGCCAACATATTCAAAATGTTAATGACAATGGTGATAGTAACAGGTCATATTTTATTCCTTTGATTTAATAATTCATACATTTTGCCAAGATTTTATTATTGTTATACCAGGATTCACATTTTACTTTTTGATTTATTAGTGATTATTTTTTATATGTACTTATTTAAATACATAAGACATTTTCTTATTTATGATGTGATATTGTTATATGATGATTTATGATATATTGTCATTCATATATGATGAATTTACTTTTTATTTAAATTATTATTTGTTCATTTGTTTACTTATTTAAAATCAAATGTAATGAAAACAAGTAAATAAATATTTATTTATTAATTATCCTTACTTTTCAAGTACTTTAAGTAAACGTTTATTTATTTACTTGCTTGAATAAAAACTTAATATTTATTTATTTAAATTGTGTAACAAAAAAACAAAAGTGTAACAAAAATGAAGCTATACTTATTAATTCATTATCCTTTATTTATTTTTTTGAAAAAGTATTTACTGCTTGCTTGCTTACTTGAATAAAAAGCGTAATAAAAACAAGTAAATAAGTACTTATTAATGAATCCTTTCTTCTTATCCTTTCGTTCCAAGTCATTTATTTATATATTTGAATAAGTATTCATTTATTTACTTTAATAAATTTAATATTTATTTATTTTTAAAAAGTCTAATAAAAATAAGTAAATAATAACTTATTAATTAATGAACCTTTCTTTCTTTCTTTTTTTGTACTTTCAGAGCTGCACGTTGTCTTGGGCGTGCATCTTTATTTGGGAAAAAAGAAGAAGAAGAAAAAACAGCAGTGTTGCAGATGTTGGGATGTCATTGAGGTTGGCTTGGCACAGACCTGGAAATCCTGAACATGTATTTAATAGTGCAGTTTAGGTCACACTGAACAAGCAGTTCCTTTAGCTTTGTACTGATGCCAGCTAAATCCAGACAGATGCTGCAGCTGAAGTCCTCAACACGCAACACAGTTCATTACTGACTCACCATTTAATTCAAACCTACAGCTCTTTAATTGCTTTAATTATTATGCTCAAGCGTCTAATTATTATTTAATTTGTAGTGTTCGTCCTTTGTCTTTTTCATTACATTTAAATTTCAAAAGAAGAAACTGAATTTAGCAGAGAAGGATTTGTTGCTTCACGCTGGCTTCTAAATGGACACTTGCTGATTTTGTTCAGCATGCAGTTGTCATACTGTCAGCAAGAATTGGGCAAGAAATGTATTTTCTGGAAGTCACATTGTAAAATAGAAAAAAAAAATCACATTTATATTTACTTTTATTTTGCACCTTTTTGTCCTAATTTATGTCAAACTAATTCATGCAAATTATATTTTTAATAATGGAAGAAATATATTTATTTATGCATTAAATAAAATTCTGATTTTCAGTATACTCTCAGACCCCACTTTATTTGGTGCTTTGGATTCTCATTTGCTTACGATATTTATAATAATTTGAATGTCTTTGTTTAAATTTCAAAGGCATCTTGCGGACAATAAACTGAAAAGCCCTTATGTGAAGCTTTAAATTTGACTCATGTTTTTTGAGATTAGGTCCCTGCGGATTGAATTCCGGTCTTGAGCAGATGTGTAATCCCCTGTATAGCTCAGACACAGGAGAGAAATTAATAATCATCATCATGATATTTCACGAAAAATAAAAAAAATAAAACCGCCAGCTGTGGGGAAGCTCTGTTAGGAAGCAACCAAATTATAGGATCACCGATGTGGTCAAAGAAACCAAAACAAACCCCATGAAGCCCATGTGCTTATAAAGCTATAATCTCAGGGCATTTCAAACTCTGGATTATTCACTGTTATGCAGCTGGCTTTCAATGTCACATGGCCTGCTGAAAGTGATCTGCAAATTGAATGGATGGCAATTGAGCAATAACTAATAACATTTCATTTTTAGATTTTGTCTCTATGATTGGTTCATTGGTTTTATTTTATTGTCATTTTTTATTTTAATATATATATATACACACACACGTGGTCAGAATTGTTGGTACCCTTGGTAAATGTGATCATAATCTAACCTTTCATTGGATAATAAGAATTTAAAATGGGGGGAAATATCATTATGAAATAAATGTTTTTCTCTAATACACATTGGCCACAATTAACAGCATCCTTTTATTTAATACTTTTTGAAACCTCCATTTACCAGTTTAACAGCTCAAAAAAATTTTTTACTGCTTTTTTTTTCATCCAGAATCACTCCAGACCCTTTAGATTCCCAGCTCCATGTCGGTGCTTCTTCTCTTCAGTTCACCTCACTCATTTTCTACAGGGTTCAGGTCAGAGGACTGGAGATAGGACATAGCAGAAGCTTTGTTTTGTGCCCAGCGACCCATTTTTGTGTTGTTTTTGAGGTTTGTGTTTGGATTATTGTACGGTTGGAAGATACAAGCATGGCCCATTATAAGATTTCCAACAGAGTCAGTGAATTATTGACTTTTTTATCTGTTGGTATTTGATAGAATCCACGATGCCATGTGTCTAAACAAGATGTCCAGGTCAATATAGGCCCACAACATCAAAAATACAGCAGTATATTTCATTGTACACA
Organism: Barbus barbus; assembly: GCF_936440315.1. Taxonomy (NCBI): domain Eukaryota; kingdom Metazoa; phylum Chordata; class Actinopteri; order Cypriniformes; family Cyprinidae; genus Barbus; species Barbus barbus. Next base: position 20,693,779 of record NC_136721.1, on the reverse strand, counting down.
TGAGGTACTTTTTTATCCTTGTGTTCACCAAACCCATCTTGAGTGTTTGCTGCTAAAAAGCAAATTTTTTAGTTTCATCTGACCATAGAAGCCAGTCCCATTTGAAGTTCCAGTCGTGTCTGATAACTGAATATGCTGAATATTTTTAGATGAGCTAGGAGAATTTATCTTGAAACCCTCCCTAACAAGATGTGGTGATGTAGGGTCTGTTTGGCAGTTTTTTTAAAGGTTTTCTGCCCCCGAGACTCAACTATTTTCTGCAGTTCTCCAGCCGTGGTCCTTGGAGAGTCTTTAGCCACTCAAATTCCCACCGTGCATTAGGACGAGATAGATATAGACAGATTCATAACATTTTCAAGTTATCCTTGTATTGTATTTAATTTTCAAAAGTTTTCACCCCTGGTTCTTAATGCATCGTATTTCCTTCTGGAGCATCAGTGAATGTTTGAACCTTTTTTAATAGTTGTGTTTGAGTCCCTCAATTGTCCTCGAGAAAAGATCGATCTCAAAATCATACAGTCACTTCTGGAAAGGGTTCAAATATGCAAAAGATGCTGGAAAACTGAAGATTCCGCAGGACATGGAGTATTTTTCTGAAGAACAGCGCTCAGTTTAACTGTTCAGAATCGTAGATCATCCAGGTAACCTCACACAGTATTAAGAAACAAGTGTTCCCAAACTTTTGAATGGGGTTATTTTAATAATTTCAGCTATTTGTTTTGTCTTGTGGACTAAATGTAAACATATTTTATGTAAAATATCTTACCCAGGACAGTACTAAATAAAAAATAACATACATTTTGTATGATCTCTCTTATTTTGTTAAAATTACTCACATTTTCACAGATTCTGCAAGGGGTTCACAAACTTTCGCATGCGACTGACTGTATACATAATTTCAGTCATTTTTGTTTATATGGTATTGCCATTTAATATCATCTTTGAACCAAAGCCTTTGCAAAATATCAAGCTTTCTGTTGTGTACTTTGAGCAGTCAGTGTGGTGCATTTATCTCAGGACTGTAAAAAGTCCCCTGGGGAAAGTTTATTACAGTGATTTACTGGCTAAGACTCAAGTTTTTCTTTGATTTGTTGTACTTTAAGGAGCAAAATAGGCTTGATATTTCACGTAGAGAAAAAGACGAGCCACAGATCTTGGTGTATATTTTCCCCATGTGTGAAAAATGCTTATATGAAACTCATTGTTTTCCTGAGCATCCATCACTGCCACAAGCAGGAGCCGTGCTGTTATGCAGCCCTTCTAGTTGTGTTTGGCTCTGAATGGACTGGGAAATAAATCAATACCAGGCAAAATGGCCCAGCCATCCCTGAGGGTATTCAGCACAGTTAGCACTGCACCTCCATGCTGCTCCGCTCAGTCGCTGCTGTTACGACTGTCATGTTTAGCTCTGCAGCCGCACATGATGCTTCATACAGCTACAGCCATAATAGAATGCTGTGAATTACTCCTGTTGCACATCCAGATGGCAGAGTAATTAAGCATATAAGTGTCAAAAATTGCCAAAAAAACGAGTTTAATGGTATACAGACTTGACCGATACTACAGAAAAAGATTGCAAGGGAAAAGCAAATGCGCATTTTATGCAAAACTAGACGTTTCTCTTCATTTTTACAGGTGTAGCGCACCCAAAAATTTTAATTCAGTCATTTATGTCATTACTGTATGTCTAAGGAATGCCAATTGTGAATTTTTAGTAATCAGTCAGTCATTTTAATAAAATGAAATTGGATGTGAACCAAGCAATAAAATGAAATAAAATTAATTCATTCATTAATTAAAACTAAAAGTTTATTTTTATTTTTAAAGGTATTGTTCAACCAAAAATTACAATTCAGTGGTTTATGCATTATGTCTGAGGAACGTAAAATGTAATAAAAATGGATGGGAACTGGGGGGCTGTCAAACAATGTGATGTGAAGCGATGTGATACAGTGTGAAAAATAAAATAAAATACAATACAATACAATACAATTTTCTACTCATTTTTAAAGGTATTGCCCCTACCCCCAAACAAAATGTCATTATGTCCAAGAAATGCCAAAGGTGTATTTTTAGTAATTTGCCAGTGTTTTTAATATATAATGAAAGTGGATGGGAACCGAAGGGCTGTCAAATGATGTGATGCGAAGTGATAAAATAAAATTCATTTTTCTTAATTAAAAAAAAAACAATCTAATTCAGTCATTTATGTCATTGTCAAAGAAATACCAAAGGTGAATTTTTAGTAATTAGCCAGTCTTTTTAATATAATGAATGTGGATGGGAACCAGGGGCTGTCAAAAAATAAAGTAAATAAATACTCAAATTAAATTTAAAATAATCAAAATAATAATCTAATTAAATTTAATTCTAAAATAAATTAAAATAAAATAAAAAATGAAATGAAATATAAAATACAAAACAATAAAATAATATAAATAAATAAATGACATTAACGTGAGCTTTCCAAATGCTGAATGCGAGGTTCCTATTTTTCCTAAGCTTTATGATAGCTTTGTGTAGAAAACGGACAACAATTTAGGTAATGCTTACTTGCAGTAAAACATTGTGCACTCTTTCTCAGGCGTGAGCACTTGAGTTTAGACAACATGCTCTGATTGCCACACAATTTTGATACAAACATAATTACTGAGCAAAGAGAAAATAATGGCTACCGCTGATTAAAATGATAAGTCTCTGAACCCAGTGAATCAGAGAAACGAGGTGTGTTTTGACTGTAAGTTGCTAGTAATATATTTGTGTGTATTTTAGGCAACTAGCATGACGTCTCAGACAGAGACGCTGTGTTCTCTTGCCTCCAGTTGATTGGATATATTTTCACTGATTACTCTCTCTTTAAATTTCTCCCTCCTGCATGCCTCTCTGGAACATCTTAATCCAACCTGTTTTTTTACATTAGCCGGGGTGATTTCAATAGCCTGACAAGCTTCTTAATGTTAAAATCCTTTGTTTTTGGTGCTTGCTATTTTTATACATTAATGTGAGATGGGAAAAAAAGCTTCAGGATGAATAGGATCAGGTCTTTGTGTCAGCACGTGTATGATTGGATAATAATGTTAGTTTGTTAGTTTCTAAATTAAACTCTCTAGCTCAGAATATATCACTATCTATCTATCTATCTATCTATCTATCTATCTATCTATCTATCTATCTATCTATCTATCTATCTATCTATCTGTCTATCTGTCTATCTGTCTATCTGTCTGTCTGTCTGTCTGTCCGTCCGTCCGTCCGTCCGTCCGTCCGTCCGTCCGTCCGTCCGGCTGGCTGGCCGTCTGGCTGTCCGTCTGTCCGGCTGTCCGTCCGTCCGTCCGTCTGGCTGGCCGTCCGTCTGGCTGGCTGTCCGTCTGGCCGTCCGTCTGGCTGGCTGTCCGTCTGTCTGGCCGGCTGTCTGTCTGGCTGTCCGTCTGGCTGTCTGGCCGTCTGTCTGGCTGGCTGTCCGTCCGTCCGTCCGTCCGTCCGTCCGTCCGTCCGTCTGTCTGGCTGTCTGGCTGTCTGTCTGTCTGGCTGGCTGTCTGTCTGTCTGGCTGGCTAGCTAGCTAGCTAACTTTAGTAAAGGTGACACGGACACTGAGAAGAGAAATTGACTGTCACACTTGTAATGTTACCCGCTCTTTGAAGTTAATTGGAACCTCGTTAGAGCGTTAAAGGTGTTTTTTTTCGGTTTTATTAAGTACCTAACAAGGTAAAAGGTTGAAAAGCTTTTTTAACACACTACCAGTCAAATGTTTGGACATAGTAGAATGAAATTATATTTCTTGTGGTTTTAAACCTTTTTATACAAAGGCTTCTGATTAAATGCTTACAAATAACATTTTTTATTATTTTTTATTATTTTATCTATCTATCTATCTATCTATCTATCTATCTATCTATCTATCTATCTATCTATCTATCTATCTATCTATCTATCTATCTATCTGTCTGTCTGTCTGTCTGTCTGTCTGTCTGTCTGTCTGTCTGTCTGTCTGTCTGTCTGTCTGTCTGTCTGTCTGTCTGTCTGATACCACTTTATTTGATGACTTTTAAAAAAAGTAAAAAATAAAATAAAAATACAATTTATATTTTATTTTGAATAAAAACAACAAAAAAAAAATATATATATAATTAAAAAATTAAATTAAAATAATAAAAAATATATATTATTCCAAATGTTATATTTTCAATCATTTGGAATAATACATTTTTCAAATAGAAAAGAAGTCCAAGGTAAAACAATAATATTGTAAAACATTTTTACAAAGAATTTATTTTTATTTTAATGATGGCAATTATCACATTATTTCTGTGATGGCAAAGCTGAATTTTCAGCATCATTACTCTTGATGCTCTTGATGTCTTCAGTGGCATATGAATCTTCAGAAATCATTCTAATATTCTGATTTGCTGCTCAATAAACATTTCTTATTATTATCAATGTTAAAAACAGTTTTGCTGCTTAATACGTTTGTGAAAAACATGATATACTTCAATTCAAAAGTTTGAGGTGAGGATTAAAAAAAGAAAGAAATCATATCTTTTATATATCCAAGAATGCATTAAATTGATGAAAAGTAATAAAGACATGCATTTATTCTAAAATGTTGTAAATATTGCAAGAAAACAATAGTAAAAATATAAAATAGTAAAAGAAAGAAATAAGGTGTCTCCAAACTTCAAACACAAGCTCCTTATTACGTTGATAAATATATGATTTTCTCGTTTCACATTAGCTTGTGCATGATGAGTCACTTTATTGAAAAACCCTGAGGGAATCACTTCTGAACCTCTGGTTCCTCCTGTGCTCTTGGCTGGAGGCGCTGAGAGTCGCACGGCGCTGGTCTTGATGGACTTATCTCTCTCCACAGACTTCATTATCAGATGGAGATCAGGGGGCCAGGACTCTCTACATGACCTACGCAGAAGCTGTTGAACCCGATGCCTCCACAGCCCGGAGAGCTGCATTTTACTGCTGAAGTCAGTAAAGCACATCTGCTGAGTTGGTTTTTACCTTAGTTAATAGTCTTGGTCCACTCCAATCCAGGTTGCAGGATGTGTATCATAGCTACTGTAGAAATATTTAGTCAGATACAACCGAAATGTGTTCGATCTAATTCAAACGGTTTTATAATTATAACTTACTCAATTAAAGCCATCATTTTAATGGTCCAACCTGACTGCAGCAGAAGTCGTTTTCATAGGGCAGAGGAGGTAGAAATATCTCCTTTTGCAACCATTACTCCTAAATTGCTCCCAGACTGCTCATTTTCTCCTCGTACAATGTATGCAGTGGTAATTTTTTCTTCTTTCTATGCCTTTGGCAGACACTTTTTACCAAAGCAACTTTCACTGCATTCAAAGTATTCTATAATAATATAAACAATACGATTATAATTCTAGTTCTGTTTAGAATTTGCAAAGTTTATATATATGCATTTGTTAATAAATTGATATATAAATGAACAAAATATGAAATAATAATATAGAGGTAATAAAATGATATATAAATATAAACATGAACACACACACACACACACACACACACATATACATATAATATTTATTTTGAACAAAACACAATATAAAACAAAATATTTGATTTTGTTTGAGATGATATGATTGATATGATTTCAAACACAGTATTATAGCTATTCAGCTATTTCTTGTTATGATATTAAATATGTGTTTATCCTCAGAATGATCTCAAATTAAAAAGAGGTGCTCAATTCTGATTTTGTCGTGGCTTTGCTTTAAATGTAATTTTTACTATCTTAATTCAAGTGATGATGGATTTTGAAAGTCTGCCAGTAATCAGTGTTGATTACTACTGTAAGGTTATGCTTTCAATGTTTCAAAATGATTAACAGTTGGAAGTATTCGTTAGAAATTTAAAAAGTAATCAAATGTAATTAATTGCATTACTTTAATAAAGTAATTGAAATGGTTGCACTACTTATTACATTTTAAATAGAGTAACTTGTAATCTGTAACCTATTACATTTACTTTGCTCAGCGCAATATATTAGCAATACACAGTTAAATAAACCAAGTTGTGCTTGAAAGCTGACAATATATTTTCACTCCTAATAGTCCACAGTGGTCATTTTTTTTGAGAACAGGCTATTTGTTTTGCCGGCTCTGTTTGATTTTGTCGAGTTGCGTTTCTAATCTTTAAACCTCAGAGGACAGAGCAGATTTCTTGGGCTTTATTGTGCTGCTTTGAAGTGCCTTTGGTCAGAACTTTTAATAACAGAAGATGTTTGCTCCAGGTCTCCGGGACTCTACAATGACTCCACAGAGAATTGCGAGATATATTCCAGGAAAAGCAGAATTCGGTGAAGTGAGGAGGAAATGGATGAGGAGCACCGCACATGCTCTGGGGATAGACAACAGACAAAATCTGTTTTTGCGACAATGGAACTACAAATCACAGTGCTGAAAAATTGTTTAGGACTGCATTTGGAGATCTGGAAATAGATCCACATGACCTCTTCATTGTGGAGTATAATCTATATAATCTATAATCTATATCTATAATCTATATACTTATAATCTAAGTATAGCCAGAGATTTCCGAGCAGGAGAGGAGGTTGAGCTTTTGCACATCCATGGGAGCAAATTGCAGAAAATGAAGCACAATCAATAAATGTCTATTGGACAAATGGCATTTAGAATTTACCCTGAACAGATGTAGCTTTTAGAAACTGTCCTAAATTCACTTAAAGACATGGAAATAATACAAATAAAAAATGTCATTTATTTAATATTTTTAGTTAATCTTTTTAAAATGAATAAATTAATTAAAGAGCCACAGTGACTTACTCAGGGGTTACAACATACGTTACCATTTTAATTTTGCATCAGCCCAGCTAACGAAAGTCTATTCTAAGAACATTTAGCAAATATTCCCATTAAGTTCTCATATATTTCTAAATGTTATCTGAATGTCAAATGATGATGATGATTTTTTTAATTGGTTATGCAAATGTTAGAGAAAACATTAAAGGAACTTTCTAGCTTTTAAAAAGTTTTAAAAACATTTTTTTTTCTTAATTACACAAATGTTAGAGAAAACATTAAAGGTGGGGTAAGTGATTTCTGGTAGCCAATGTCGATATTTCAAATCACCAAAACAAACACGCCCCTACCCCAAAAGGGTCTCACCCCACACATATGTATACAACCCAGGCAATGATTAGTTCTGTGAAACAAAGCAAAACCAATGTTACTCACCTCGAGAAGAAACAAAGCAACCTCAGCGTCCCATCGCAGGCCTTCCCGTTCCTTGAGTTCTCGCCAGTGCTGGAAAGATGATCCGATATTTACACATGTCCTACTTCTTGCCTTATCGTAACACCGTGTCTACACTGAACTCGAGCGGCACGACAAAATACTATAGAACTCATTATAATCACATCCAGTGTAGACGGCAGGACACAACAAATCCCAGACAGTAAACTATTGCCGTGTTCTATTTATGACGTTTTGACACAAATTTCAAATGATTTTCAACGGTTGCTTTGTTGCGTCCAGTGTAGACAGACTTTAGCTGTTGGGGTGTGGCGTCCGCGGTGTAAACCTTCTTTTGTCCTGCAGACGTTTTCCTCTTTTTTTTTTTCTTTTTTTTTATCCGCCATCTCATCGACTCAGTTTTCCAAAGCGTTTTTGAATAAATACATACCCCACCTTTAAGCAAACTTTACAGTTGTTAAAATGTTTTTAAAACATTTTATTTTCTTTGGTTATGCCAAAGTTAGAGAAAACATTACAGGAATGTTCCATTTTATATATATTTTGTAAACATGTAGGCTTTTGAATGTTCTCTAAGTGTTCTGAAACAAGTAGCAAGTAGTAACATTTGAAAAAAAAAAACAGATGAAAATCTAACTTAAAAGAAATGTTTCAGAAAAAGCTTCCATAAATGATGTATAAATAACATTTTTGTGGATTTAACATTTTAAGAACATTATTATAGACCTATTATTGTTATCGGATTTTTATCTTGCCAGAACATTAATTAATGTTCTTTAGAAATCATTCCCTGTTAGCTAGGATTTTTCACCATGAAGTGATGATTTTGTTCTCAAAAAACACATAGTTTTTATGATATTCTTTTTTTTTTCATTTGTATCCAAAAAATATAATAAGATTTTTATTTATTTATTTAGTTTTTTAGTATACAATAAATATCATAATATTGAATGTATATATAATATATAATATCAAATAGACAATAGACAACAAAAAACAAAAGTAAAATATTGTTTTTGTTTTTTTTGGAAAACTTTAACTAACTAACTAAATCAATAAATGCAGTTAATTAGATGCAGGGGAGATGATGACAAATTTGTGCCCAACATGGCATTATGACAATGATATTCCAGTTTTGCCCATTAATTAAATCCGCAACTTCGATGAAATGAAAACATACTTCGTGATTCCAGTCTTAGAAAGCATTGCTATAAAATAAAAACTTAAGTGCCACAGTGATGTAAACACTGCGATTCAAATCCAACAAGCCGCCTGGCAATCCTGGCATCATTAATCGTTACGAACTGAAGGCTAATATGTCTCTGCTAATTTTGTTTCTGGCTCTGTTTCTCAGTAAAATACAGAGATATGAAAAGTGTAGCAATGCGTTTCATAAGCAGAACAAATCTACAGGAAGAAGTTAATGAGTCTGACATATAAAGGCAGTGATCACAGAAACATCTTTCCAGCTAATTAAGAGAGCCAGTAGTGAACGCCTCACAGAGAGAAAAGCATGTTTATGAGAGAAAGCTTAGTATGGGAGATCAGAACAGCCTTCACTTTTTGAAGAAGCTTCTAGAGAATGTCTGATGTTCTGTTAGTATGGCATGAAGCTTTTCCCTCAATATCCTTTTAACCTCACACACCTCGTTTAAACTGAGATTGCAACCAATGCAACAAAACTAGAACGCTCCCATTACAATCAAGGTGCTTTTTGACGCACAGCTTTGTTGATGGCTGCATTCTAGTTGTATTGCATTGTTCGCTTGCCCCGTAGACATGCTGTTGGATGAGAAAAGCACTATAGCATATCTTTTGGAGATACTAAAGTGCAGCCCTGGCATGGCACAGGTCATGGAAGCTCTATTTTTGTCTTCTTTCAGAGAAGATAAAGCCTGTAATCTTGCTGAGATCACATTCGGACCGCTGTGTTGCAAGCAGACAGGAGTGCATCATTTTAGATCAGCTCAGATGAGTGAGGATCAGGATGTGAACTTCAGTTAAAGGCTTAGTTTATGTAACCGGACCTGTTCATGGGATGTCTGTCTGAATGCTGCAGAGGAACATGGGTTGTTATGGTAAACTAAAACTATTTTACAAAAGTGGTAACACTTTACAATAAGGTTCCATTTGTAAACATTAGCTAACTACACATTAGTTAACATGAACTAACAATGAAAACTACTTCAAACGCATTTATGTTAATCTCAACATTTGCTAATAAATTTTTTAAAAAGTTGTTTTGTTCACATTAGTTAATGCACTGTGGGTTAACATGAACGTGATTTTTTTTTTTTTTTTGGTTAATTAGGTTATTTTTGTAGGATAATAACTGTTGTAGAAATATATTACTCATTATTGTTTCATGTTAGTTAATGCATTAACTAATGTTAACAAACAAGAACTTGATAAGTTTTACCAAAAAGTTTAAAAAAGTAAATAAGATAAATGCTATCTGAAAGAAAATTAATTATAAAACACTTAAATTAATTTGATTTATTTTATGGATTAATAATTTATTTATTATTAATTCTCATGTTCATTTAGATAAACTTAAAATAACCTAAGGTAAAAATTAATAACAACTATATAAACATATTTAAATAAGAAATAATAAAAGTGACCGAAACCAAAAATTACTAAATATTGAACTCAAATTAAAACACAAAATATATCAAAATAATTCTAAATATTAAAAAATATGATATTATCTCAATGATACTGAGATAACACCGTGAAGAAATGAGCCTTTTCATAAACATCATGATTTTAGATACTTTTTCTCATTTTTCTTCTTCTCCTTCCTCTTCTTTAAATTTTTAGTTTTAATGTCGTGGATTGTTAAACTACAGCTGAACCAAGGCAGCACTGCATTAAAATATATTTCTTCTGTACAATTTTGGTAATTATTTCAGCTTGGACAAAGTATCCAAATTGTACTTTTTTTAGAAAATGTTTAGAAATATATTTTTAAATTCAGATTTTCACTGAATGTTCAGCATTCATGCATTCATGATTTGCATCTATTCTTCTTTCTTGCATTTGTTTTTTTTTTTTTGTTTTTTTTTTTGCGTATTGAACTGTGATTGGTTGCTTCCTTCTTACAACTATTAAACAGTCTATATCTGTCTTTTTCACTGGAAAAGATCCTAGTGCATTCTGAATTGCATGGATGTATGTTGTGCCCTAACAACAGCAAACTAGGTCAGATACAGCATTTCATTTACACAGAAGTTTAACATCTAAAACTTGCTTGAAACTTTAATACTATTGTTTTGCTGCCTTGAAAGTGGCATTTGCATGAAGACTAGATGCTGCCTTGGGTGTATACTGCTGTTTCCTTATCTATGAAAATGCAAATGCACCGTTTCTATATTGCTTAGGTGGTCAACTGATTAGTTGCCCTCTTCTGTTCTACAAATGCCCTTCATTGGCATCAGACCCATCCATTTTCCTCTTGCATCCTCTGTCTACACTCACAGGACCCAGCTGCCCAGACCAGAGCCTCCCAGTGGGACAGCGGACCAAACAACCTCAGTCAGTGAGCAAACTGGTGTTCACAGCCAGAATGTCACCTTGAGAGCTGCAAGCATGAGTTCTGCTTTCATACTGTACTAGTATCCTAAACGGAAATATCAGATATCTGAGATCTATTTATCTTGTTGGCCTCATTTGAAAACCTAATTCATGTGTTCACTGCATGTGAAAAAAATGAAGAAAAACTAAATCTTTAAAAATAGAAGTACATCTGGAGTTTTATGATAAAGAATGTGTATTTTCAACACATCAAAAGAAAAAAGAAAACAAGATATGCTTTCTATAGTATGCATCAGTGTTGCATAGCCCATCACAATTATTTCGTTAAGAAAAAAAGTATCTGGGATTATATTGCAAAATGCACCAAAAATAAGATTCATAAAATAATATATATTGTGGCGGGAGGAGCCAACGACAGACACAGTGGGCGTGGCGTCAAGCCTCGGAGAGGTTTTTATTAAACAATATATTAAAATAAAGTGTCCAAAGGGGGAAAAGTGTCCAAAATAAACAGGGATCTGGTGTCCTCGTCGTGCTGCGGGGCTGTGCAGGAGGGCAGTGTTCAGGAGGGAAGGGTCCAGGGAAGGGGCGGAGTCCGGTGGCCGCACGCGCTCCCCTCTCGGGGCCGGGAGCGAGTGGCGGCGGCGTCTCTTGCGCGGCTTCGTCCATCTTCGGGCATCCCGGCGCTTCTGGGGGATTCGGCGGCCCGGCATCCTGGCCCGTCAGCCGCCTAACGGGTGCGGCAGTCCTCCTCGACGCTCCCTTCGTGGACCCACGAGGACACCAGCGTGCATGCACGGGGGAGAGACCGGTCTCCCGAGGAGAGGCGCGTTCGGCATTTAACGGCGGCGGTGATGAGGCTCTATTCACGTCAGGTGCGCCTCATCACACGCCGCCAGCCCTGGCTGTTTCAGCGCCCCTCCTCTCTCACACACCCACTCCTGTCGGGAGCCTGGTGAAGGGCGGCGAATACGGGACGGGGTGGTGATGATAGACAGGGGGGAGGCAGCCGACTCGTCACAATATATATATTTAACATTGTCTCTAAAGTCTCCTTGAATAAAATGCCTACAAAGTCTGGAAGTCCATGGACAATACCTGCATTCAAATATGCGCACAAATATATATACTTTCCTGCATTTTTACTGTTTTGCATTTTGATGTTTTTTTATTATTATTATTTTAATATGTTTAAATGTATTGTTTTGAATTTAGATAATGCAACTTATTAGCTTTATAGCTAGTGTTACCTATATAGCTATACAGTTTGTAATTTTAAACTCCATCTATAACCAAAAACTGTGTTTTTCCATCTCAAAAACATATCTAAATTGCGACCTATGCTCTCAACGTCAAATGCAGAAATGCTAATGTAACAGGTACAGAAAGTATTGTGTTCATGTGTATTTAGAATTACACAAACTGTTCAAATGTGTACCTGATATGCCTGTCTGTGTGTGTGCACCTGCCCCTTTAAATTTCTGACTGCAATGTTGAAACTAATTTCCTGTCTTTGCACCTCCTCTTCCCTTTCTGCATTGTCTCTGCATAGGAGAGGTGGGTTCCTAATGAGCTCTGAACAATCTAATCACATCTTTTTCTTTTGGATTACTTTTGTACTTAAATTTGTCATTTGGATCATATCTGTGACATTATTTTACCTGTATATTTGATCATTTCATGTTTCCATCAATTTTGATCAGTTTTCTGTCCGATGTGAACTTGAAGCACGTGCTGATTACACTGCAATTTTCATTCATGTTACAGAAAGGGGAAAAGGGCGAATTCACACCGTATACAATTTTATGTCTTATCAGGTATGCTGTTTTGTTACTAATGTTAAAATAATTCCATTGTTTGAATGTCTCTTCCTTTCCCTTTCTGCATGGGAGAGAAAGGGGAAAAGGGCGAATTCACACCGTATACATAATTTTATGTCTTATCAGATTAAAAGAAGAGTCGACCCGTCAACTGATGTCCGTGTGGTCATTCCATCCAAAACAAAAACACAACGCAGATTACACCGGTTACACTAATTCATGCGTTTATGACTTCAAGGTTAGACTATTGTAATGCTTTACTGGGTGGTTGTTCTGCACGCTTGATCAACAAACTACAGTTGGTCCAAAATGCAGCAGCTAGAGTTCGTACTAGAACCAGGAAGTATGACCATATTAGCCCGGTTATGTCAACACTGCACTGGCTCCCTAACAAACATCGTATAGATTTTAAAATCTTGTTAATTACTTATAAAGCCCTGAATGGCTTAGCTCCTCAGTACTTGAGCGAGTGCTTATCACATTATAGTCCTCCACGTCCGCTGCGTTCTCAAAACTCTGGCTGTTTGATAATACCTAGAATATCAAGATCCTTTTCCTATTTAGCACCCACACTCTGGAACAATCTACCTAACACTGTTCGTGAGGCAGACACACTCTGTCAGTTTAAATCTAGATTAAAGAAAGATTTATTTAACCTGGCTTACACATAACACACTACTACACTTCTATTATTCAAATCCGTTAAAGGATTGTTAGGCTGCATTAATTCGATCAACAGGAACCGTGAAGACTCCTCATAACACACGATGTACTCGTTACATCGTAAGAAGAATGGCATCTATGCTAATATTTGTCTGTTTCTTTCTTATTCTGTTTCTCAGTCCGTGTCCGGATCAGATGGTAGATCGGCGCCGGGAGATGATGTCTGCGGCCTTGATCGTCGGCGGAGGCCGGACACCTGGATGAGACCCGGGGACATATCCCCAGTGAAGACATCGACTAAAAGTAAAACAAAATAACTAAAAATATAATAAAATACCTAACTACATAATACTTTTATTGTTAGAAATTGCAACAATATAAAAATAGAAATATAATACATTTATACATTTAACATTTTAATTAAATAATTAATAATTAAATTAATAATAATAATAATAAATAAACAATAATATCCTGGCCAGAGGAGAACTGCCCCCTCCCGACTGAGCCTGTCACAGAGGGAGTTTTGGTTCCTTGCCGCTGTCACCTCTGGCTTGCTCAGTTGGGACACTTGATTTCTAGCGATTATCGTCAATTTGATTTCACAGATACTATTTAAACTAAACTGAGCTAGACAATGACATCACTGAATTCAATAATGAAATGCATTTAACTGAAAATCTTATCTAATCTTATTTTTATACATTACTGACACTCTGTCCTCCAATTTGATACTGTTCAGTGCTTTGACACAATCTGTATTGTTAAAAGCGCTATATAAATAAAGGTGACTTGACTTGACTTTACTCTATAGACAACATTTTCAAATTTTAGTATTTCAAAAATGTTGTAGTATTATTATTACGAGGGTGCATGGAATAATTTTTGCTTTTAAGAATTTACAAAGGACCACTGAAATGATCTAAATCTTTTTTTAATAGGCCATATTTAATGTACGTTTTTTTTTTAATGCAAAACATTTGTGTAGCCTAAAAGGTGCTATACAAATAAAGTTGCTTGTACGGTAGGACTTGTATCATCTGCTTCAATCCCTCAAATTTACCACAATGAGCTTGAAACTTGTCTCTGATTACTGTGAAGGTAATGATGATGATGGAAACTATTACAAAATTCCAGCACATTCCAGTTTCATAGGCTATAGTATCATGCTTAACATTTTAACCTCAAGCAATTGCCTCAACAACCTCTGTGAGTTCAATAAACTTTAATAATGTGATTGGCTGGAGGAAGTGGCATAAATTGATCTCAAGGTCTTGACAGAGCCGTAATGAAATTCCGATGTATACGCAATCAGATAATAAATCCATACAGCACAAATCCATCTGGAGATATTTTTTAATTCGCTCCCGTTATCAATGCCACCTATCTACGATACACAGCCATTATGAAATAATGCAATTACAGAAGTCACCTGACACAGAAGATTACTGAGCGGCAGCATCCTCCATTACCCAAAGGTAACCTTCAGCTGTGCGGGAAACCAATAAATCAACAGCTCGTGTTTATCTGTGCTGAGGGGGTCTAACGCTAATTCACTTTCTGCCAGCGGTTATTTACGCTGACAAATTCTGATGAGATGCTTCAGCATGCCGATAAATATTCATATTCTAAAGATAATAAATCTATCTGTGTGAAACTTTCACAACGCTTTTTACTTTAATAATGTGATGTGTTTTGAATGAATTATAGAAATGGGTGGGATTTGCTTAAGACGAAAAGCAACTTTAGTGTGTGTGTGTGTAATGTGTATATATATATATATATATATATATATTTATTTATTTATACACACACACACACACACACACACACACACACGTGTGTACTGGATCAGTATGAAGGTATTGAGGGTCCAGGGAAGATCCTCAGAGAGATGGACACCAAGGAACTTGAAGCTAACCTTGCTCTCCACTTCAGCCCCATCAATGTAGATGGGGATGTAAAACAATAAATACCCACATCTACGGCCCAATCAATGTAGCTATTCGGGGGGAAAAAAGAAATAAATGCAATAATAATAATAATATATAGACTTTTGTATATATGTGAAGGCTGTACTAATATGAAAACATCAGCATTGTTTCATAACCACAGACTATATACAGTCCTTATGAAGACTTGCCCTGTTCTTTTGACCTTTTCCAAACCCACAGCTTGGTTTCTTGAATTACTTTTGGAATATAAGAAATGCTGAATTGACATTTGCAACTGATAGAAATTCTAGCTGAACTGGTGTCATGTGAAACCCTGCTGTTTTTGCTGACGTTTAGAAGATCGGGTTGCCTGAACTTAGGATTTACCAACAGCATAAAGTCAATTTTAATAAACTGAAAATGTATTATAATGTGTGCACTGTTCATGTAATAAGATAATTCACTTAATATTGAAAATTCTGTAGTCATTTAATCACCCTCATGTTGTTCCAAACCTGTTCATTCAGAATGATTGGGACATTTTTCTCCAGTCATTTCAACATCAAAAAATGTCCCAATCAACCTGAGTACACCCCATGACTGGCTTTCCTCCTTCACTGACATCAAATTGATGCATTGATGCAATACACTCCATGAAGGAAAGATTTGTCAGACTTTATGTTTCAATGTTTTAGTTGAATGTTTTTTTTTTGGATGTTAAGGCAAGTCAAGTTTATTTTCTGAACTCGTGTGTATGTGTATGAATAATCTCTCTGTCACGGTCCTCACGATTCATCTGTATTCTGCTTTGAATGAATTCCATTAAGAGCCATTGGGAATTCTGAATGGACGGATTTGGCTTATGTCAAAGGTCTGTTGCCTCGGCTGGTTTTGTGTCGCCGTTTCATCTCCTCCGTGAATTAATACGTGCATTTGATTTATAGGAAAACTTCTGGCTGCTGTCAGCTGCTGGATGTGGAAGTATATCTTGGTAAATGATACTATTTGGTACAGTGGTAGGGATTGGCAGTGGTAATACTTTGTAGAAGTCACATTATATTGCTTTTGATCAAACATGACGTTGTCAAGTGCTTGATCTGATGCAAATAACAAGAAAAAATATATAAAAAGAATGAAAAATTCATAATTAGCTATTAATAATGAATTAAAAATAACACATGAATGAATAAATAGGAAAAACAATTACACAATTGTTTCACTTGAATATAAGATAAACATAATAATATGTGTATATAATATTTTATACAATCAAACAACTTAAAACTGTATTTTTTCATATTTAAGGGTAAAAGAGGGTAAGGATATTTTGAATTCCTGATTATATTTGTTTTGGTTATTAATGAAACCCTCGAGGATTTACATATGAAGAGATGCATATGTTTCATTCTATCTCAGATTTATTAGGCATACAGAAGTCTAGTCCCTATTGTGGAGTGTGAATTATAAATCCAAAGAGTGTGTAAGGTGTCCTGTTAATCAGAAGCAACCGTGAGAGGGTTCTGTCTCAATGTATGAATACTTCATGACTGATAACTGCATCCGAGGGTAATGAATGGAAATCCTGACTATCCCAAAGAGATCATTTTTCATTTCGCCCACAGGAATCACTGACATTCCTTCTCTGTTCCTTTCTCCAAATTTATATTTCATTCTTTCTCACAGTCACTGTGTCACACACTTACTTTTTATCTCTGCACACAGAAAGAAGAGAAAATCTGAAGCAATATGACCTTTATACTAAGAAACTGTCAAAGAGTTCATCTATATTTCTGCAGCACATTCAAACGACATTTAAATCTCAGTTTAATCTCAGTAATTCATTTTTAAAAGAGCATAAAGGCAACTTTATTACTTGTCAGAACAGCTGTTTCATTTATAGCTACAGCCTTTTAAAACATTTTAGAATTTTTTTTTATTTCAAGATTCTGGACACAACAGGAAGTGTAGAGGATTTTTAACTTGGTTTATGCTTTCTTCCACCTGTATTTCCTCCTTGCCTGTGGGATACCTAGATATTTACTCTGAGAGTTCTAATACAAGGGAACAGAAAGATATGGTAAGATCATTATTTCCTTTTACTTTTAGCTGTGAAGAGACTGATTTTAGAGACTGGACTATTTTGTGTTCACATGAAGTGGATGGATTTCTGCTGTGTTGTTAGTTGTTTGTGTAAAGCAGCAAAAATATGATTGATTCAGTGATAACTTCAAATAACAATGTCTGAATTTAATGTCTTTATATGTGTTATAGGAAGTGTTTCTAAAGCGCTGCAATGTGTTTTGAGTGACTTTGTATGTTGCCAGGGGGTTGTTTGTAAGACTGTTGAAGATCCCACTCTTGAAGTGGACTGTTACTTTCTCAAGCACACAGTTAAAAATAAGTTTTGTTGTTATTGGCATTGATGGTTCCATGAAGAACCTTTCCCATTTAAGCAACCTTTCCATTATACAAAAGGTTCTTAAGATTATAAAAATGTTCTTCACGCTAAGAAAAAACTGTTCTTTTAAAGGTTTTTTGGGGAACCAAAAATGGTTCTTATATGATGTACTGTAGCTGGGAATATTCCTTATTTTTAGGAGTGCATTTCCATATTGGTGTCATAATATTTGCCATTGATATATTTATTTACTCCCATGAGGGCAATATTAAAATCAGAACTAATTCATAACTGAGTGCCTCTACTCACCTCTACAAGTCACGCAACTTGAGTTATCATTCATGTCTGTAGATGGTGAAATTAATAATAAATAAAACAAGCAAAAGTCGAAGATTAACAAATGGCAACTCGCTACAAAAAAAAAAAAAAAACACACTGAAGCCTGGTGGTAAATGGCAATAGTTCTTTTATTTTTTTTTCTCTATATTTTAAAGATTTATTATTTACAAAGAAACAAAATAAAACAAAAAATAATGAAAATCAAAATAATTTTTTGACAAACACCGTTTGTCTGCATATAGGTGTAAGAAAGTATACATTTACCTTTCTTTATTCAGGATCAAGTAACTAATTGTTCATGTATATTCATTGAATGATTTGTTCCCCCATTTTTTTCATCTTTTTATTAAACCAAGCATTGGTGTACATGAACAAGCATAATGGAAAAAAATAGCTGAGATTAAGAAGAGCTTGAGGACTGTTCTAGAATCTTCCATCATTTGCATCATGTCATTGAACATATCAAACAGAATGATTTCACCTGAATCGTGGAGGCTGCAAACCAACCGTTTTGGTTTTTCCCTTTATTTAAACATCACTCCTCCTTTTTCTTTTGCATTGTTCATTTCCCATCACATAAACACATATATGATCAAATCAAATAAAAAACAAACATATGAAAATATGTGCTGGTTTTCTTTAACGCCTCCTCAGAAAGTGACAGCATTCTCTTTTTTAGTGTTTTGTTGTATGAACGCCTCTCCTTCCCAATCCGGAATTCTAACAGTGTTTAAAGCTGAGAGGAAAAAGCACATTAACACGGGAAGCGTTCCCTTCCGAAGGCAAGTACAGTATCAAAAAAAAGCAGATACCCAGACTACCGCTGACCATCCTATCTGTACACTAGTTTCTATACACTATGGCATAGCAGGAGTTAAGCGCTTTTTGTTGTATGTGAACACACAGGTCCTCCTGTTGGCCCAGAGGCCAGAGGATGTGATTCTGGATGAAGTAGCAACCCCTTTAGTTAACCAACTAATGTATGTGTTTCTGCTTCTAGGTTTCTCTCTCTCTTTAAACAGAAAGTGCAATTCATAATGAAAGTTTGTTTGAAATGTTTCACTTTGGCCAGTTTCTTTCCACACAACATCAAACCGAACATCAGTGGCTATAAAGTTAAGTTCCACAATGATCTATCGTGATTCCAGCCGATACTGATTTGTTTTTTTGCGAATAGATATACTTTCACTAGTATTTTAAATCGCACACGCCGCGCAAAATCTCGTCCTTTTGCTCCGATACATTTGGCCATTCCCATTGCTTTTTGTTCTCGTCAGAAAACATTGAACATACATGTATACACTTGTTTACATACACGTGTGAGCGAACGTGCGCGCACACACGAGTCACACTCATAAAATGAACAGGATGAAACATGGCTATAGTTTAGGCACAAATACTTAAGAATGTCCTTTTCGTGAAAATTTCTGATACGCACAGAGAACGTCTAGGCAGACAATAAACAAAAAAACATAATCTCACAATACATTTAAACGTCAACGTTTTTTTAAATACTTCCTCTTTTTAAGTATTCATGACAATGCATGCGTTTATGGTCGCTGTATGGGATTTGCACTGGTACAGTACTGACACAAGTATTTTTTTTGTCTTTTTTTTTGGAGTATTGTCATCTTTTAAACATTGTGCAAGGGGGCTTGGAGACTTTGCACAGGTCAGATGAGTTTTAAAAGAAAGAATAAATTAAAAATAGATGGGGGTCACTGCTGCTAGTTACCCCTAGTAAAATCTGCTTTACCACCGATATGGATGACTGACATGCTATTTCAAAGTCTTAAGCCCCAAACTGGATGAATCGATGTACGGGAGAGATAAAAACCTTAATGCAAAGCAGTTTCTGTTTATCTTTCTTTGAACGTCTATATTTGTTCCATCCTTTGTTGGATTCACATAGCTGCTCTTGAAAACATACAGAATAGTTCTGCTGGCCGTTTTCATAATTGCGTTGTGTCTGCTGTGCCATCGGTTCACGGATTTTTATGTTTCACATCTTGGACTAAAAGGTTGAGTTGTGTTTTTGTAAATCTAGCAGAGCGTTAATAATAAATACATAAATAAATGTTAAGTTAGAATGTTTTTCACAGTCTTTAAATGCAAAAATAATGGAAAATGCATAACCAGGACATCTACATCTATGTAATATTATGAAGTTATAGAGTAGTGTGTACATCCATTAATACTGATCCATGCGGAAAAAAAAACAAAAAAACACTGTTAATATGAAACTATTATAAAACAAAGCAATGTATGCAGGCAGCCTATGGCTTCCTTGTTACATCAGCCCAGGAAATGATCAAATAAATATTCTAAAATGATGATGTAACATAGGCAAACTGCATTAAGCTTTGCTGCTGATGATGACGATGAAGATTCATAACCCCCCCCCCCACCCCCCCACCACCACCACTGTAATCCCTCATATGCCTTTGTCTTTAATGATGATGATATGATATTTTTGAATACAGATATTGTCTTCACTACTACCTACAGTGTAATGCTACTATTTGCATTAAGGTTTTCTTATCTCTAATGTATGTTTCTGATGCTTGTTGTCACATATTACCATTTGAATATATATATTTATATATATATGCATATATAGGCATTACCCAGGCGGCTGACAGAGATAAGACATTGCCATGTTTGAGAAATGCACCACACATTACTTTTGTAAATACTAGTTCTACAAAACTATGTACAACACACATATAGGTAATCTTTATATCACAGTCTATTGCATAATGGTGATAATCTTTAGTTTTATAAATATTGTAAATGTACAGTCTTTAGGTGACATTTCATAATGTCCATCTCCTTCTGAAATCAGATATAGAAAATAAAACCATCTGATTTGACCACATCCTTTGTAAAAATAAACTAAATTAAAATAAAAAAAAATAAAAAATACATTGATTCCCTTTAATGCACAAATGCTGTCTTGAAACGGAACGCAATTACTGCACAACACAAAGTATTGCAGAGATCGAAACTGCACCTTGATTTGATGCTCAGAGCATTTTCTGATATTATTTTTTTTTCTCCAGCCACTAAAAGTTTTAGATGTGCTTTTTAAACATTTCAGTATTTCCCAGGTTTGATTTGCGCAAATATTTTCCACAGTGATGCCAAAAGCTGCTGAATGCTGGACTTGTTTTGTCATCTTCTCATCGAGAACAAAAACGGTAAAGAAAAGACATTCAAAAGCATTCCAGTACCAAAAACCATAACGAAAATCCGAACCGTAAGGAAAACATCAACAGAAAAGAACATCTTCAGACACGTTATAGTCACATATGTTAGAGAGGAAGACTTGCGTTTATACTAGAGTTTTTTTTCTTTCCCATATGGTCAATGCCAAATATTCTAGTTGGATTTGCACATATATATTTGTATAATATACATTCTTAAGTTGAAGGGGAAGTGTGTCTAAAATATAGTACAAGGAAATTCTGTACAGGATAGCTATGAGGTTATTATTTTTTTCTCAGAGGAAGTTGGAGAAAAAAAAAATATGAGTCTTTTCCCCATTTTTTAGTCTCTCCGTAAAAATCAATCACAACATCTTTTAAAAAAATGAACATGGAAAAAAAGTAAAACGGGATCATAAATTCGATGCGAACCGCATCTTGTCTTGTTCCGTCTCTGTACTACTTAAGACCGACTCTCTCCTGGAGCCCGTGGAATCCCTGTGCTGGGCACTAGAGGGCATCGTGCGCACCGGTGGTAATGCACCCGATGACATCTGCCGGAAAAGGGCAACCCTCTGTGGAACGTTGGTGCGGATGCCGCTTTGCAGAACGGAGCCCGGGGCCTGGATGCCTGCCGCGGATCCCATGGGTGGCTGAATAGAAGCGAGCGATTCGCCCGATGTGGGATGTGCCCGGGCAGCCAATGAGGTCTCGTGGGGCAGTGACGGCTGCGAGGCAGAGAGGTGGCGTATGTCCTTGCTCAGGCTGCCTGACTGGAGTGCCTGCGTGCTCTTGTGGACATCGCTTCTCTGAGGGGACGCCCCTTGTGATTGCTGCGGCTGTTGTTGGGGTGGTTGTTGCGGTATGGAGGCAGGCGAGGGCTGCTGGGGTAAGGGTTGCTGTACAAGGGACAGTTGGGAGGCCGTCGGCGATCCGTATTGGAATGTTCGGCTGGCTAAAGGGGTTTGCACCGGGGGACTGCAAATGGATGTGGTGAACGAACAAGGGGACATGATGGCCCCCACTGCCTGCTGCAAGGGAGTAGGGGGATTCGGGGAAGAGGTGCTCAAGTTACCGTGAGAAACGCTCGCCGCCGAAAACGTGACGCCCTGTGAGGGCGGCACGCGGCCTGATGGGGTTATAGTGGCAGAGGTGCTGTAGCTTAGAGGGGCGGCCTGCTGCTGTAATTGGTTGTTCCCAAGAATAGCAGTTGCTGTAGTGAACGGTGGCTGGGCGGGAGAGTTAATGATGGAGTTTCCAGACATCGGCGTGGAGTTCATCCCTGTGACCGATTGCTTCCGATCCACCATCATCACCATCTCTCGGTCCTGTCGGATGATCTGCTTCAGCAGCTCGTTCTCCTGAGTGTTGAAGACGCCAGCGTTCAGATCCTTCTGGAATTTCTGGAGCAGGAGTGAGTTCTTCTTCCCTGTTTGGGGGGTGAAACCGGAAGATAGTCAGTTTTTAGTCGGGGCTGAGCGGGTAACATCTAGCCCAAATGGGGCAACAAAGGGTGTTGAACAGTGAGAGGAGAAGCACAAAGGTTTCACAAATGTAGAAAAGGGAGGCTAGTCACTCCTAAATAGAGGTTTTGAACTAGGACTGATGTTGGATTCAACATTTGGAGGTGCTTACCTCGTATGTTTATGCACTCAATCTCAATGCACATTTGTTTTCACTATCGCTAGAGTAAATACACACATTTAGATCCTAAAAAAATCACAGATATAGTACAAGTTTCATTACCCTGCTGAAGAACAAGCTTCAAGCTTTTTTTCTAATCTGGTTTGCTTGTCTTCACTGGTCTTCTAGTCTGGTCAGGTTGGTCTGTTTGCTGGTTTTAGAGGGGCTTTGAGACCACAACCAGCTAAGCTGTGGACAAGCTTGGCCAGGCTAGGAAATGAGATATATCAGGTATGTCTAAGCTGTTTGTTTTCCAGCAGGGTATCTAGTACTACTTTAAAAGGACAAACACACAGTTTTATTGCACTACACTGAGTAATAGTAGGCCTTTACTCTGAAAAAAATATTTTCGTCAGCAGCTAATGATCCTATAAGCCTCTTCCAGGATATTTTCGTGTATAAGCTTAGTTGTTGTTGTTGTATTCACAACTGTTATTGTCTCCTCTCTTAAAAAGTAGCTTTTTTCAATGGTCCATCTACTCTGATAGCTAGGCTAAGCTAAGTTTTTGTGTTAGTGTTTTACAATGGAGGACTAGGAGTGTCACTTTAAAAATAATTTTTAAAAAGGCAAATAAACTCAAAAAAGTAAAAAAAAAATGTAAGAGTTAAAACATTTAAAAGTGAAATTTAACAGCGAAAATACATTTAGCAGAAGGATAAAGGCAATTGGAAAATAAATAAAGCAAAGCAGTTTGCAAAAGTTGTTTTAGTCTATTTAAAAATATAAATATGAATTATAATTTAAAGTTTGTTATATTTTGACACATTTTAAACATAAAAAAAACACATTTTAAATACCTATGTATTTGCCAATTTGAAAAGTTATTTATATTTTTATTTATACTGATTATGACTTTTTAAATTTTTATTTTATTTTATTTATTTTATTCTAGTCCTCCATAGTCTACATATAGGTAGAATCTTTAATCAGTGCAGTTAACAGTTATTTATTTGTGGGTTACTGTGAAATAAATGCCAAAGTTTGAAAATAATAAAGAAAATTTATTGCTGTGAGATTATCATCAAATATGAATTTAACTTCACTCCAGTGTGCCAAATGGACTTAAATCTGCTTCTTTTACTCAAGTCACAGTTTTGCTTCTATTATAAATGAGGGATGTATCGATTTTTCCATGAACCTCTACTATTACTGCCCTTTTGTATACAATAGCTGAGCATAGCTCTATTGTTACATAAGATGACTGAGTAAGGCTCTTATGAGCTAAAGGCATAAAGCAATAGGCTATCAATCTCTCAGCCGTAGCTGTAAGAGCGAATCAAGCGGGAGGCACAGTTTCACAATCCAGCTACTGTGGCACATATAAACTTTTCAACTTTTGCAGTGTTAAGTGCACAATTATTACATATTTAATAATTAAAACTATTACACGATTTTGTGATTAGAGAAAGAATGTAATTTTATTAAGATTTTTAGATGTTTGTGGGGGCAAATAATTTTTCAGTGCATCATGTCAGGTGATCATTGTTTCACCATAAATAATATTATCATACTTTGCAAAAGTTTAATGTACAATGCAATGGAGTTAATGCTACTAGGATTTATTTATTTATTTTTGAAAACCATGCTTAAATTGTCACAATTACCTGTCAGGCATCACTGAAATAGTGGTTAATTTCAGAAATCATTTGTCTTTGCGACTGCACTGGCATTTTATACAGTTTTCAATACAGACCTACTGAATTTGAATATTTTGGGAAGAAAAAAAGCAAAAAAAAAAAACATGGCCTCTGGAATAAAAACACAAGTTACTGATTATAAGTGTGTATATATAATGTTGAATTATTATTTTTGCAACAGCACTGGTATTTTACAAAGTTTTCAGTAGAGACCTACTTAATTTGCATATTTTGGATAAAAAAACATGACCTTAGGAATGGGATTGTCATGGGATTGTGTTTATTCACTTATTAAATATGTTAATATGTTGTCTTTTTCAAATGCTGTTATTCTGTTTAATAAATAGAAGAATACATAGAAGAATGTTTTATAATATCAAATATAAATAGGAGAAATTCTTAAGCCTTTATTGATTTTTTTTTTTTTAATTCCTTTATAAAAATAAATGGGAAAACGCTTTACAAACCAAGACGGCTTAAAAGTGGACAGGCACAGAAGATTTAATGTGATATGAAAATAATGCTTTTCTTGTCAAAACATACACTATAACCAAAAGTATGTGGACATAAGCCATCAGCACCAGATGGATGATGGTTTAAATTAAAATAAGAATAATATGATCTGCTATTAAGAGCATAATATGTTTGTCAGGATGAAGGAATTTAAACACTGTCTCCTAACAACTGACTGTAATATGTATATTTTATTTAAGACTGTTCCCATGGGGGGGAAGCGATCAATAATCAATAACGCAGAGTTTCAGCACTATGTCATTTGTTATTAGGCAGAAAATTAGAGATATCATATGTCACTGAAGAAAGAAAAGGGCTCTTGAGGATGAACAAGTCTGGTCTCGACAGGAACGGTTATTCAGTGGGACAGGAATAACGTGTACATAATCGCAGTAAGGACAAAGATCTCCCTGGGGACGTCTCTGAGGTTTTACAGGCCTGTCGTGTCCTTGCATATCCAAATATACACAATTTCCTTGTTCGCGGTGCGTATCGACTAGTCTGGTAGCAGTAAACATAGCTAGGTGAGTTTTGTAGAGAGGCAGTCAGACCTGAGATGCATTTTGACTGATTGCCCCTGATGTTTGCAACCCACCCTGAGAGAAATGGCCTTTGCGTATTCATTCTCAGAAGGCAAAGGCCACGCTGTGTAATCTACTGGCAGCCACAGTGAAAGAGACTACGATCTAATTCTAAATGAACACGGATTGCATGTCTATAGACTTACGTGATGTCTGAAAAGAGGTTTGGAGGTATCGTGAAGTCTGTGAATGAGGAGTTGATCAAAAACATGTTATTCACAGGACTCTAAAGGGCCAGTGGAGGAAGGGATCTAGACAAGCTCCTTCCAGATCAGGACCTCTAAGAGCTTTAATGTTCTGCTGGATATGTTTAAAGTGTAGACGTTCTCTGACACCCTTACAGGAACTTTGAGTTGATACTGTATGTCATGTTTTATTGCAAGTCTTGCCATCAACCAAATCTACAGCGATTTCTGCAGGAAATTACATAATCATGGGTTGTACTAAACTAAGAATTTGGCTCGCAGTAACCCAAAAATATTTAGACACTTCAGTCACATTTAAAAATGCATGAATGTCATTGCGTTACATAACAAGATATGAAAACCAAGTAGCATTAAATGGAAAGAGTGCCATCTCAAACCAAAGTGATCTAATTAGTAATCTAATCAGCTTCTAAAACATAAACATTTGTAGGTCTCTGAAGATGTTTATACAATTAGGACCTAACACAAGTGTTAGTTGAAAACAACCCAGCATGTGTTCTGTCCAATATTTACCCAGCACTGGGTTTTATTTAACCCAGCATTTTTAGAGTGCATATAAAACATGACATAGAAAACAATTCATTTAAATTCTAATTTAATAAAAAATGTCAAATTAGGTGAACGCATTTTGATATAATAATAACATTTCTATAATGATGTTTTATATTCAGATGTTTCTCTTAAAATTCCTTAGAAGTAAGAAAGACAATAGCTAGGAGTACTAATCAAAATTCTTGGAAGAATTTAATGAGATTTCTTTTTTCATATTATAACAACTTAATGGCAGACTTGGGTATTTTGGCTAATCTAACCAAAGTTTGAGACACCCTTGGGACCAGTGCTCAAAACTCTCAATTTTCTCTCAGTTTCATTATTTTCGAAGAAATAATTGAGTAGCTTTTCTTTCCTGTGGGGAGTTTTGGCAAAAATATAATTTGAGACTGCCACAACATTTGATTGTGAGCCAGAAGACCTATAAAAAGACATTCTGAACATTGCTTTAGCATTGATTTCACAGTAACCCACAGTCTCTTTTAGAACAAAACCTATTAGGCTACATGGGGCTTGTACGGAGAAACACACATCTCCACATGTTCTTAGACATTCAGCAGAACGGAACATTCTATTTCACCTCTAAGCTTGACAGCCTCCACTGAGACACATTAGCCCTCTGCCGCATTCTTCTGGGGCTGAATGGGGATAATGGGCTTCATTTCTTTGTATCTGTGTCACTAAAGATGCATAATAACCCGGAGTCTGCCTGCCATTCTCTAATTAATGAGTGGAACACAGTGAGCCGTGAATGCGACACACCATTGAGCTCAAACACCTTGCCAGGTGGCTGCCATGACATTTGGACCACGGCTATAAATAGGCAGAGAGAAAGCTGCCTACTGTATATTTTAGCTTCTGTTGCTAACATGTAAAACTGTGTAAACTTTGAGTTTAGTTTGAGAATCTGGGTAAACTAGTTTGAGTTTAGATTGAGAGATAGGGATGTGAAGTGTAAATACAGTCAACCTGGAAATATTTGAGAATTTAAAAATTGTAATTTCCAGGCCAGCGTTAAAATGTTTAACTGGCTCTTCGTGAGTGCAAAAGAGTAATATAAATACCGTATATTTATTGCAAATGACAAAGTCGTGGAAATTCATTGTCTAAAGGTGTGGAAAACCTGTGTTTGAAAGCTAGGTAGGTAAACTCACCGGCAACGTTACTAATTGTATTACATTTATCAGTAGTGTAACACTAGTTTATCGTTTTTTTATGAGTTTAAAAGTCACTTTTTTTGTGGGCTGCTCCTCTATTTTTCTTTTCTTTTTTTTCATATAATAAGCATTTTAGGTTACCTTAGTATAAAGAAAAGTTTGTTTAAATTATTTTTTTCTGTCTTTTTTAAATGAACTGTCTTATTTTTTCTATGATTATAGAGTCTCTGAAACTGCTAATAAAATCTTATATATTTAATACTGTATTCATATATTTCCCCTCTATGTATCTTATCTTTATGTATAGCTAAACATTTAAAGTAACTACAGTAGTCAACATTTGAAGTGGATCAAAAAAGTTAATCAAAGTTGTCCTAAGACAAGAACGCATTTTGGTTTTATGTTTTAGGACCACTTTGATGAAAGGTTTTGATCCACTTCAAATGTTGACTACTGTACTATAAATAGGCTTACCAAACTCATTTTAAAGTATCTTTCCCACCAGATTCATACAAATAAGAATTAAAACAGAATGAAGCATTTTGTGCGTGTTTAGCAACATCATCACAACAAGCAGCAGCGTTGTTATCATTATGATTATTTTCTTGCATTAAAAACCTTAAGTGAAGCACATCTTTTGGAATTTCTAGAACCGATCAAATAGTGTGCATGCATTGATTATTAAAAAGACAGTTACATAGTGGCCAAACATGACATAAAAATTACTTGCCTTGAGTTTAACAATAGCATGCAACCTTGTTTTTACTTACAATGGCGTTTTATTAGTTTGATTTAACCTTCGTTTTGAGGTCCACTGGGTGCACTGAATGCATGCTGGCTGCCTTAAGCCTGTGGATCGTTTCAGATGTGAGGGGGGGAAAATCTGGATCGTCATGAGGAATTTACCTGCTGCCTACTGGTCGGCCAGGACACTCTTGAAAACGAGATGAGCTCATCTCAAGAGGGGCTCCTGGTCAAATAATTTTTTAAATAAAGATAGATACATCAATTGTACAACATGTCATTCTGGTTAATGCATGGTAACTTAGTTTGCTTTTTTTGTCAAATTCTTTTGCTTAGGACGAGACAAGCATTTGCAGTCCAAAAAACAGTACATGGAGCACCAATCATGTCACGGTCCGTATTTTTCCCTTGTATGAGACAAGACCCCTTGTTTTAGTTGGACTAATGTCAAATCAAAAGTGTTTGGCAAATTGCAGTGGCAATCTAGTACAAGCCCGTTCTCCACATGAAAGGACAAATGCACGTCTTGGCTTTGTTTACACCGGTCGTCTCGCATTGTGACTGACGTTTAAAGGATGAAAACGTCAATGCCACAAACAGAGATGGGTGTAGATCTAATCCTAGTTTTTAATTCGGACAGCGTAATGCATACTGTCGTCTTAGGGTTCCATTTAATCAAATTGAATTTGATATGATTGGCCTGATCACATCAATTCTTATCTGTTATTGATTAGTTGTGATGTGCATGTCACAATAGTGTGGGCATATTGATCCATACCAATCCAATCCAACTTTTAGTGCAAGGCAAGTCAATAGCAACATGCCAGAATTTAGCAAATAAACACAAAAATAAAAAGAACCAAGGAAAAAGGTTACAAAATAACATTAGAACCTATATCTAACTTTGTTTTTTCTTTGGATGCAGGCAAGCAGGTGCTAATTTTTTATTATTATTATTATTTTTATCCCAATGACTGTATAGTGGAACTTAAAAAGGGATATTGTTTTATATCTCTAGCATGTTTCATGCACTCAAGTTGTGAAATTATGCAGGGCTTCATGCTATATTAGTATACGTCATAACCGATTCATATGCTTAAAGGAGAAACATTTACTTTGCGTTTTCAGGTCAAATCTTAAATTATCTTCTGGTTTTATCTTATGAACTGTGAAATCAAAAGGTGCACAAAGAAACAAGACACAGTTTATACTTTGTATCATATAATCATATCAACCCCTTTTTAAAAGAAATACATATTTTAAAGCTATTCTTGGATGTGACCACTGAATTTAAGATGCATTTGTGCTTCACTTCAAATCTGGTCTGTCACAAACTAGTTATAAATATTCCTATTGAATAAAAGATTCATGGAAATGTTGGGTGAAGGGTAACAAGGCTCATGCTCTAGACCCTACTGTAAACCGTAGTGACAGAGAATTCAGTTGAATAGCACAAAAAAGTAGTGACAAGGTCATAGACCGAACCCATTAAATGGTGCAGAACATCAAACTGATGTTCTACGAATGTTCAGAATGCATTAGCTCACATTTGAATTCCACACAATTCAAATTCATGATGGACGGTGGCCTGTATCTCAACAAGG
The DNA here is from genome assembly GCF_936440315.1 of Barbus barbus. NCBI lineage: Eukaryota > Metazoa > Chordata > Actinopteri > Cypriniformes > Cyprinidae > Barbus > Barbus barbus. The sequence continues at coordinate 20,663,953 of NC_136721.1, read as the reverse complement.
AGACAAAGACTAAAATATGCAGCATTACAGAACCTGATGTGTCTTAAGACAGCTCGAATAAAATCCCTTTTTTATTTTCCATTGTTCCTTTGAACCAGGTTGAAAGAGAAATCTTTCTTTTCAGCATTTCTATGAAGAGTGGTGTGAGTGATAATGGATTTGTGTTTAGTGGGGAAATGTTAAAAAGTACATCAAGCTGACTGGTTTTAAATGTAATAAGAATTTTTTTAAGCATTGTACATAAATAAGGCAAATTTTAGGACTTGTTTTTATGGAAAAGATCATCCAGTAAATGTGTTGTAGTGAGAAATGAGGTGAATGTATAAGGTGTTACTGATTTTCTTCAATTTAAATGTGATATTTCAGATGTTAATGCTGTCATTTTATGAATGTTGTGGCGATTCATGCAAATTTTGCACAAATAAACTACAAAAAAATAACACATTTGGAAAATAAACATTAAATGTTGCTTTGGAACAGGATGTTTGGTGAACAGAATTGTTAAAATAATGTAAATACTGTATATTATGGTTAACACTTTACAATAAGGCTCAATTCATTAACATTAGTTAATACATTGGGTATCATGAACTTTTCTTTTCAAACATTTATCAATTAATTTTATGATCATTTATAAACAAGCCATTTCCAACATGTTGGGATCAAATTTCATTTATATAAATTCATGCACTCAAATTTTTTTTTTTTTTTTTTTTGAAGTAAAATAAATTAATTATTGGTTATTGGAGTATGTTTTAAAATACATTTTCAGTCTTTCTACTTCAAAATGCCATGTTTAATTCAGTGTGTTTCTTTGTAAATTAATTGTGAAATTTACAAAGGGGTTGTGTCTGAGTGCAAATTGTTTCTAAATGTTAAAAATTTAGAAATTAACCTTAACAAAGATGAATAAATGATGTACTGTTCAATGTTAGATCATGGCTCCCAATCTATTAACTAATGTTAAAAATTTATCCTTATTATAAAATTATACACAAGTGTTAGGATTGAATTAAACTGAATTGAAAAGCCTGTTATGTTTAAAAATCATATTTTTTTGGTTTTAAGAAAAAATAAGTAAATAAATATAATAAATTAAGCACTTTAAACGAGCAGGGACTATACTAACATGTGAAGAACTGGTTCTAATTGATAAGTAATTATTTCAGCCCTTGCCCTTTAGTGCACCAGCTCAAACCCCCTCTTGGGGGCGCACTGCTGCGGCTAGGGGTCAAGGGAGGACGGGGTGGTGCTCATACCCAGGTGTGCGAGGTGGGGGAGTGGAACGGAGGCTCATGCTGGTGAGGGTTTGCCTCTGTCCACCCTCCATGCGTCCATTTGGGGATGACATTGAACCAAAACCAGCAGGGCGACCAGCCCCCGGCAGAACAGCTACATGCACTGTCGCTTACCGACAGACCAATTACTTAACGCTAGCATTTACAGTTAGTTCTAACGATTTATAATAGCTATAATCCATACGAAACATTTGGAGAAAGAATAACAAGAGAGAAAATAAGGTAGCATATATAGACACGTCATGCAACACAATGGTAGCTGACTGAGGTGCGATGAAGGACAGGAAAAACGCGCAACAGACACACACACAAGGTTCAGGCATTAGACTAGAAGAGAAGACGAGGGTTGGGTTACTGGTCTTACCGATGCGGTCCAAGCGGTCGATAGCCACGGTTTCGAAAGCGCGACGCATCATGGGATATTCCTCCAAGACTTCATTGAAATGGTCGACAGACAGTGAGAAAAGTCGGCAGTAGGTGTCAGCGCGGACACTAGCTGTACGACGACCTTTCGTCAACAGGCAGATCTCTGTGGAAAACAGATGAATTGAAGATATTACATGTTTTATATAATGGAGGTCACTCGTTGGAGATGGAGGCCGGTTGAGCATCTTCAAGGCTAGCTGGAAATGATTAGCATATAAACATAGCATGAGGGTATGAATTCACGTGATGTATCTGGCTTAATATGTGGCAGGTGGTGCTTTTTTATACACATTTTATAAAAGTTATTTTGTGAATATCAGAAATTAATAAGATCAGTCTTACTGGTTGGTTTTGGAACATTATCAATTGCAGGTCATGTGGCAAAAGCTCTGTTGTGAGGTTATTGTTTACAATTTAATACAATTTTTATCATGGCTTTCCAAATTTATTTTCTATCATCTTCTTATTATAGGAATTAGCCGAATGTCACTCATCTATTGAGCTTTATAGGGCGCTGCTTTGTGTAACTTGGTTGGTGAGCTTTCCAAGAACATGTGTTTTTATAATTAAGAAAAAGTTTGGACTGACTATGCATACCTCAGTACTAAATAGTGGATTATGAAGGATTGTTTGTATCACCTATTTGAATAGTAGTAGTAGTTGTAGTAGTAGTAATAATAATAATAAATTATTATTATCATTATTATATAAAGTATTTTTATTAATTTATAAAACAAACAAATCACATTATTATTATTATTAACAACAATAACAACAACAATAATTTTATTTATAGTTGTTCTTAAAAACAAAAATATTTATATTATTATAAAAAGAACAATAATCAATACTATTTAAACTAAACTGAGCTAGACAATGACGTCACTGAATTCAATAATGAAATACCTTTAACTGAAAATTGAGTGTTTAATCTTATTATTATACATTACTGACACTCTGTCCTCCAGTTTGATACTGTTAAGTGCTTTGACACAATCTGTATTGTTAAAAGCGCTGTATAAATAAAGGTGACTTGACTTACTTGACAATAATAATAATAATAATAATAATAATAAATTATTATTATTATTATCATTATTATTATTATGATTAACAACAACAATAATAATAATAATAATAATAATAAAATTTATAGTTGTTCTTATAAAACAAATAAAAATTATATTATACAAAGAACAACAATCAATAATAATAATAAAAATGATTATTATTATTATAATTTTGTTTATTTGTTCAATTGATTTTTCTTTTTGTTTGTATTTTACAGATACAAATGTAATTATTTGTATAATAACAATAACAATAACATTTATATCTAATTATATGTATTATATAATAATAATAATAATTATTGTTGTTGTTGTTGTATTATTATAAGAAGACAATAGCATTTAAATTATTAAACAAACTTATTATTATTATTATTATTATTATTATTATTATTGAGCTTTCCTATAGCTCAAATAGTAGAGCATGGCGCTAGAAACGCCAAGACCATGGGTTCGATTCCCAGGGAGAGCAAGAGCTGCTCAAATGTGAAAACTGTAACTTCAATGCAAAGTAAGTTGCTGTGGATAAAAGCGTCTGCTAAATGTAAATCATTATTATTAATTTAAGTATTTACATGATAATTATAGAAATTTGGATTTTATTTTACCCAAATACCTAAAATTGCACCCCATCAACGGTTGAGGAATAAGTGTTTCATTGAACACAGTACATACTCAAAGTGTCTCACAGAGAGATTTGTAATGAACCTTGTTGTCAATGAACCTGAGTCACCAGTGACAGTTTAATCTTGTCCACAATTTGGTTTAATCTGTTTTCGGGAAGGAAAAGCCCTTAGTGCTTAGAGAAGATCTTGTGCAAATGGTCCTGGCTTTCACCTTGAGATGTGCATGGGTGCATGCTCTTATATGTAATGTCTGTAAGCTGGAGTAAATAACATATGACTACTGATTTTGTGAATATATTTGCTGTACATCCTGTGCTTCAAAATGACAGATTTGTAGCATTATTTACAGAGTCAAGAGATGATACCCTTGACATTTTGTCCTGGACAGGAAAAATGCTGTGTAAAAAGTCTCTGTGTAGCCCGCGGGACATGCTAACAACACTCTCCAGCTGGGAGTGGGAACAAGGTGTTGGAGTTTTTTCATGGAAAAGTGCCATCTCTCTTGCGTCATGCGGTGCAGTATAAAGGTGAGGATGGCAAAAGTACTTTGAACTTGCCGTTCTATTTCTAATTGGTGCATTAGGCTCAAATGTCACCGTAATGTACATTTTCACAGCCCAATATCAGTGACAGAAAAGTCAAGAGAGATGGAGAGAGTCTGAAAGCAACAACATGATGAAACGTCATGAAATTTCAGATTCCGGTAGTAATTGTCTTACTTTGCATGTCTGTGGCCGGCTGCCAGAGGTGGATGAGTGCCTGAACGAGTTAGCGCCTAAGCTAGCAAATGTGTGAAGGTGTCTCTCTCACCCTGACAAAAGGGCGTCCAATCAACCAGCCCTTCTCTTGGGCCTCTGCAAATGGAAATGACACTTGACCTCATAGCCTTGGAGGTCCGTTGGTTTGGCACGTATCCCAGCTGTGAGCTAACGGACAGGGTTTGCCTTATTTATCGTGATCAACGCTTCACCTTAACTGGCCCTCACCTCACGACACACTGCCAGAACTTTAGTTTACTTACATGGATGCATGAATCACTGCATGTTTTTTTTTTTAAATAATAGTAGTAATAATAATAATAATAACTATTATTATTATTAAAATTAAATCACGGCATGTGTTTTAAGATGCAAGAATCAGTGCAAAGATTTCAGATCATTCCAAAAGTCATCATTATCATCATTATAATAATGTTTTTTGTCTGTATTTATTAGTATTAAACTATAACAACAACAACAATAAATGCATTAATTGTATTAAAAATAATGATATTAATTTTAATAATAATAATGATGATGATAATAATCATAACAACAACTACATTATAATAGTCACCATTATCATAATTTACTTACTTTACAATAGTCATATTTTTCTTAATTTTTTATTCATTATTATTAAAATGAATATTAATTATTTTTATTTATTATATATTTGCCTTTTTTTATTATTATTAAATAATAATCAAATAAAATTAAATAAAATTTAATTATTAAAATTGAACCGCTCATGGTAGTAAAGTTAAAGAATCAGTACAAAAGTTTTGGATTTATAGACCCAATTGCTTGCTTTTCTTTTTAATTTAATAATAATAACAATCATCATCATCATCATAGTAATACATATATTTGTTTATAATTATTAAAATTATTATTAATAATGAATTGTTTTATTATAAATATTATAACTAATTAAAATAAATAGTATTTAGCATTTAGCTAGAATTTGAATTGATTTTTTATTAATTAATTGCTGATAGCTATATATTGCTATTCAGCTATTTGTAATCAGTCAATAAACAAATACTAGCCACTTTTTTCGGAGGAAGAGATTTCCTGACACTGCCAGCAGCTTCGACACACGTTCACCCCCATGTACAAACGCACACATGCCGGCAGCATTCCCGCTACGGGCCAAAATACCAGTAGCAGATGGTTTTCCACTGGAGCAGGTGGCTGGCATCACAGTGCACCCATGCTAGAGCAGGCACAACCTTCATGAATCGTGAGAAAAAATGATTTAATTTAAATTTTTGCTCCCACACTCGTGCAGCTTAGGTAACACTGAAGAACATGTGACATCAAGGTCATTCGGGACATAATCTCTGAATTATAAAACACTGTGTGGCTGTTCTCAGAGTTAAAAGCTCGTGGTTTGTACTGTACATGTCAGTTTGATTTTGGTCCATCTGTACGAAATGATTTACTTGCAGAAATTGCATTGCATTGGCTAGGGTTAATGTTAGTATTTTTTATTTCATTTTGTGCTGTAATTGTGCTTTAAACCATGAATGAATCTGACAAAAACAGAGGAAACAATCTGTTTGTAAGTTTTGAGCTGACCTCCAAAGTAGGATCCGTCAGTGAGTTTCAGCTCTTTGCTGAATTTGGTGATGACGCCGGCCACTCCGTGCTGAATGAAGTACATCTTTTTACCCACGGTCCCCTCGCGAATGATGTAATCATTAGGCTGGAAGACCTCAAACTTTAGCTTACTCAGCATTCCCGTCACAAAGTTAGGGTCTGCATTTGCAAACAGCGGCATGGTGGCCACCAGCTTACGACAGTTAAAGTTCACAATTTCCTGTGGGACAAAACAAGGAAAACACAATCAACAGACATCAAACAGTAAAGGACAAAAATTTAAGTGTAAAAAATGCATTTTTTTACTTATTATTTATTTATTTATTTATTTATCAATCAATATTGATTAATTTTGCATTCACACTCGTCTCAAGACTATCTGTGTACACAAGAAACCACGAAACCGACTCAAAACGATGTAATATACATGCAGAAATACACTAAAAACGGAGAAGAGGATTTGGAGCATGCGCATAAACATTGTGCGCTGTATACTAGCTCATCACAACAACAAGAAAACAAACATGGAACAATACATTTATTAATCTGTGTTAATGTTAGTTAATAAAAAGGGGCCTAATATAGCATTTTTGATGCTTTATGTAATATAAAGATGCAATATTAACAAAAAACAAAACATTTATTTATTTAGGTTGGTTGGTTATTTATTTATTTATTTATCTGAGTTTTTCAATATTCAATCAATAGATGAATAATAAAGCAAAAAAGACATTTAATATTTTTGATATTTTGTGTTTTTTAGTAAAACAACCTAAAAGGTATCAAAAAGTCTTTCTAAACTACAGATTTCAAAGCTTTTTTTCACTTTTTGCTAAGCACTCCTCTGCGACAATCACCAGCCTCTATAGACTGTCTTCCCACTGCATTGCAGTGAGCTTATTTCATGGTCCTCGTGCCCATACAGTCAGTGTCAAGCTCACTTCAGCCATTAGCTGAAAGCCTGATGCATATAATCGTCAGTCTTTCTTGTCTCCATGCTTCTGGGTGAAGTATGTGTTTGTTTGGTGTGGCTTGGGTGTGAAGAATAAATTTGCACTGAGCTTTAAACCGTGGCATAGTCAGAAAAGCGTCAGGAAGGTTCTGACCGCAATCACACAGGAGGAATAATGAGTTTGATAGCCACGTCCAACCCTTTACCTCCACTAGGGAGACAAGCTGGAGACTTTATCTATTTAAAGCTGGTTTGTCACAAGGCGGTGCATGTAAAAATAGCAGCCCTGACCAACTGAGGGAAAGAGAGAGATGGAGGAGCGAGAGAGGGAGGGAGGGAGGTGCTGCAGGGAGTTAAAGGTGTTGTGGGCATGAAGCTGTCAGTGTTATCTCTCATTTTGCTGTATCATAATAGATACTCACTCTGTCTGCTTGATGATCATGATGATATGAGTACTGCATTCTAGGTCATTTTGATACATTGCCAATGCATATATACTGTCTACTGTATGCTAATTTTCTGTATGTACAGAATACCTGGATGACCTTTAATATTTACCAAAATGTGCATAGACCACATTGTGTTGGGTACTGTATCCCACAATGCAATGTGCTTGACCTTTCCATTTTTGTTGTAATATTATAGCAGATTTCAACTATGCAGTATATTTTTCAGATAAACAGTAGATGTTCATCTTCCTTATGACATCTATAAACCTTGAAAGTCTTAATTTTTCTATAAGAACATCTGTGTGTTTTGATGGCTATCAGCTGTGGCTGTTTGGGGGCTGATGTCAGATTTTTATAAGTCAGTCTAATATAAACTACCAATAACCCGACACAGCGTTACTGATACAGATGAGTAAATCTGCCATAGGGCTTAAAGAACTGTACTGTACATGGCATTGAAATAATAACAAAGCAGTGAAGATCTAAGATAAAATGTTTCCTTTCATATCCAAATGAAAGCGATTATGCGTCCAGACAGGGAGATTATCCAAGATCAGCACTTATTTTCTGAGATGCTTAGGTTGAAATGTACCCATGGCCGTATAAGCTCTGACCCTGGGTCAGCACTACTATGAGGTATTTGTGTCTCACCTCTTTGAGCGGGTCGTTGAGCTCGTTAAGGATGCTGTCCTCGTCGAATATCTTTCCCTGGTAGCGATGTTCATAGTAATCGTGGATTTTCTGCCGCATGTCAGCCGGCAGCTTGTGGAAGGACATGTACTGCTCCACTTGCTTGTACTGTAAGAGAAAAAGAGTTTTGGAGTAAAACAAATATATAAACAAATGCTGTAACTGATGCAAGTAAGCAAGGCTTGTAGGAAATAACAGGCTTGTTTCTCCTAGCTGTATTTAATTGACCTCACTGACACACAACATTGCACACCACAGGAGTTAGTCTCCTGCTTCTTAAAAAACAAAACAAAAAACACAATTATTTATTTCCTCAGTTTTACTAATGAATGCAAAAATACATAATTTCTTTACAAATTATTTACTTAAAGTTTTGAAAATATTATTGTTTATTAATTGTTTATGATTCTAATAATACTACAATAATGTAAAATAATAACAATAATCATCGTAATCATCATCATCATCATCATTTTTTAATTATACAGCAAAGACATTAAAATGATCAAAAATGATTATAATATAATAATAAAATATATGAATATATCAAAATATTTATATTTTAAATAAATGCTGCTCTTTTAAATAAAATAAATAATTTATTTTTATTTTATTTTATTTTATGTTTCTATTCATCAAATAATCCGAATAAAATATGTATTCAATTTTCCACAATTACATAAGTAAGCAGCACAAATATTTTCAACACTGATATAATAATAATAATAATAATAATAAATGTTTCTTGAACTGCAACATTAAAATAAATGAATATCAACATAATTAGAATGATTTCTGAAGGACACATGTGACACTGAAGACTAGGGTATTGATGCTGAAAAAAATCTGCTTTGCATCACATAAATAAATAGCATTTTACAGGTATTTTAATTAGTAATAATATTTACTGTTTAATATTAGTATTTTCCTGCATTTTTGATCAAATAAATGCAGCCTTTCCGAGCAAAAGAGACTTTTTAAAAACTTTTGAAGGGTAGCGCAAGTGTGTCTAATGACTAAATGCAATTTAGAGTAGTTTGTAAATTGTATTTCGTTGTTTTCTTCAATTTCGCAATCAAAGTCTGCTATCAAAGTCTGAGATTTTGATACTTACATTTCACCAAATTCATCCAAGACAGAATTATTTTTGCTATTATTGTCTCAGCTGTTTCTATTTTTACGTTCCCCAAGGAATTGCTCCTTAAATGAAACAAAACTCAAAACATTTACCTGAGCTATGAAAGAGCAACCTTGAGCAATGAAATGCCCCTCTGTGCAGGCGTTTGGTGAAATGGTCGTTTTAATTCATGCATGATTTAGTGATGAGCCTTTCAGATGAATCCTGTGTAAACACATCCACACGCACACAGGGAAATGTGCTGGGTCATTGTCTGTGGGCAGGTGGTGCGTGCGGATGAACACTTCCTGTCTGCCAACTCAGCTGATGACATCAGAGCAGGAATGCCTAATCCAGCACCCGCTCCCTGTTGCCTATCTCTGGTTACACATAAATTCAATTACGTATGCTTTCTGTAGCTACGCAGGCTGCCCACTCCATACCGTCACAGGAAATGATACCAAGACTGCCTATATCTGTCCCAGCGCAATCTATTTTAAACTTTTACATTGATTGACTTACATATCTATATCAGCTCTTCTGTTCATGATTAATCAATAAATGCTGTTAGATATATGAACTCTATTTCTGTACGAGCTGTTTTATCTATTCGCTATCAGTGTACCACAAATTCAAACTGGCTGTATTATGATTTTCCTTGCTTTTTGACATACTATGCATTACAGCACATGTCATACTCTCTATTTGTAAAAAGAAGCATGTTGAGGTTTTATGAAATGATAGTAAAACAAATTTTTTTAAATATAACAATTTAATACAACTGTTTACTATTTTTATATATTATAAAATGTTTTTTTTCCTGTGATGCAGAGTGAATTGTCAGTATCCTTACTCCAGTCTTCAGTCACATGACCCTTCAGAAATCATTCTAATCTGATCATTTACTGCTCAAGAAGCATTTTCTATTAATGCTGAAAACAGTTGTGCTGCTTAATATTTTGTGAAATGTAATAAATTGCAATATTAATTAGAATATTACTTATAAGAAAATATGAAATTTTAATTAATATTAATAGAATTAAAATTGTATTATTATTATTATTATTACTTGATGACTAGAAAGTTTAAAAGAACAGCATTTGCAATAGAATTATTCTGTAACATTTTAAAGGTCTTTACTGTTAATTCGTACTGTTAATTATTTTTTACACTTACATTTACTGTTAATTTTTTACCATTTTTACCATTTTAACAATGTCTTTGTTTCAAAGTGTTAAAAAATTTAAAAAAATAAAATAAAATCTTTTGATAAATAAATCAAAATAAATCTTTTGATATTGGTAGTATATTTTCTCAACAACAACATAAAAAAATAAAAAAATAAAATGTAATCTCAATTTGGGTAAAAATGTCTCCATGATCAAACTGCCAGAAGTTGATGTTAAAAATCATTGATTTCAGTTCATTTATCACATTTGATATGGAAGGTTAGATTGAATGCATTGCAGGACAAATTAACAGTACATGATCTGGCACATGTAGTACTCCTTTCACAAATGGAAAATGTAAGTAAAGCAGTGTTTTTCATTTTAGCCAATCATAACAATGCATTTTCTTAGAAATCTGAAAAGCACAGTTGCAAAAACAACCGAGTTAGAGACCGTAAGTAAACATGTTGGATGCAGAACTTTTAATGTTTATTTCCAAAATCAGATTGTTTTACATGGACAGCAATATATGTTTTATGTGATGGCAGTGAGAGGGAAATGCAGCAGCACAGAAACGGGACAGAACAGAAGACCCCGTGATCCTTTATCAGTGCGAGTGAAATGGTTTTAAATAACAATTCTAGCACCAAGCAATTAGACTAATGTTCCAAAACCTCCCCGTCTCTCTCTGCTGAATCAGTGGCGGGGTGATGGCTAGACCCACGGCTACTTACAGTCCCGACAGGAAGTCTTTATCCTTGTCTCTTAGACAGAGGCCTTGAGAATTTAAGAGCTGATGTCTTCAGGCTGTGGGACACTAAGATGGTACAGCCTGCTTTAGCTTGACCATGCTGATTTTAGAATATGTCTCTGAGGAGACTTTGTGTCTTATATATGAAGACTGGAATTCTAATGCACACAAAGGGGTGAAATCACTAACAGTGGTATTTTCAGTGCCAAAACATGAATTTATATATATGTGCAGATTAATATAGAATGTTAATATTTGCCATTTATTTGTTATTGTCCATAATTTGAGAAATAATTCTTAGTTTATTGGTATTTGCCAGAATTTTAATACCTGTGCACCCCTAGCCGTTTTCCCGTTTTCCCATAATTTTTTTTTTCAAGACAAACATGGCTCTTTTCTCTGTAAATTATGCCTACCAGATTATGCTTTATTCACTACACCTCCAGGATATTTGGCTGGACTAGTTAACACTGTGCCGTAATTTCCATAATTCAGGCAATGGAATTGAATGCTAAAACAATGCAAATAAATGCTGCGGGCACAATTCATTCCTAGTGAATTCCCCACATTATGTTTCTAATCTGGACGAGTCAGAGTCAGTGCTGAATATTCATAATATGAGTAAGAGTGACCCGTGGTCAGTCAGTTGGTGGTGGTGCGTGTGCCATCAGCTTCTTGTAGAGATACGGTGAGTCATTGGGCATCAGGGCAAAAGCAAAGCACTGATATGGGCTTCCTTTCTGAGACACTGTCACTGTGTTTATTCTCACACATATACTGAAGACTATGCATGAGAAATCCTCTGTAGTGTACTTTTTTTAAAGCTAGTTGAGAAGCTTGGACAGCAGCTTACCGGCAGGAAGACTATTACATAGGGTGGCCATTTTTATAACAACAAAAATTAGGATGCAGTGAAGATGCAATAAAAACTTAAATAATCCCAAATCTGTATAAGCAGTGGCAAACTTGTCCTGAACTTTTCCATTATGTGCTGATATTTAAATCAATTTCCGCTTACATTTTACTACTTCTACTAACCCTTTTAAATGTATATGTCCCCTTACATTTATTTATTTATTTAAAAATCATTCAATAAATGCAATTACAGTAGAAATATAGGACTATTACAAAGCTTTTACCAATCAAATGAAATCAGGCAAAATTTAGATGTATTTACACAGACTGTTTACACCTGGATAAATAATGTTATAATATTAATGTTATATGTTATAAAATCCAAAATATTTTGAATATAAAAATATGAAATGTTGGAAAAATTATCCTTTAAATATAACACCAAAACTGCCAGTAGGTGGCAACAAGTCACTAGCTGGATTTCTATTGTTTTATAAACTTATTGTGAATTGATGGTGTTTGGTGTAACCAATGTTATGTGACTAAAATATAATTTCTTCCTTTCGCAAGTCATGACATTGGATGTTGGTAGGGTTACGTATGTTGCAGCCATAGCACTAGTCATATTTTTTTTAATCAAAGGAGATGTATGCATGTGTTTTTAGTGAAGGAGCACAGAGAGTTGCTTCTGGGATGCTTCTGAAATGTGCCGCGACGTGATTGGTATATATACAAGCAGTGGCTAGAGTTACCGCAATTGGCTGTGTGGCCACGATCGATATGTCGTGTAAATAAGGGGTTATCCAATCATTAATGGAAAGGAATGCATCTTTTACTTGAGAGCGGCCAAGTATGAAGCAGTTTTTCGAGGTTTTAGTACATTAAATGTATCATGTTTTATGTACGCCAGGTGACCTGTAATTGCAAAAAACTTTTTCCATTGCAGCTTTGCGAAATATTCCTTTTTCGAATTGCCTGAAAAACCACCTCATGCGAGCATAAATATATTTTTTACAATATATGGGAGTTTTTGCGAAATATATACGTAAACCTACCAACATTGGTTGTCATGACTTGTCGCGAAAGGAAAAAATTATGTTTTAGTTGCATAACATGGGTTAATGGAAATATTTTTTTTATCAATAGTTATAAAATATTGCAAAAGTTTAACACATATGTACACTCTAAAAAAATGGTGCTATATAGCACTAAAAGTGGTTCTTTGTCTCATAGTCATAGGGGAACCACTTTTGGTGCTGTATAGCACCAAACTTTGGTGCTTCAGTGGTTCTTCAGCAGTTCTTTGGCATGACTGAGGGGCTATATAGCACCACTACCATATACAGAAACTGTTAAGCTTCTGTATGGTTCTTCAGCAGTTCTTCAGTGGTTCTTTGGCATAACTGAGGGGTTATATAGCACCGCTACCATATACAGAAACTGTTAAGCTTCTGTATGGTTCTTCAGCAGTTCTTCAATGGTTCTTTGGCATGATTGAGGGGCTATATAGCACCGCTACCATACATACCCCTTTTCCACCAAAGCAGTTCCAGTGCTGGTTCGGAGCCAGAGCCTAGTTTCAAACCGGTTCTTTGTTTTTCGACATCCAAAGCACCAGCTCCGAACCAGTAAAAGTGGTTCGTAAGTAGCACCACAACATTGCTGGGCTAGAAGGAAGAACCGCTTGCGTCAGGGGCTGGGGGCGGGGTTACCGTGACCAACAAGACGAACAGAAACTTGGACCGCCATATTTGAAATAGCAGCTAAACGCTAACACGTTTGATTCGCTGTGTTTGGATGCCGATGTAGGTTCGCAAAGCCATGAACATCAATAGCAACGCAACGTTCCCCATTGCTGATAGTTTGTTTAGGCTTGTTCGGGATAGATCGGCGCTGCGCGGACCGGTCGGTGCAGGCCCATCGGGGTGCTGCGGAAGCGACTGGAAAGCAGATGGCTCTTAATGCTTTTGGATCGCTCTCGCGGTGCTTTAGTGTGTTGTGTGCCGATCGATCGATCTGCGTGGCGCTGATGCTTTGTACAGATGCCTGTTGTGCCGCGCTAGTGATCCGAAACACGAAACGTATTCAGTGACGTCAGACCTGGCTCTGTATTGGCTCTTTAGCTTGTGGAAAAGCAACCGGTTCTTAAAGGGTTCGCCAGTCGAACCAACTAAGAACCGGCTATAGCACTGGCTCTGAACTAGCACCTGGTACTGCTTTGGTGGAAAAGGGGTAATATAGAACCTGTTAAGTTCCTGTATGGTTCTTCACCGGATCTTTGGCATGACTGAGGAGCTATATAGCATCGCTACCATATACAGAACCTGTTAAGCTGTGTATGGTTCTATAGTGGTTCTTTGGGGTGATTTAAGGTGCTATATAGCACCACTGCCATACAAAGAACCTGTTAAGCCCCTTTAAAGGTTCTTTATGAGCCAGAGAACCACTGTTGGTGCTGTTTAGCACCATTTTTGTTGAAGAAATACAATGCAGTACGAAACCTCTTATGGTTCTACATAGCACCAAAAGTGGAGCCAAGAACCACTTTTAGTGAAGTGACATACTGCCAAGTATGGTGACCCATACTCGGAATTCGTACTCTGCATTTAACCCATCCAACGATGCACACACACAGCAGTGAACACACACACGGAGCAGTGGGCAGCCATTTATGCTGCGGCGCCCGGGGAGCAGTTGGGGGTTCGGTGCCTTGCTCAAGGGCATCTCAGTCATGGTATTGAGGGTGGAGAGAGCGCTGGACATCCACCTACAATCCCTGCTGGCCCGAGACTCGAACCTGCAACCTTTGGATTACGAGTCCAACTCTCTAACCATTAGGCCACGATTTTAGTGCTATATCAGCTACCGATGATTTGTTAAAAACGTTGAATCACTAAGAAACAAAACAAAACTGTTGATTGGAGTCACAAATGTTCTGCTTTGACTGTTTGGAACTATTTTGGAGTCAATATCTAACATGTAGGTCACATAGAACCATGTTTAAATCTATTTGTTTAGTAATTATATACCACTGGATAAAGTATAAAATAGTGATGAATGTAATAGGAGGACAAATGAGCATCTAACTCAAGGCTGTGCAGGTAGGACATAGTATTTCAAAAAAGGCTTAAAACCGGACAGATGGCCACCCTACCCTTACACATACACATATTTAAACTTTGGAAAAACACGAGCTGGAGACCAAAAACTCCAGAAACTCCAGAATCTCATCCATTTTAATCAGAGTCTGCTTAAATACACACACACACACACACACACACACACACACACACATACACACACACACACTTCAGAAAGCGGAATCAGGGGATCATCCTGTTTGGTTTAACGGATTGTCACAGCCTGGTGACGACAGCACCTGTGAATAAACATTGTCTTGCACACTGCAGGCCAGTGACGCTGTGGTAAGACAGCGGGTAGCGACGAAAATGAGGGCGAAAGCAAAAAACGATGTCACTTCTTGTTCTACATTGATTACAGCGTGTCTGTCAGGACATGATAAGGCCTGTTCGTGTTTGCAGTGCGTTGATTTATGCTGAACTCACAAAGACGGGAAACTTTTTGGTAGGTGGTTTGGGAAGTGCAGCCACTTTTAAAGGAGCAGTCCTGAGGTGATGAGATGCCACATAGAAGTCAAGCTGTTTTGGGCATGTGGCTTAAAGCACAAATATCATTGGTACTGCCAGAGCAGATAAACTCATTTCATCCTGGGGGATTTCATAAAGCTTGCTTACATGGACTTCATGATTCCCACTGAGGTAATGCTAAAATGTTTCAGCCGTCTGTATGAATGACAGCTGGCGTTCTTTTAGTGCCAGCGGCATGTTTATATATCCGCTTCAAAAAGGCCATCGACACATGATTTCCAGCCTATTCCTGAAGACATGTGCCAATGTTCCTGAATTTGATTTTTTTTTTGCACAATCCTTTTCCTTCATTCCTATTCTGTCCTGTTATTTTCCCTTTTTCTTACCATTTCCTGTCCCCTCCTTTTCCCTTTCCTGCCCTTTCCAATTTCTTTTCATCTTCCTTCCTTCATTCTTTTCTGTTCATTCTTTTTCTTTTCCCATCCTATTTTCAGAGTCCAGTTTTCTTTCCATTACCTTTAATTTTCTATTTTCTTTCTTTCTTTCTTTCTTTCTTTCTTTCTTTCTTTCTTTCTTTCTTTCTTTCTTTCCTTTCCTTTCTTTTGTATATTTCCTTTCCTTTCTTTCGTATATTTCCTTTCCTTTCCTTTCCTTTCCTTTCCTTTCCTTTCCTTTCCTTTCCTTTCCTTCTTCCTGTCCTGCTGCCTTATCCTTTTATTGTCTCACTCCTTCACATTTCCTTTTCCTGCCCATTTAATTATCAATTTCATCTTCCAGTCTTCCTTTCTTCCTTCTCCCCTTCCTGTTCTGTCTTTTTTCCTTTCCATCTCATGTCCTTTTCATTTTCAAATTGTCTTTCATCTTTCACTCTTCCTTCCTGCCTTGCTTTTCCACTTCCTGTTCTGTTTTTTTCCTTTTCCATACATTTTCTTTTGTAGTTTCTTTCCATTTACTGTTCAGTTTTCTTTTTCCCTGTCATTGCACTATTAATTTCTCTCTTTCCCTCATCCGTTCTTTTTTCCATATCCTTCCCTTTTTCTTTCACGTTTTGGCCTTTCCTTTTTCCTGTCATTTAAATTACCTTGTGTTATTTTTCAGTCTTCCTTTCTATTTCATTTCCTGCCATCTTTTTGCTTCTTTCACACTCTTTCCATCACCTTTCCTTTTCTATTGCTTCCCTTCCTTCCTTCCTTCCTTAATTCCTTCGTTCCTTCCTTCCTTCCTCCCTCCCTCCCTCCCTCCCTTTCTTCCTTTCTTCCTTCCTTACTACCTCCCTTCCTTTCCTTGCTGTTCTGTCTCCTCCTCTTCCTCTTCTTGTCATTGTACTTTCAATTTCCTGTCCCTTCCTTTTCCTTTTTTGTGCCTTTTTTAATTTTCAGTTCCCTTTCATCTTCTAGCTTGCTTTCTTTCCTTCCTCCATTCCTTCCTACATTTTCCCATTCCTGTTCTGTCCTATTCATTTTCCTAAGGTTTTGCTCTCCTTTTTACCACCTTTTATTTTTCCATTTACTTTTCTCTTCTTTCCTTCCTTTTTATTATCTTTCACGTTACCTTATCTTTTTGCTCCTTTTCTTTGTGTTAATACCAGGCTTGTTCAGATTTTTCCTCTCCACTACATCTCGTGCAAAAGCACAGAAAGCTAATCCATGTTCGGGTTTATTATCAGCGTGGGAACAGAAATGCTCTGACAAGATTAGGTTTATCACCACTCTCTCTTTTTTTCCATTTCTTCTTGCAGAAGCGGTCATCACATTAAACGTGTGCTGGGCTCTGGTAGGGCTATATTAGATGTCAGAAAGCCTGTCTGCATCTCCCCTGCGTCTCAGGTGCTTGCGGCTGCCCCTCAAAGTGAAGAGACAACACAACTACCCAAAAAGTGTTTTGTTCCACCAAATTGCAAAGTCATCTGGTTGGGGAGGATAGACTGTGGTGCTCATGCGAGGCGGATGATAATACAGATCTCCTAATTTGCTACGAAGGAAGATGAGAATAGGCAAGATGATTTGAGGTCATAATGCCTTTTATTATTCTGTCCTTTTGAAGACTAGAATCTATATTTTGTATCCTGTTAAAGTAAAAAACACACAAAATAAACCATCTTTTGCAGGTCTGTTGCACATGTTGCTGCAATCTCAGAAAAATAGGAGCACAGCAAATGCATTCAGTGTTTAAATATAATTAGTTTCTTGTATCAACATTGAATACATAGGCCTATTTATTAGCAATAATAAAATATTTGTTGCATATCATATATTGCATTATAATCCATGATAAGGGTTATTTATATAACATAATGTGCAATATAAATGTCACTATTTAGCATTCCCCTCACGTCATGATCATAAAATCAAAACGACCTTTTCTTTTTCGCCCAGCAACAGCAAATTTCAGACGCTTTTTTTTTTTTTTTTCAAACAAAACACTGACAACATCAATGCCGTGAATTATCACCTAGTCAATGCTGTCAGTCATGACCGAAGTCCAAAGATATATATCACACAAACTGACATGTAAAAGGCTGTTGATGTCGCAGTCTGCTTTGAATTTCAAGCTCTTACCAGGGACACTGAAGAATCTGACAAGCAACAATCATAAGTATAGAAAAATAGGTGTGCACCTGGCTTTAGATGTCTTGTAGCATCCAACAAACAATGCACCTTTTTTAACCTTTGCATTCAATCCCACAACAACATGTATTCATAAAGCATTAGAAAACAGGACTGATGATCTGACAAGGGATTCTAGCAGTTTATGCTGTTTTGAAGAAGATCCTGGCCTTGCTCTCCTGCTGTGGAATGCTCTGTAAATGCCAGGAAAAATGGCTGTTTACTCCTAAACTGCTATCAGAAATGACATCAGGTGAATAAGGTGAATGTTGACCTCACATCAGAGAAACTTCTTCTCAAAGCGTTCTCCTGCTGATCTTCTTTGATCTTGCACTTTGAAAGAACTCTCTGCTCAGCACACAACCATGTGCCGTGGCTGCTCTCTGGGTCTGATCTCATCCATGTGCTGGTTTGATCTGCTGATCATAAGAGATCTGCTACTGCAAAGCGACAGACGAGTGGACTGATGAGAGATAAGGCCGCTGGAGTGTGGTTATCTTCCATTAGTCGGCTTTCTTATGCTTGTCTTTGCAAATGGATCAGCAGATAGGATCGGCAATGACAGTGCAAGAGCTGAGTCAGAAAACAGATCTTTGAGATCTCATAAAACCACTGATTACAGCATTTATTATTATTGTTATTATTATTATTACTACTACCATTACTACTAATCATATTAATATTAATATTTAGTTTTCTAATTTCTCAATTTATTTAATATTGTATGGTAATTAATTAGTATTATAAAAATGTGGCAATAAATATATTAATAATAATAATGTGCTTATTATAGTTTCTATTAATGCATTTATTAATCATTTTGTAATATGATAATAATTAATTTTATAATAATAATAATAATAATAATATTTAAAATTACAATCTCCAGCAGAGTTTTTCATAGTTACAATATATGTTAGTTTATTATAATGTATTCTTTAATATTATATGGTAAATATGATAAAATATGGCAACAAATACAATAATAATAATAATAATAATTAGTATTAAGGTAATACAATTGTAATAAATTATATATATATATATATATATATATATATATATATATATATATATATATATATATATATATATATATATAATATTGTGTTTTAATATAATATTGTATTTTTGTAATTTAATAATATTTATAATAATAATTTATTATCAATACTATTTTTATTTAGTTAGGCCAAACTGTAAGGAAGTGAAAAAGAAATGAGGAAAAATTTATAATATTAATAATAAATCTAAGATTCTGACAGTTCTGATTAAATATGCTTAATTTCATTTTATATTTTATTTCATTCAATAGTAAATAGTATTGATAAAAATACTCAATATAACTGAAAATTCAAACTTTTTCTCAGTTTTATCTTATAAGCAATACACAGCAAGGCAGTTCATTAGAGTTTAGCATCCCAATTAGCCAGGTCAGTGCTCTAGATTGTTTCATGTATTCTTTTTTTAGTTTTGATAGTGCTTTAATTACCATGCAGAACTTTAGCTGTCAAATAGTAAAAGGCTAGTTAAGCTAGTTAAGCAGCCTGGTTGGGACATCTAAATAAGACACCGCATGCTAGCGTTCAGCGACGCTGTTCTTCTCGGAAGTATGGACCAGTGACATTGGCTTTGTCATTTGACCTCTGCTGTTTATATATAGTGACCACTGAAAGGCCTGTTCAATATGAATGCCATTTGCAGATCTATGGGCAGGGGAGCCGTATCTAATATCCATTTGAAATGGAGCCAGATTTTAATTGGCATTATGGCGGGATGAAACCACAGCGGTGACATTGCGATCCTAAATGGAAGAGGAGCGTGTGTCTCGTTTGTGTCGAATGTTACACGGCCTCCGCAAGGTCAAAAAATCATATTTAAATTGTAGATAAGAGTCCGTGCCGGGACAGGCGGAGAGATGTAAATTCACCGACGCCCTTTGTCCGTTTCAGACCGCTGTGTCATTGTCATGGTGAAGGTGACACGGCTATGTGTGCATCTCAGATAAGCCTGTGCACGGTGGCCATGACAGGGAAACTGATGGTACGCATGAGCCATGGATGTGTGCAGCACCCTGTTTTCCAGAGGAATCTCATTAGCTTGGAAATCCCACACTTTGTTCCGCTAAAGGGTTTCAGCTAAATGGCTTTGCCAATCAAGAAGATGTAAGGGCTGGCTGTAATGAGAAAATGCAACTTTATGAATGCGAGTAAATTTCTAGATGGTATTTTAAAACCCTGTAACAGCATCACAAATGAGCTACCATGAAAATATCTCTGTATATAGATTGGATCGTATGTCGGAATGTGTATATGCTTCTACAATAAATTTAGAGGATGCTGACATTTAGTTGGTTGTTTGGCAGATAATTTATTTCCTAAGGCACCTTATAGTGCACTTTAAATGCAAACAACTTTGTCTCAGGTGTTAAATTTCATTGGAGAAATAGAAATGGAAACAAAAGAGACATTCTTTGATATACAGTAAAAGCTTAAAGTTTAAAGCAAAATACCAAATGTTTGGGGTATTTTTAATGTTTTTGAAAGTCTCTTACCAAGGCTTCATTTGTTTGATGAATGTGTTACAGTAAAATTGTCAATCCTCTGTCGTGTGTGTCATGTGTTCCCACCTCTTGTGTCCGTATTTGGTTTGTTTCCTGTCCTTGTTTAGTGTGATCATTAGTTAATTCTTGTCCAGCTGTGTTGGTGTAATTAGCCAGTGTATTTAAGTTCCTGCCTGTCTCATGTCGTCTGGTCTACTCGTTACCCCTGAATAATAGGGGAATAATACCCCTGAATAATGGCTGAATAATAGTATTAATTTCCTTAATATAAAATAAAATAAAACTAAATTATGTTAAACATACTGTCCCAAACTTTTGAATACTATGTATGTGGATAGTATAGGCAACTCAGATCTTGGTCTTGGTCTGGAAGAATTTTATGACAAATGTGTTTATTTTGATTGGAGACTTTTGCAGATTTGTCAAATCTGAGTTTAG
This sequence comes from Barbus barbus, assembly GCF_936440315.1. Taxonomy (NCBI): domain Eukaryota; kingdom Metazoa; phylum Chordata; class Actinopteri; order Cypriniformes; family Cyprinidae; genus Barbus; species Barbus barbus. The sequence goes on along the minus strand of NC_136721.1, from coordinate 20,642,972 downwards.
TTTGAGATCTCTTCAAAATCTCTCAGAGATATACTTTAAGTAAAGTTACTGGAGTATTTTTTCAGTGACTATTGGAGAAACGTCAGCAAAAGTCTTCATTTGTTCACTAGATCTTGATTTCAGAACTTATCTTTGAGACATTGAAATCTCTTCAACACCTCTAGAAGTAAGACTCAGTTACCAGGCTCTTTTTCTAAAGGAACATTTAAGAAACCTAAGAAAGTCTTAATGTTCTATTTATTTAACCTCTTGAGAAAAAAATCAAGATATTAAAAAGGTCCCATTTGTGATATTTCTTTACTAAGTGTGTATTCAAACATTTCACTGGTGGTACACAGTCATAAAAAAGTACTTTTAGAGGAACAACATCTTTTTACTGGGTCAGGACTTTTTAAAATGTACAAATTCATAGAAGATATGGTGCAAATATGCACTTTTTGAGGATATTGTCCTGTGACAAGCTTACTAAAAGGTACAATCTTTCTCTGACAGTGTTCTGTATGTTTTCTTTTTCATTTAGTCTGTGCCAACTCCCTGGAGCACAATCCCATTCTCTCTGTTTCAATCTCGTCTTTCCACTCATCCACTGTAATGGCATTAAACAAAGAACCTGATGGCTCGTGTTGGCATGACGTTGCGTGTGTGTTGTGACATTAACCCGGCTCACTGAGGTCGGGTTTGCCACCCAAACAAAGCCCAGATGAGATAAGCCCCCCTTCTCTCATGGGACAAAGCAGCTCTGGCTCCCATTGCGCAGCATGCTTTGGCCTGGAGAGAGTTTTTGCCGTTCACTTGGGATAAATCCTCTTTGAAAGCACAGGGATATAATGATCCACTAATGGTACAACAAGCCCTCAAAGACAAGGCACTAGAATGAGGGACAATCTGCCAATCCGTCCTCTCATGATTTCTCAGAGAGAAAGTGGCATGCTGTTTAGAGGAAGTGAAATCGATACACAGTGGCATCTCTGAGTTGATGACTTAAGTATCACAATCCTCAGTTGAGCTCAGTAATGAACTACACAGCTGAGGTCAGAGAACTGCAGGAATGTGCCAAGCAGCGACAGCATTGTTTCAGAAACCTGTGCAGGTGAGAGTTTATTGTTTGAAGTTTGTTTACTACTGAACTTATGCTAGACTTTAAAAACTAGATTTGTATAACAATATTTCTTGATTAGAACTGATTAAACTATTATTATTATTATTATTATTATTATTATTATTTTAATAATAATAATAATTATTATTATTATTATTTTATAGTCAAAATAATACTTTATTATTTATTAAAATAATTAATTAAACATAAATTAAATTCATATTCCTGTTTATTATTATTATTATTATTACAATTTCTCCTGGTTCTTAATAACAACAACAACAACAATAATAACCAAGAATATGAATTACTAATATTTATTATTATTATTGTTATTGTTATTACTACAATTCCTCCTAGTTTTGAATAATAATAATAATAATAATAATAATAAAGCAAAGTGTTTTTGGATAATAAAGAATATGAATCACTAATAATCAATTTTCTTTTATTATTCAATAATAATAATAATAATAATAATAATAATACACTTAATCATAATATGTTTGCAAAAATAAAGAATATTTATTACTAATTAATAAGAATCAATTTCCTTGATTTTTCAATAATAATAACAGCAATAACAATAAAACAAAAGACAATTTTCATAATCATTAAAATAATCAAATCATTTCGGTCATACTGCTCATCCAAACATATCCAATAACTGTAGCCCTGTAGATGTAGATCAACCTGTACATGTTGTCTGAAGCGTGCAACCCATGTAGCAGAGGTAGAGTTTCTTTGAAGTGAGATCAATATTGATGTCATTCTTGAATGATTGATGAGCAATGAGCTCATAATGTGATACATGATGATGATGATACAGATTACTACGCTGTCAAGATGTTGTACCATTACATGCACGTCCAGCGAAGGCACGGTGGTGTACATATCAAAATAACATGTGAATACCTCCAAACAAAGCAGCCAGGTGAATGAAACCAATGAGGCTGCGCTTACCTTCTCCTGGTACTGCCGTCGAGACGAGTCCAGAGACTGGATGAGGGCTGTGGCGTGACCCACGAACATGGCGTAACAGGTGGCGCCCACAATCATGCTTAACATGGTGATCCAAAGGTCCGACATGCTGACGGGCGCTCTGGCTCCGTACCCAATACACAACATGTGACTCATGGCCTTAAATAGAGCGTAAGAGTACTGCTTTCCCCAGGAGTCGTTCTAAGAGAGCGATAGAGACAGAGACGACAAGATGACACAAAAAGAAAGAGTCAGCAATAGAAAAGCAGGTGGAGTGAATTTAACATGTACGCTTGCAGGCAAAATATTCAGTGTATCAGTGAGTATGCATACAGCATCCTGCCAACTTGACCTTCATGCATGGCAAACTATCTCTCTCCATGCTTCTTCCCTGTATTCTATTGTCTGTATTTCTACTTTTCTGTATTTCTATTGTATTTCCTGTGCCTTTTATTTGTTGTAATCCAACCGTCCACCTATATATCTCTGTTTTATTTTATTTAAATTTTTGTCCAATGTAATATTCCATTTGATTTTACATCTTTAAAGTTACTTGTAACACTTACAACTAAGCAACAAACAACCAATATTATATAAATTAATACAACAAAATATATTTTAGAAATGTATATAGTTTTATGTATTATTAATTTTATTATTATTATTAAATTTATTAATTTACATTTATTTGTACATGTATTATAATGATTTTTAAATGGTTTTATTTGTGTGGGAAAAAATATGCTAATAGTTACAGTAAATAGTATATATGAAGAGTTCAGATGCAAAAGGCTTTAAGTGCCGTTTGAAATTTTCTTCTAAAATTAGTGTTTTTATCAGGCTCCTGTGTTTATGTTCAGTTATTTCACCTAAATGGCAATAAAAAGAACCTATTCATTGCCATTAAAGTGAAATTTCTGAACCTACACATGAGAGCCTGATAAAAATACTCATTTTAGAAGAAATTTTCAAACGGCACTTAGAGGCTTTTGCATCTGAACTCTAATATTAAATTTGAAAATAATTATACATTTTTAAAAATAAAATATTTAGCTTTTTTACACACTGTCTGACGATGTTCTTTATTATAAAAATTATATTTTTTTCTTTGAGAAAATACTCCATCTCTGCACCATCTTTTTAGTCTCTTTGTCATTTGCAGTGGGGTGTTAAAAGAAGTGATGGCTTTGGTGTCTGCTAATCAACTTGGATTACTTCCATTAGCTGCCGTCAGTTGATGTACGGCTCTGTGGATCCCTCATGCCGGACGGGAGAAGAAGAGCAAGGACACTTTCAGTCCTCTCACAGGCTATTAGCGCAGCTGATTTTAATGGAGAACTGTGCGAATAGAAAGAGACAAACTGTACTGCAGATGTACTGCAGCGTGTCTGACCCTACTCACAATCAATACATCAGCTCATGAAAACAAGGCTGAAACTTTCCAGGCATTTTTTGTTGTTGATACTGTTATTTGTAGGCTTTTTTATTTATTTATCTATTATTAAATCATTGTTTTGAAATATCAGTGTATAATAAAAATAGTATTAGGCCGTGTTCACACTTGGCGTCTTTTTGGACTAGAAAAAGTTGACAAGAGCGTTTTTTAATGAAAAACAAAGCTGGCAGCGTCTGTTACAAATAGCAGCCGAGAGCGTCTTTTGTTGCCATAGCAACAGCTGCAACAGTAGCCTAGCGCTGTGTACTGCAGAAATGTCAAGAAAGAGTAAAAAGTTGGCTCTTGCGTTGGCTTTTGAAGTTAACGGGAAAGAAAATGTCGATTCACAACGACGTTTGTGGGGGCACGACATTATACGGGGAAGGAACTAGTACAATCAGTCTATCTACCGGCACCTTCTCCATTTTTCTTCTTGTTGTTATGGAAATGACAGATCTCGCTACTCGCTTGTCATTGGTCAGCTGTCAAAAAGGCGCTTGACGTAAGGCGTTTTTTTCAGAAAAGTAGAATTTTTTTCAACTCGAAAAAACGCTCTGAGCTGCAGAAAAAGACGCCAGCGGTGCCGTTTTAAAAAGCGCTCAGGACTTTTTTGAAAACACGGTTTACTCCATAGGATTATAATGTAAAACAGACGCCGGCAGCTTCGAAAAAGACGCCAAGTGTGAACACGGCCCTAGTTGTCTAGAAAAATAGAATTAGTTATTTCTCTATTGAAAGCACAATCTTGTAAGACTTGAAATATTATGTGCTTTAATACTTTTTTATTTTTTTTATAATAATAAGCTATTTCTTATTCCATTTGTTTGTAAAATCCCTGTTGAATCAGCATTGGATATTTTTGGGAGGTCGTACCAAATGTAGCAGTACTCTGTTTAGGTCAGATGAATTTGCTTCTCTGATTTATTTTACACCCAGAAGCTATTTTCAGTTTGCTCTGTCACTCCTCAATGTCAGCATTACTCACAGACATTAGTTAACTGAGAGCACGGACTAAAACAAGACCCATATGACTCCCGATGGCCTCAGCTCCTCATGTTTTTGTGAAGCTCGCTGGAGGGATGCGAGGATGTGACAGTTCCATGTTCATGGATGGAGTCTGGAATGGAATTGCTGACTGTCTGAATATCTTCCTGCTCATTTTGAAGAGGAAAAAGTGCTGAGGAAGCTGACAAATGCTCATTCAAGCCGCTCTTAAACCTGCATAGCACTGCCTGCCAACCCACAGTGCTCTCAAATGTTAGCCGGGATGCTAGTATCACGCACGCTAGTTCCGCTGAGTGTGTGCACCTGTCAGAATAACCTCAGGAAAATGCTCTTGATGTGCTCGCTTTCTCTCTCTACGGTTGTATTAACTCCCTCCAATACTGAGTCACCTATAACTGCCAAATCTAATCTCTATGCTGACTGCTGATTTCTTTCAAAGATTGATGGAAAAATTAAGGCGTAATTGCACACATAGAGGTTTTGCACACAAAACTGCATCATATTAGATATTCCCTATAGCATTCTATGCTGGAATGACATCGAGAACCATGCCGTCATTGCACATCATACTACATTTGCTGAAAAAAATAAATGTCAGTGGTTGCCAGGGCGAGTCTGTTGCTAACATATTTTCTGTTGTGTCATTATGTGGTTGTTTAGGTGTTCTGAGTGGTTGCTAGGGTGTTGCTAGGTGGTTGACATAGTTTTCTGGGTGGTAGCTACAGAACTGCTAGGGAGTTCTGCGAATAGTTGGAAAGGGACAGAAAATGACAAGTTTCAAGAAACCTTCCAAAAATGTTCTAAAAAATTCAGTAAATTTCTGGAAACTTTCCAAAATTTGACAATTGTTTCCCCCAAAAATCCTGGAAAATTTCCATAATTTTACCATAAATGTTCTGCCCCTTTGCAACCATAGTTCTGAGTGGGTGGCGTTGCTAGGGCATTGCTAGGTGGATGATACAATTATCTGGATAGTAGCTACAGAATTGCTCAGGAGTTCTGAGTAGGGTTGCAAAGGGGCAGAAAATTACCAGTAAATTTAATATTATTAAATTTAGAATTTTGGAATTTTACCATCCTTTTTTTTTTTTTTTTACCCCTTTGCAACCCCAGTTCTGAGTGGGTGGCATTGCTAGGTGGTTGATATCGTTTTCTGGTTGGTTGCTACATAATTTCTAGGGTGTTCTGAGTGGTTGCTTGGGTTTTGCTAGGAGGTTGAGTTTTCTGGGTGGTAGCTACAGAATTGCTAGGATATTGCGATGTTGTTGCTAGGGTCTTGCTAGGTGGTTGGTTTTCTGAGTGGTTGCTACAGAATTTCTAGGGTGATCCTATGTGGTTTCCAGGGTGTTGTGAGTTGTTGCTAGGGCATTTCTACAGTGTTGCTATGGGGTTGCTATGGTGTTCTGAGCGGTTGTTAGGGTGTTGCTAGGTCATTGATAGGGATTTCTGGGTAGTTGCTAAAGCGTTGCTGTGGTGTTCCCATGTTGTTGGTAGGGTGTTGTAGGTTGTTCTGGGTAGAACTTTTAGGGTGCTGTTATGAGGTTTCTAGGGTGTTCTGATGGATTGCTAGGGTGTTTTGGGTGCTGGGTGCATCATTGCATGGGTGTTCCAATGTGGTTTCTAAAGTGTTCTGAGTGGTTGCTAAGGCGCTGCTAGGATATTGCTAGGTGTTTGCTATGGTGTTCTAAGTGGTTTCTAGGTGGTTGATAAGGTTTTCTGTGTGGGTTCTTATTATCCCAAGTCAAAACCAAGTTTTATTCTGATCCGGTCCTTAGATATGGCTCAGGCTTTGTGACAACTGCAAATAATTAAATTATTAAATCTTTCTGGAAGAGAATCTGGTTTGTAAATGTGGGTTTGTGTGTGTAATTCCCAAAGGATCTTCCTCTGTAGTTTCTGATGACCAGATGTCAAGAGAAGGGATCCGTCCCAATCAGACTCACTCCATAAACACCTACAATCACTCATCCTCTGCACTCAGACACTGTTTTAACTAACACTTCATACCAGTGTATTTGATAGCTGTGGGTCCTTAAGTGGTCTGCCGATGATTAGAAGAGCCCACTTGGGAAATGTGTTGATTGGCTGATAATCTGTGTATGTTATAGTGTTACAGTAGGTGTCATAGCCAGACAGCACCATGTAGAGCATCACAGAGGGAGACGGCATACAAAAGCAACTACACACCAGGTGTTTACGTGTGTCCGTGTATTGCTTGGGTCATAAGAGAGGCAGTGTGTTAACATGATTTAACCATGGTTAAGGGATTATTTAGGGATATAAACAATTTTTCAAAGTAATATAATTAGCCTAGTAATACAGAATTGAAAAATGTAGCTAAGCTAATAGCACTGTTATGTTTAGCTAGTTGCTCCAATACTGTTGACACATAAACATTTCCTTTCACAAATTTGTGCTTTTCTTTGTGTGGAAAATTCATTCTCTTGTTCAACAACGGAAATCAAAGGGGTGTCGGAAACCTGTGAAGTTCTTTCTCCAGTGTATCAGAGCCGTGGCTCTCGTGTGACTGAATGTGCGACCGCTCTCCTCACCCAGGTGTGACTCTCTCAGACGTGACCAGACATGCAGTAATTGAAATTCAATCCGATTCCACCATTCCAGCTAATCACACGCTACGTTACCAGGCCCAGTGTGTCAGAAAAGGATAATCAGGGGCTCGAATAAACCACCTCCACCTGAAGAGACATTTCTATGTAGGCATTTCTATGTATGTCATTTTCTTAATCTTCTAAATGTTTAAACAAGGAAAGTGTAGAGAGTGAAAGATCTTGGAGGTTTTGAACCCTGTTTCAGTTATTTTAACAGTGTATGTGCTTCTAAAATAATGATGTTGAAAAAGACATAAGAATAAAGGGGAGGAAGTTACCATGCTAAAAAAAAAGCACTCAGAGCACCATATTATTTTTGCCCATTCACATTTCCATTTCCATGTTTAATTAATGTTTATTATGGGATTGGTTGGGCTAAAAATCTGCGTTTTATGATTGAGAAAACATGCAATAATAATTATTTAATATTTAAAAAATGTATAAAATTTGACTGCAAATGAAAATAAATGCAGCAAATATTACATTTTATTATTTTACTTAGCTGAAATTAAATTTGTTTTATTTGTATTAAAGCATAAAAAGTATCTCTAAACACAAGTGTTTTAAAATGTTATTTAATTTTATTTTGAATTGAAATTGAATTGATTTTTTTTTTTTTTTTTTTTTTGGCCAGGACCACAATCTGTAATTTCTTTTTCGACACTGGATAGTTTTCTGGGTTCACTGTCAACTAGCAGCTCTTGTCCTCTTTTTATCTTCTGGTTTCTCCCTCTATCTATCTCCTTCTACCTTTTTAACCAATCTGTTTTTCTTCTTCTCTCACCTTTTCTCTTCTCTCCCCTCTGTATTTCTCCTGATGGATGCAAGCTGAGCTATCTAAAGTGACGTGTGAGATAAAACGAAAGGCCAAGCAATCGTCTCAACAGGCCTCTTGAGAATTAAAAGCAATCTTTTACCAGCTCCCAAACCCCTGTTTTATCCCTTACATCTGGTAATTAATTACTATAACAAGGAGACTTTATTAAGTAAAAGTGTGAGCTATTGATTTGGCAACATCTCAGGAGACACAGCAAAACTGATGGAAATCAAAGTTAAAGGACCATTGCACATTATACACAGTTTATCAGCAGCATCTGAGGTGGTCGATTACCACAGAAAACACTTTTGACAAAACTGTTTTCTGTGCTAATCGATACAGATACTCTAGAACTTAACGTAAATCAATTTCAAATAAATTTTTACAAACCAAATCACATTTCCGTTACTGTAATCCAGTCAGGGAGTTGCTAAACTCTCAAAAAGGGTTTAAACATCATGATTAAGCCAGAAGAAAGATGTTTCCGAACATCTGGCTCTACAAAGGTCCGCCTTTGTGCCTTGAGTATGTGCCAAAAAGACAAAGCTACGTTTTTCCTTTTGTTTAGGACTACTTACTTTTCATAAACCCGAGAGGATTAATGATCTCTTACTCCTTCTAATTTGGTTTTCTGCAATGTTATCTACTCTCATAATCTCTCACAAAATGACTCCTCGTTATGATCGTCTCTTTATAATTGCCTTGGGAAATGCAGTGTTTTGTTCATAATGGAATACTAGCATATTGTTCACAGTATGCAGGTACTGTGCAGTATACACTGATTACAGCCTATTAATTTTTAACAGCCTATTATTTAAGTTGTATGTGAAACAAAATAGTATGCATTGTTAAATGATGAACAGTGGTATGCTACCTGAAATAAAAGCAGGTATTTTTGCATTTTACTGGTTTGTGTAAAAACACGGTAGTCCAATCAAATAATGAGTGAAAATGGAAATGGTAAACAACGGCTGATATTAATGCATTGTATGGTATTTTATGCAACCTGCTGTGGTCACTAAGTTGTAACTCTTGAAGATATTGATAATACAAAATTTGCGAACTGCTATATTTAATTAAAATCGTAATTTTAAATAAAGCGCAAGGCAATATTTGATTGCCTTGATCTAAAATAACAAAAAAACTGAAATATTTTTTTTTAATTACACATAACAAAATATAACAAAATTAAACTACTCCAATGATTCAAAATATTATTAAAAACTATAATAGTACCTCAATTATGCTAAAATAATGTTGACATACTGTGCCCAGTATACTGTAAAAACAGTAAGTGATATACTAGTAAAGCATTGCTTTGCTGATATTTTTACCATAAAAATGGAAAAACAGGGCCCCCTATCCAAGCCCACCTGCAGCAAAAAGTAACCTCTTTATTCCAAATAGACATGGGTCTTTTACATGCATTTAGGACAAAAACGAGAATACGGGAGGATACCGTTGGAGCTTACAGTGTACATTATGCCGTGCATTGTGGGTGAGAAGTTTAAGCAGGAAGATAATGAGTCAGGTAGTAGCGCTTCTTATTATAAATAAGCTGGAAATCACCTTTGTTCTACTGGGCTTTTCTCCTCTGATGAGCTACAGTGCAATAAAAATTCAAATGAGGTTCAGTCTTTTCCTAAAACACACACACACACTTACCAAAAGGCCACACGCATCCATATTTCTGCTTCTCTCCGCCTTATCGCTTTAACTAGCCACAAGTTTCAAAGCGTTTCCAGAAAACAGGGGTCATTTAGAGAGTACAGTAATGATATTCTTCTTAATTCAGCATTACAGAAGATCAAGAGCCATATGCAGGAGATAAGAGGAGTTGTGGGCTGCATGACATTACTGGATTTAATACATATTATAGGCTCTTGGTCTCTTCAGAGGAGTTTCTTTTTGTGTGCTTGTGCAAACAGAACAGAATAAAAAAATGTGTACATATATTTCACTGTGAATGTTTCTTTGAATCTATTCATTAGTCTTTGCTCCAGTAATATTTTTTCCATTTATTGTCTCCATAGTCTCCAAGATAAATCAAGAACATTGCTGCATTTTGTTGACATGAAGAAAAAAAAAATTGAAAAACGTAGAAAAAGACAAAAGGTATAAGCTTGTGTGCTTAAATTCTTTTATGATGAAATGAACCAGGCATTGAATGAAGCATTGCAAAGGAAAAACAACTCAAATCTGAAACAGCAGGACATTGTTTGGACAATGCTATTTTCACTAACTCGTTCTGCATGTCACTTTGTTATATCCGTAAGTGAATGTATTTTATTAGGTTTTTTTTAAATGAATGAATCTCTGAATCATTTGCTGAACTGATTCATTCAATACACGGACTAATTCATGACCAACACAAGGGATTCACTGAATCAGTTACTTTTCACAGATTCTTTCAGATTACAAAATCGTACATTCATGACCAAAGTAAATGACTCTCTTAAGGTGCGATCACATTTATCATTGTTTGGTGAATTTTTGCTTGAAAATCTTGTCATTTTTAATAGGAATCCACTGGGAATTTTATGTGAGGGAGAAATATTTCCCCACACAGATTTCGCAATGGGTTTTTCGCAATGTCAGCTAGGCGGATGTATTGCTTTGACCAAAAGAAAGCTCTTTGGTTTGAAAATGACTTATTCACGTAGTTACTTTAGTTATTCATTCAAACTATTTGTTTAAAAATGTATTTATTCAATGTTGGTTGGTTTATTTGCAATGCTTCATGGGAGTGGGTAGCCGTTACTGAGCTGCTATTATTATTATTGCGGGATCTCCACAATTTTTAGAAAAAACTTAAAAAGTAAAGTTGAAAATCACACTTGGGGCTTCTACGGCAGCATAGGAGCTCATGGTAGGTCTGTCTTGAAAAGTTTATATATTATTGCTAAAAATCAATTTCTCTATGGAGAAACTAACAGGATAAACCCAGCTGGTGCACTCTATTCTAGTCTGTGGGGCTTTCGGTGATTTACAGTGAAAGACCAGTGGCCTGTTACTCAACACACATAAACCTGCCTTTTTTTGTCATCTTTTTAATAAAATAAGGTTAAATATTAAATATAATATTATCTATCTATCTATCTATCTATCTATCTATCTATCTATCTATCTATCTATCTATCTATCTATCTATCTATCTATCTATCTATCTATCTAGATAGATCATTCTATCTGTTGTTGATTATATTGTTATCTGTCGTTATTATATTATATTATATTATATTATATTATATTATATTACATTATCTTGCTTTATAACTATTTACATAATATAATATATGTTTTTACACGTGATTATACATATAAAGTTTTTAACTTATATATTAAACTTTTATATTAATAATATTTGTAATTTTTTTACCTTTAAATAAGCTTATATTAAATTCTAAACTTTTTAAAAAATATTAAACAAAAGTTATATTCAAATGATGCAATTCTTTTTGAGTTTATTTGATTTTATGTTTTGAATAGAGAGTTTAAATATGAAAATGATGACGTTTACAGCAACAAGATTTACATTTTCAATGAGATTTGGTGATTTGAGGCAACTGTTGAGCAGAGTTTTTGCAAATGAGCAAAGAAATCAATGTCAGTATGAATGTTCCTTGAGACCTAGAAGCGTTTAGGACCTTTTTGAAGAGGCTTCACAGTCTTGATGTAGATATAACTTGATAGGACTCTTACGATCTGGACAAAATCTTTAAATGTGAAAAGTATCATTTCTGTACCACTGGTGTCATCAAATTAAATTGCAATTCCAACTGGATTTTCCAAACACTCACCATTTTCTTTGACCTGCATGAGTTGTATTCAAATTATGTATTACAGTCATCCATAGGAATGCTGTGGATTATTTTATGTACAGAAGATCAAATGAAGCGTCTCATTAATATTTGGCAGCAGTACTGCGGACAGTAATGAAAAATTCATGATCGAGTCACATGTACAGAAGAACTTTGCATGCAACACATCATTCAATTAAAAACTAATTTATTATTTATTATGTGGAAAACAATTATAGTTATTAATGCTTCCTCTTTACAGTGTGTTTTTCACAGAGGGCTCGTGTTAGAAACGTGATTTATGGACAGTGTTTTTCACAAAATCTCTGTTGGTTTGGCTGCTGCTGCCGCTGGTTCATAATTACTCTTTTTGCACTCTTTGTGCAAAAACCCTTTGTGAATAGTTCAAGTGAATAAACTCTCAGCATAATTATCATTTTTTTATATAATCATTAATTATGTACTTAATGGGAGGAAATCTACAGTGCATAAATTAGCTTTGAATGTACTCAACAAAAGCATCAGTAACTTAAAGAGAGCATATTTTGAAAAACAGTTTGTTTTGCTATTGAAGAAATATTTGCTGCTTGATATTTTTGTGTTTTTCCCCCCAGGATTCTTTGAATCATCAATTTAATGTATCCTTGATGGAAATAAAATTAAAAAAATAAAATGAAATCTCATTGATCTCATATGTATATGTACATACAAAAAGTTTAACATTTTTATATATTTTTAATAAGCTTTCATAATTCTAAAATTACATTCAACGAAAGTCCTATTCAGATGGTAAATTCTGTGTGATTTAAATTTATTTACCTGATTTTATTTATTTTGATCCTACCTGAATTGTCTAAATCAGTCATTTCTTTCAGACTTTTTTTATGGCCTGTGTGTTCTTGTGCTGGTAAACTTTCCTAGTGTCATTTACCATCTACAACAATGTTTTGAAGAAATATCCACTGGTAAAAGTAATCCAGCGTGAAATGACCTGGTGGTAAAAGCCTGTGAATCATCTCTCTGTGGTCCATGTCCAGCCTGTAGGTCCTACAACCATCATTGTGCATCAAGCACTCCAAAAGTTTTGTGGACGCTGACCAATGGAAAGAGCAATTAAAGCACTTTTTTTTTACTTTTTTTTTTTTTTTTTTACTGAAACATTATTATCTAATATATAATATATTAACATATAGTGTCTAATACAGTATTGCATACTTATTCAACCAAATAAAAGATTTGAAAATAATTTAATATTGCTTTATAATGCATGACATTATTTTATCCAACATTTTAATGTTAGTTGTTTTGATGTTGTTTTGTTAGAAATATATGGTTTCATAAATTTGGACTGTTTTTGAGCAATCGTGAGTTATAAATTAATTCCATTCATTTATATGGTTAATACTGTCCATTCCCGGATTATATGTTCCTATACATTTTATGCAATGGCATACTGTATTCATATAAAAATGTCTTATCAATACTGAAAAAAAGAAATTCTTATCAGATATAATATGGTTTTAGTTCAAAAATATAAATTTATGACCATTTTCTAAAATGACGAATTTCTTCGGGTCAAAACGGACCCGGAATCTGAAAATAGTAGTATACTGTTTCAGTAGGGTTAAATAACATTATAAGTGGACTTTAGGGAAAAAAAAATGTTGCTATAAGTATGGAATATAACTAGTGCTGTCAAATGATTAATCGTAATTAATCGCATTCCAAATAAAAGTTTTTGTTTACATAATATAAGTGTGCATACTCTGCATATTTATTATGTATATATAAATAGAAACACATGCATGTATATATTTAAGAAAAATATGTTATGTTTATATATTAACTATATTTATGCATAATATAAAATATAAGAATGTAAATATATATATATACATGTAAATATTTTCAAAATATTTACTGTATGTGTGTGTATTATATATACATAATAAATATACACAGTACACATACATATATTATGTAAACAAAAACTTATTTTAGATGCGATTAATCGTGATTAATCGTTTGACAGCACTAAATATAACCCATCTTGTAATATTTCTTTCAAATAATGAGTTATATGGTGGTTTAAAGTTAGTCACTTGGTTTGGATCCTGCTGAGGGAGGCATGTCGAGATCTCCAGACATTCCTCCAACGCTAACCTCTCTGATGGCTAAATTAACCCGACAGCCTGGCCGGTAACACAGTCGGTGTCGCCTCCTGTCTACTCCGACTCAATGTCCCAATTAGCACTCCCCCGCCAGGGCATTATATCCTCTTCTTCACTTCGCCCGCCTAAAACCCTGAATTACTGAGCAGCAGGGCTACCGCCTCCCTCTGGGACCCCCATCTGTGCACGGGGGAAAAGACAGCACCGGGAATCTTTGCTCATTTTTCATCTGCATTGATTTTTTTGGGAGGAGAAAGTGGTGCAGAGGTAAACAGGGAGGTCATTGATTCAAAGTTACACAAAGACACTAAGGGAAGGAGAGAGGGAGGAAAATGCACCTAGAGTAAAAAAGTACATAAAAATGTATGTGTACAGAAAAGTAAAACAAAACACTCTCCCTGGCTTTTGATTTTCAGTTTTTTTCTGTTATCATTTTCTGGTTGTGGCATTTATCTGAACCAAGCCCAGGGGAATGGGACAGATGGAAAACAATTATGCAGGCTTGATATAATTTACAGAAAGGAGGAGGTGGTGCATCTATATCAGTTTAGAAACTCCTCGCCGAGGAAATGTCACATCAAAACACCACTTTATTACTTACAATATTACTTAATTTTTATTTATATTATATATATATATATTTATATAGTATATTTTATTTTCTTAAACATTATTTTTGATTAAATAAATGCAGCCTTGGTAAGCATATGATTCTTATTTCAAAAACATTCAAAAATCTTATGGACACCAATTTACATTACATTACATTTCCTAACATCATCTGTTGTTCCACAGGATAAATCATGAAGATAAGCATCAACACACACTCAGTGTGCGTCATTTTCTTTTCATTTTGTTGCATTAGTCATAAAATAACTATCATTTTTGCTGAAGCCCACATCAACTTTTTCACTTGCAAGCACATTGTAATTATGACTTCTAGGCTTGTAAGTGAAACTTCCCAGAAGGATGTGAAGGCAGCATTAAAACTGTTTTACTAATTTGGAACATTATGATTTTGGAACAGCCTTCATATGTTTTTTGTTTTATGCTGTCTAGATAGGCAACTCACTAGGTTATGTAACAGATCTTAAGTGTTTATGTACTGCAATAAGTTCTCATTCTCTGGTTAAAAAGGAAAAAATAAGAAACCTGAGGCTAGAATTATAAATCAGAGCCACAAGGGGCAATATCAACCTCCTATCGCATCAAACTGCAGTGAAACGCCACAAGCGTTTGACCTCTTCTTTAGCTTTAGAAAGACTAGACTATTTTTTGAAGTGCATTTGAATGTTTAGAATTAAAAATATATATATTTGGAGCACAGTAATGTCACTTCTTGCAAGCATTAAAGCTATAATAAAGGACTTAGCTTTGCTTTGTTTTCTTGGATGTTGCTGTATGCATAATTTCCATCTGTTTCATCTGAGATGAAGAGGTAAAATGAAGTAAAACACACAGAGCTAAGGCTTCTCAAGTGTCTTTAATTTGTCAGAAATGTCACGTTCAACATGGCCAGAGGTTTCGCAACATTTCAAAACACAACTATCAATGATTCGAGGTAAGGCCCTGCAGAGCCAAGGGGTCTGCAGTATCACATAGACTAGAGCACCTCAAAGTTAGATTGAGCCCCCTAGCACTTGAGGGGATATGGTTGTGTAACTGCGAACAGCCTTATCACCCCACCACCACCACCCAAGACTGTTATCTGTGATGCCAAGCTAACAAGCTCAGACGAATATGCAAAGAGATTTGCACATGCCCATTACAGGCCGTCTGCTGATCTCTGCGCATGCTTTCAAAGTGAATGCATCATTTTTGTTAGCGGGAAATCAGAGAAATCTGACTTCCTAAAACAGCGTGACACACTTGGCCTTGAACTAAAAAAGCCTAATGCCTTTACCAGCACTGCAATTTGACCTGGAATGTGAGGTGAACTCATTCGAAAAAGCTGGGAGAAGAAAAAAATTATCTTGGCATTTTAACATCCATTTAGCACCAACATGATGTGCGGTGAAAAACTACAGCGAGCCATCTGTCCTGATTAGCTGAACAGCTCTCGTTTGATAAAGGTCAAGTGTAAAACGTTCTGCCCAGAGCCTCTTGGATTTTAACAGTAATGGGACGTGCAAGTCCAAATCTTCGTATGCTAGGGATGTTTAATTTACTTTTTTGATTTTGTAAAACCTTATGTAGACTAACTGATGAGATGATTGCTGCAATCACGTTGTGCAAATAGGTTCAGATGTTTGTTCAAGACTTTGTCAAACATATTAAAGTTTGAAAACTCTGGGGGGTGGATTTGTCTGTGTTTCACTCCGTCTCGAATCGCGCTCACGGAAAGCACTCGAGAAACAGTATCTCTTCTGTGGCTCGGCACACTTTCAACTCGTTTTTATTTTTAGTAAGATCAAGAGATTGTACGACATTCACGTTACATGATTTGGCTGATTTTTACGCAGAGAGCGTGAAAGTGCACCGCATTAAAATAAATGATCATTCATGTTTTCATAACCACTGGCCAAATTCAAAAACAAAACTAAAATTAAAACATCTTTGAGAGCAAGGGGGCCCCCTGGTGTTTTGGGGGCCCTACACAGCTTGCATACTCTGTGTATAGGGAGTATCGGCTCTGATTTTAAAATATTATTACAAAATTAAAAAGAACAGTTTTTATATTTTAATATATTTTAAAATGTAATTTTGTAATGTAAATTATTCATTCTAATTTGCTGAACTGCTGCTCAAGAATTTATTCATTTATTTATTTAAATTATCATTATTTTCCTCTGGATTTTTGATAAATATAAAACTCATAATTAACATTTGTGATTTTTTTTGTAAATTTTACAGTCTTTACTGTCACTTTTGATCATAAAAAAAAATATTTAAAAAAAAATATATATATTTTTTGAAAAACAAAAATCTTACTGACCCCAGACTTTAGAATGATAGCGTATCTAAATCTGCCTGTGAAATATCTAGTTTATTCTTAAGTCCCTCAATTTTTTGACAGTCAGACAGTCAGACGAACAGCTAGATAACAACCTCTACACATACTTCAGTTTGATATGCCATTTTATTATTACCAGTGATAGCAGGTGCTCTCTTTGTTCTTCTGTATTTTGCAGAAGGTGAATTTATACAGTGATTAAGTATTTTGCTGTCTTAACCAACAAAGCCACTGTTGGATCTGTAAAAGTTACCATGGAAACGAATCATTTCTAATTCCCGCGATGTGAAAGTTTCAGGATCTGAGTCGTCATCTTGTAATTACGGTAATTCTGACACTATGTGAATGCGGCCTATATTTACTGTCATTATTAAGTCTCTTAATGAATAACAGTTAAACATTTAGAGAACATTTTCACTAAATCAATTTCTTGTCCACTG
Source organism: Barbus barbus (assembly GCF_936440315.1). Taxonomy (NCBI): domain Eukaryota; kingdom Metazoa; phylum Chordata; class Actinopteri; order Cypriniformes; family Cyprinidae; genus Barbus; species Barbus barbus. The sequence continues at coordinate 20,625,662 of NC_136721.1, read as the reverse complement.
ATCAAATGATCATTTTGACCTGATCCAATGTGTAGTTCAAAATAAAATCGGAAAATGGTTCTGAAAGAGTAATGAAAAGTTTTGAATACTTACAACCATACCGTTTAGCGACACCCAGCAATCAGGAGGGAAGTCTTGCAGGAGAGGCACCAGAAACTGCAGGCATCCGTCCCAGTGACACAGCAACAACATCATGCCAATCAGATTAAAGATTCTTACCACTGCACTCGCCAGGTCATACGTCATATGAAAAATCTGAAGGAGGAACGCAAGGAGAAAAAGATCAGTGGTGTTATTAAAGAATGCTGCACAGGATGGCGTTTTGTTGAATAAAACATAATTTTGTTCATCTTTGGAACACAAAGTAAAATACTTTTGATGAAATCTGAGAGCTTTCTGACCTTGCATAGACAGCAACACAACTGACACATTCAAGGCCCAGAAAAGTAGTAAGGACATTGTTAAAATAGTCCATTTTCGACTGTAATTTTATGAAGCTACGAGAATACTTTTACATGCATTGTGGTACTATTGTGAAAGCACATTGACTGAAGAAATTACGTTATTTCTGCTTTCTTTGCTTACAAAAAGTATTCTCGCAGCTTCATAAAATTACGGTTGAACCACTGATGTCACATGGACTATTTTAACAATGTCCTTACTACCTTTCTGGGCCTTGAACATGGTAGTTGAGTTGCTGTCTATGCAGGGTCAGAAAGCTCTGGGATTTCATCAAAAATATATTCATTTGGGTTCCGAAGATGAATGAAGGTCTAACAGGTTTGGAATGATATGAGGAAGAGTAATTAATGACATAATTTTCATTTTGGGTGAACTATTCCTTTAAGAAAACAGTATGTCATGTGACACTGAAGAGTGGAGTAATGGCTGCTGAAAATTCAGCTTTGCCATCTCATGATTAAATTACATTTCAAAATATATTAAAATAGAAAACACTTATTTCAAATTGTAATAATATCTCACAATATTACTATTTTTAACTGCATTTTTGAACAAATAAATGAAGCCTTGGTGAGAAGAGATTTATTTCTGAAATATAAAACAACCTTACCAACTGTAAACTAAATGATATTGTGCTGCATATATGTATTTGTTTTGTTATTGTTTTTCCCAGCCCACATGGTCAGGTGATTTATTCAACAGCAAAGTCATTTCAGAGATAATGTTTTTATGAATAACATGCACTGATGAATCATGCACAATAATATCAGTGACATTTATTAAGAAAGTAAATTGGCTACATTTTGATTTAATTTAGTCTATAACAACTCAACTTAATTGTAAGACTGAAAAACTACTAGATACGCCTTGTAGTCTGTTTCCTGCTCTAATCTCCCTTGTTCTTAATAACCAGTGTTATGTTGTAGCAGAATCGCTATGTAGACAGAGCTGAGAATGTCATGCCTTTTCACCTCTTTGTGGATTTATATTGCTAATAATGCAGTGAGAAGAAAGCGAACATCACGGGTGTGCAGAATGATGAGTCACTGCCCTGGAGGATTCAAAACAATTATGTTCGACCCCAAAGACAACAGTCAACATGAGAAGAAATGTGTTATCCATCTCATCTCCGCCTACTAAATGGTCTGATACTTAATAGCTCTGCATCAATAAAACTGCAATGAAAAAGGTCTGTTCTACAATTCACAGCAGTTCTCAACTGGTTTTGCTTGAGGGTCCAGAATTCACATTAGACATTGTGTGGAAACTCACCATGATGCGCCACATCATATAAAAGTCACTAAAATGTCTCTACATACAATCTTGAAATGTTTTTCCTGCTGAGAAGGCAAATCTCAAACCAAAAACAGCTTAGGCCTGTTTAACCATCAACTGCAATGGCCCAACAATAAGCAAAATAATTAACTTGACATAGGCTAAATGGGAAACTTGACAATACATAAGATCCAAAGTGTGATTAACTAGATTGGAACAAACATTGGGCCAAATATAAAAAATGTGCCATATTACCAAGCGACAGATGATTTTGCAGGTCTTTGGTTTTGTTGGTTCCAAAAAGAACCTTCAACATCCATGGAAACTTTTTCATTTGTGCAAAAGGTCCTTCATAGTATAAAACGTTTTTCTAAGAACTGCTCACTGAAAGGTTGTTTGGGGAACCCAAAAATGGTTCTTCTATGGAAGTCACTCTTGAAAATAAAGGTTCTTTATTAGCATTGATGGTTCCACGAAGAACTATAAACATACATGTAACCTTACATTACATAAAAGGTTCTCAATAGTGGAAATAGGCTCTTTAGTTTATTAAAATGTGACCCTGGATCACAAAACCAGTCTTAAGTTGCACGGGCATATTTGTAGCAATAGCCAAAAATACACTGAATGGGTCAAAATGATCCATTTTTCTTTAATGCTAAAAATCATTAGGAAATTAAGTAAAGATCATGTTCCATGAAGATATTTAGTAAATGTCCTACCATAAATATATCAAAACTTAATTTTTGATTAGTAATATGCATTGCTAAGTACTTAATTTGGACAGCTTTAAAGGCAATTTTCTCATTTTTTTATTCAAAATCAGATTCCAGATTTTCAAATAGTTGTATCTTGGCTAAATATTGTCCTATCCTAACAAACCATACACCAATGGAAAGCTTAATTATTCAGCTTTCATATGTTGTATAATTCTCAATTTCGGAAAATTGACCCTTATGACTGGTTTTGTGGTCCAGGGTCACAAATGTTCACTAAGAAAATAATGGTTCATTTAAGAACTTTTCACTAAAATGTTCGTTTGAAACCTTTATTTTTAAGTGTGTAACTTTGACATTAAATAAAATATTCTTCTCCCTTTTAAAAGCAAACTTATTGTGCTGTTCTAAGTATGCACAATTTGGTAAGGTTGCTTTTTATAATTTGCATTTAGCATTGTCAGAGCAGACCTGCTACTTGTTTTGGTCACGACCCACCCGTTGAGAACACTGTTTTAGAGGTTTCATTGAGAATGCCACCCACGGGCTCTTACGTGTAACATTATGTGCTCTTACACATAATTGCAAGAGTCCTCGTCTGTCTTAGCGAACGCCTGGGATATCTGCATGTGTTTTGAACGAAGGCAGATTTAGTTTATGTTTCACAAGAGAAATACAGCCAAGAGCCAAGAGAAGGAGAGGAAAGGAGAGGAGAGAGGGAGATACAAAACAGGGGACATGGCCTGAAATGATATGAGATTACATATAAACACGGCAGATGATTAGTCATATGCAAACTACATTGTGCGCTGGCACAACAGAGACTCAAGAGGGGTGAAAGGCTTTGAATTCCTAAAAAATCAATTCAGGCTTGGCAAGACGGAAGCGGGTGGCAATTTTAAATGGAGTGAAATAATGCAGAGAAATGGATAGGGTGTAAGAGGAAGAGTGTGTGTCTGTGTGTGTGTGCAAAAGATATACACATTTATTCTTGTTTTGTTTTGCTGTTTATTCTGTGTAGTCGACCGAAAGAGACTGTGGTTGTTATATAATTCACAGTGTCTCTTTTTTACATTTAGACTAACACAACTTCTCAGACTATTTACAATAACATAATTGCATTTTACTCCCATAATGTGGCAACATTTTTGCTAAATTATGTGAAATTTGAATATGAATCTGGCAACATTGTTCTTTGGTTATTGTACGTGCGTAACACGACAGTTTAGAAATTAAATGTTTATGCTCTATTTTATTTGAAAATAACATACCAACTACCCTAAACCTAACTTAAAGTGTTAATAAAAGCAAACATGAGATAAAAAATGTATTTGCTTAAGCAACCTTGTTTAACGGACCTGAGCGATTTGCATCGCATGCGTGATGATCAGCTACCAGGTGAGCTACAGAGCATTTTTACTACACCAGAAAAGCTATACATATAGAGCTGGTTATGTGATGCAAACATTAAAATGTATTCCTTTGCAAATCATGCACGATGGTAAAAGTGTTTTGAGATAAACATAACATAGAATTGTGCAAGGAACTGCATGAAAATAAGTCTTTATTAATCGATAATCTGCCCCGAAATCATAATTTGTGTGAAAAATTGTTGGTATTTTACTAGAGTTAATTTCAAAATTGTATGTATAGGTACATTTTTGCAAAAATGTAGATAGAGAGCCATGTTGATTTTGATTTCATATTGACTTTTTACATCACTGCTATGAAATATTTTGACATTACAATTCTGGCAGAAACTCCAAACACTTTTAACATCATCTCAATTTGAATTGGTCAGTTTCATCCAATATGAAAGAGACAGATCCTGTTGGTTAATCAGACAAGTTCATGTTATAGCACAGCGCGCTCGTCCATCGTTAGCGAACGGCATGGGATAAAAGGTTTCAACGGCACTGGCTCCGAACAAAGCTGATGTTCTCTCCTGAACGCCTCCATGGGCACCCTCGCTAATTCAGCCATCCCTCATTTGCATGAAAAGCCCATTAACTCCACACATCACTCAGTTTCTTTTCTATCCGGGCCAGTTATTTCATTATACAGCCCTGGCCGGAGAAACTCAATACTTACCCCCCCCCCCCAAAAAATATCTCTACTAATGTTTTTCCCAGCTCCAGTGGTCACTGGTTTTGCATGATAAACCCTGAATTGCGGTGGATATTTCCCCTGCCAAATTAAGGCAGGATTTGAAGCTGAAGGTAATTGTTATCTATTTTTAAGTCGATGGGATTGCTCTTGCACTCCACATACGGCTGGAATTACTAAAGTGTGAATTTGATGGCGTTTTAATGGCCGCTTATGGTATGGGCCTGAACGCTGTTGTGATGGGTTAAATTAATTTTATGCTCCACAAAACCCAGTGAGATGTGGTGACCTTTTGTAATCTTACATTATTTTTGCGTTACTGTAAAGAAGCTGAGGCGTCATTGTGTGTTAACAGAACAGACTGCCGAAACTGTCTCTGCAAATTTCTCTCAGAGTTTGATGCTTGTAATAAATACAGAGGCTGTTGAATTTGCTACGATGAGAACAGATGTTTTAAATCTATGTATAAAAATTACAGTTTAGTTTCTTAAATGTCTCTTATTTTTATAGTTTAATCAAAATGTAACTTTCCACATCTCCATTTCTTGTCTAGTAAGCAAGGTCATGTGGATGGGAAAAATCCTCCTCTACGTAATTTCTTGGCATCATCCAAAAACTGAAAAAATACTGCCTTCGCAGGACGAATTCCAAGGTACAGTAGGAGGGCATCAATGTGTGTCCGAATCCAAAGTTAGATTCACTTCCTTTCTCATGAAATACCTTCATCTGATTGATTTTTGAAGGTGGCATAGATGTATCCTTCGCTGCCTTTGATATCCCACAATCCTGCGTTACATTCCATGATGGTTGAGATAAAGAAATAAAGATGGAATCTGAAAGTTACATTTGGTGGTCATTTTGTGTGTAAATGTATATTTCTGACAACATTTTTGCACTTTTGATGTTATTTCTAGTGAGAAATTAGTATTATAGTAATTAAATATTTGTTTAGTTATCACCGAAGCTCGTTCTATTTTGTTGTTGATCATTAAACTGTTACGCTGCATCAGAAGCATCTCCAAAATCAATTTCATGAGGTGCTTTCGTGTAAAAACACCGTCTTCAAAGTCATTAGGCAGCTGATAAGGAGGCAAGTCACCTGCCTAGGTTTTCGGATGCAGCGATTGTTGTTTTACTTTGAAATACTTCACATTATGGAAGTTAAATGTGTTGTGAATACAGCTCAAAAGTGAAGTGTGTAGTATTTTTTCCCATCCCATTTGTGCATTTATTCCTCTAAAAGTGTAAACATTCTAGCTTTGCATTGCTTTCAAAACATTGTTTTGTTTAAGCATTTCTGACCAGCTCAGCATAGCAACAATGTCTCAGCCAATGGCATGAGTTTGGGGTGTGGCTCTTTATTTACCAATGGCAGGTGGAATTTTTTTTGGGAAACCTGTTTAAAAGCTTTATTTTTATGATTTCATTTTGACACAGAAATAACACACTTCACCTTTAAGTTTTTGTGAAAAAAATTATAGAATTTGGCTTCTGAACAAATCCTGCGGCACCTCCTGATTTGAAGCTGTAACAGTCACTGAGTTGTGAGGTCAAGAATATTGTCAAAACGCATTAACCTTCAAACTGGCCTGAGGTAATGGCTGTATCTTACATACACATGACTAGCATTTTATCTATATTGGTTTTCCTAGGCTTGTGAATACACCTCATGGGACTGACACAGAATATCAGAAAGTGCTGAGTTGTGAAAGACCCTCAATGCCAATGAATCAATCCAATCTGAAGTCAATATCCACAAACAAACCCAGACACAAGGTTTCTTTGGCTAGGATTATGGCTAACTAAACATGCCTTACACAAGTATGCAAAACGGACACTAATGCTTAGCCAATGCATTGCAAGTGTCTTGTTAAACAACTCTTGCATTGCTTAAGCGGTAACAAGACTCAATACTCAAGTGTGGGATAGAGTTGCAAGATAGATAAGCAAAAGTGTTGTTATTCAGGTAGCTAGCTATAAACATGTTGACAATGTACTGTAGCTAACTTTAACTTTCTCTGCAAGATTATCAAACTATTGCTCTGCCATGCCATTATCCTACCTGACATAGACAATTGGCAATTGGTCTGTAGTAATGCAATCCATACTTGTTCAGATTTTCTGACACATTTTGGAAAGCAAATTCCAATTGGGAGGTAGAAGTGTCTCTGTTCACAAACTTATGAGTTCTTCGTGACTTAACAGTTAAAAATTTGTATTTCTAGGCGAAAAGTCCAAGTTTCAGTCAGACGGTGTTCGGAGGTGATTCACCATTGGAGAGTTACTGAGATCCCAAACCCCATTCTACCCTTGAACAAAGCAATTAACCCAAGGTTTCTGCAAAGGGACCATTTCCGCGATTGTTTTCCTGTAAGTCACATTGGATAAGATAGTTAGCTAAATTGTGTTAGCAATTTCACCATGCAGAATTTTCAAATAATAGCTTGAGGACATTATTTTGGAGTTTACATACAATTAATGTATGTTACATGTTTTCCTTCAGGTCTTTGAAATCTAACATACAATGGCATTGTGTAGAGGTGAAGCACTATGGGAATGCTAACCAACAGCACTCAGTTGATGCTCAAGGTTACTGGTGGAAGGACACACAGCACTTAAAAGATCAGACCACCAGCGTCAGATAACCCCTACCAGGCACTGCCATGGACACGGATTGAACAAATGAGCCAGCCCAAGGCATTCGGTATTATTGTTCGCCAGGGGGAAATCATACTTCTGGTCACTTAGAAAGGTATTAGTATTGTCCCCTCAACACGCTACATGATTTGAGCTATTAATTTGAGGGTGTTCAAGTCCCTAAATCTAAGTATGAGCAACAATAATACAGACTTATCACACATTGAGTTCTTTGGACCAGGGGTTGAAACCCCAGTTTTAAAACTCTGTATTTAGTTTCCTTATTCTAGTTTTTCTAGCTATTTCCATGAACTCATATAATTGTAAATGTAAAATTGCTTCTTTCAAAAAAGCTTGGTGAGAAACTGTACAGCAGCAGATGAACAAGCCACACTGAGTAGGAGTAATAGACATAAAAAAGGAAAATAGTTTACCATGCTAATAAGTAGGGAATAGAAACATGGGCAGCTGAGTCAAGCAGAGAGTTCGGTGAACACCAGAGCAAGCCTCAGGCGCTCTACTCTTACTTACTCAGTCGCCTTCTCAAACTAGTTTCTTTATCTTTATATTCTCCTCTCAGTAATGTTTGAAGTCAGATTCCTCTAGTTGGTGATTTGATTGTGTATCAGTTGCATTCCTCCACAATGGTGTTGTCCCTCCTGGATGTATAAACCTCAGTGGGTTTGTAAGTTGTGCTCCATTGTGCCCCAGTGCCTCATGGCAAGTATGATCAGACTTATGAGAGCAGTGCATACCAAGGCCAAGGTCTCTCAGAGGAATACAAAATGATGCATGTATTATTTATCTTTTTTTTTATTCCTTCCTTTTGCTTACATATGTACAGAAAGCATTGTTAGTGCAAAAAAAACTAGATTTTTTCCAAGGGAACTAAGGACAGATGCACTCATGCTAAAATAAATAATCCAAAATATGGTAAAACACTGTTGCTGTGTTACATTTAATTATAATACAACATAATTTTGAAAGGTTCATGCTGTGGATTAAACTAGAACAGCAGCAGGAACATCTACATTCGCTCCATGGTAAATTAATGTTAATAATGTAATGTAATTTAATTCAAGTGAAAGTGACGTGACATACGGCCAAGTATGGTGACCCATACTCGGAATTCGTGCTCTGCATTTACCCATCCAAAGTGCACACACACAGCAGTGAACACACACACACCGTGAACACACACCCGGAGCAGTGGCAGCCATTTATACTGCGGCACCCAGGGAGCAGTTGGGGGTTCGGTGCCTTGCTCAAGGGCACCTCAGTCGTGGTATTGAGGGTGGAGAGAGCGCTGAACATTCACTCCCCCCACCTACAATTCCTCCCGGCCCGAGACTCGAAACGCAGAAGCATTTTAGAAGCATTAGGAACATTTGTGTTCACTTATACTGATGATTTCATTTGCAATTGCTTTCAAATTATGCTTTTTTCTTATTCAGATATTGTGAAAAGTGTTTGCCTGGGTTTGAACCGCAGTTTGTGCAGTCTTTAATCATGCTACTGTGTAACGTAACGATTTATATAAAGAAAAAGCACATAAAATGGCTTTGCAAGTTCACAGTTTATTCTAGTCCAGATAAGGATATAAGATATCTAAGATAGGGATCATTGGAAAAAATGTGCCTAAACTTAAATTAGCTAAATTCAAAAATGTTCCTATGCATACAATTCACAGCAGTTTCAAGCTAAAATGAACACTAGTGGGAGCAAAAGATCAACAATTATATTCCTTTTCATGCAGATTATGATTATGGGGAAGATTATCAGTCAATACTCATATTCATGTGGGTCCTTTGCACAATACTATGTTATGATCTCAAAGCAATTTTACCACAGTGGGTGATTTGTAAACATTTGCTTGATGTTTTTTGATGTTGTACAACCCGTAACCAGCTCCATATTATTTTTTTATCTCATGTTTGCTTTTGTTAACATTATTGGTTAGGTTTAGTGTAGGTTCTACAGTATGTTATTTTCAAATGCGATATGGCATTAACCTTTTAACACCACTAACTGGGCATTTAATTTCCGAACTTCTGCGATATGTACAACAAACAATGTAATAAAACATGATCAGATTGTTCATTTGTTTGGAATAAAACTGAACATGAAAACTGAACTCAACTGAACTTCAAAAGTGTCGCAAAACATGCAAGAAGCACCATAATATCCCATTTCCCCAAAGAGCCTGGGTTGCACATTTTACTGAAAATCTCGCTGACCGCAGCAATCTCTCATTCATTCCTATGCAAACCTAATGAACTGTAGTTCTGCAGGAAACGCTGCTCAAACTCCATACTTTCTCTTGTTTTCCTCTCTATTCGTCTTCTCGACCTCCTTCTGTATCGCCACACTCTTTCTTTCTCTCCTCCCACCGTTGTCTCTGGGAATGGCTCGGGCAACAGCAGTGATACAGTAGAGGCTTCTGTAACTCTATTAATCTGCCCGTGTGAGAGATACTGTAGCGGTGTACAGTGCGCCATGGCTAAAATTAGCCCACGGCTGTGAGGCCTGATGTTTCACAGCGCCCTGACCCATCACCATTCCAGCACTATCTCACATGCACGCATGCTTAGTACACTCACACATCGCTAAAACACACATATCATCACAGACTGTGCATGTAGTAAGATATATAAAAAAATCACACTCACACAGATGCAAATTTTGAGTACAAAATTAACACTTTCTAAGTATCAAATGCAAGTAACAATGGACTGTAACAACAATTTAACTAGTCATGTAAATGTTTTGTAATAGGTTCAGGTTAACTGAGATACAGAAACCTTGTCTTATGAGGCTGCAATCACAGAATGCATTGCAACAAGGTCAGTGATAATTTTCATTTAAGATGGCACATTGAAATGTCAACTTTGTCTTAAAATGTATCATAATATAGTGCAAGTATGCGTTGCATTATTGCCATTGCCACAAGGGGCATTTTAGTAAGAATATGGTCAGATGCTGCCAAGGCGGGGCATAATTTTGAAGAAAATCTAGCTGAGAAAACTAAAGTTAGATATTTCACATTCAGAGTACAAAATTAATTGACTTTTAAGACAATTTAACTGCACTACGGCAAGGTCAGTGATCATTTTCAACTTTGTGTTAAAATATGTCATAATATAGTGCAAGTATACATTGCATTATTAGCATTGACACAAGGGGCGCTACAGTGGCAATTAGTATAAACATTCTTCTTCTATGGTCAACTACCGAGCAAAATCTTGCTGAGAGTACTAGATAAAATTAGATAATGTTGAATTGTTTATAGTTAGCTACCTGAATAGCATTAAGCTTATGGCACAGACATATGAATCTAACTCTATTCACGAACTAAACATTAGTGAAAAAAGAAACAGTGGTGGAAAGCAGGAGATTGTGTAACACAGTGATCATAACTATGATCAAAACAGCATTAACTTTGCTAACGTTCAACTCTGTTGGGGCCTAACCAAGTTCTGGCAGACAGGAGACTATGATTTTAATATATTTCTGTACCAAGAAGGAATTTGTCTTCTTTCTTTATTTGTATATTGACTGATTGAACACATTTTTATGTTTTCCTCATATAACCAGCTCCATTTTTTTTTTTTTTTGACGTTGTTCAGTAGCTCGTCTGGTACAGCATTACATTTTCAATGCGGTGAGGTGGGTTATATTAATTTGCATAAATGTCACCACAGGCATGTTTTTCCCAGTGAGCCTGGGTTGCAGAATAAATATCATGGGACAAGGAGAGATAGAAAGAGATTTGTGGGTGATAAAGATAAAGAGACATTCATATTGTCTCAATCAGATTTGAGTATGTGAATCTGTAATCCTCATTACAGAGTTTATTAGTCAGTTCCTGAGTGGGGTTCACAGTATGCTAACAGAATTAGCTTTATCATTATAACAGCTCTGTTAAAGGCAATGCATTCATGCATAGTTCACAATTTATACATTTATTACATGTATCTAATCCAAAACTAGATGCTGATATTGTTTCTGTCACTCTAATTTGACATTGTGTATGTGCGTAACCTCTATTAAAGGTATCAAGGATTAACAGGGACTAATTTGCTGGGATTAAAATCCACGAGTGAACTCATTACAATGACAAAGAAAATAGTGACTGGTAACTTTATTTTTTTTAAAATTATATATATTTTACATTGCATTACAAAAATGTAATGTCTCTTAAATCTTGATCGTAGGTCTTTTTTCTTTTCTTTTTTAGCGAATATTGAAATACCATTAATTTGATTTATTCATCATATATAATTTAAAATGTATTGAATAGATTTACATCACTAATATATCATTTATATATTATTATATATTAATATTAATATAATGTTGGTATTATTATTATATATTTATATATTATTTATATACACTACGTCAAAAGTTTATAATAATTATAAATTTATAATAATATTTTTTTTTATGTTTTTAAAGAAACAACAAATACTCACCAAGTCTGCATCTATTTGATCTGAGATGCAGAAAAACTGTAATAATGTGAAATGTTATTATAATTAAAAAAACTATTTTCTGTTTGAATATTTTTGAAAATGTAATTTATTTATGTGATGGCAAAGCTGAATTTTCATCATCATTACTCCAGTGTTCAGTGTCACATGATTCTTCAGAAATCATTGTGATAAGCTGACACTGATCATATGTATTTGTATTAATGCTAATCTTTAATTAACAATGGGAATCTCAAAATACAGAATGATACTGGTGGTATAACATCATGTTGATGGGTTCGGCATTATGCAGCCATGTTTTGCTTACCGATTTCAGGCTAAGATGCATCTTGTTTAAGAATCTTTATACACCCTAACAAGCTAAATGAAGTGGAAGGGCTTTGCACAGAAGAGGAAATGTGATTCACTGCATTTGCTTTGAGGGGTTTTCACTGTTCCAGAGGAAGAGGGCTTTTTACAGTGTGCCTGGCAAGCAGCCGCATGGAAATGACATCAGCCTCTCTGCACTCAGTGAGGGCCTGTGAACCGGACCCCCGTGGGGTGACAGAGAATGGTCCAGAACTTTGAGCGCAGCCTCACCGGCTGTCATTAAACTTTCTGATTCAGCCCATTACGGAGCCATTTAGCACTTTCATGTCCTACTCACACCGACCTGACAGTCTAAGAGAGAGGAGGGCCAATGGGTAGCCTGCTGTCAGTGAAATATGTGTGGGGAAAAAATGGAAAAAAAAGCAACTATTAGGGGTTTATTGGAGGGAGGGAGAATGGTGATGAAAGTATAGACAAAGTCTCTTTAAGACAAGTCCTGTCACTCGGCGGCCATCTTTGTGCAGCTCCTATCTATTTGAATGGGGAAACATCAAATTCTCCAAAAATGTTCACTAAGCTTACAATTAAATTTCCTATTTGAAATCACCAATGAAATCGGAGAACAACTGTGTCATAAATGTTGTTTCTTTTGCTCAAATAGCGTTATAAAAAGCTTATTTCTCAGACTAGATCAGTTATGAGCGCGCGTCTCAGAGCGCTGACTGTTGCTATAGCAACCGGGACTTCTAACACTTTACTGATTAGCGATTGGCTCTTTCATTCAGAAGGCGGGGCTTCCTGTGATTGAGCGGCCATATTAAGCGTTGCATTTTTCCCCATTCAAAACTATATGAGTGACATGTCTTGGGTATTTTATAGTCTTTGGTATAGATCCAAATTCGGTGAAATGAACAGAATCTAAGACAGTACAAAACGGTGAGTATAAATACAGTGAAATTGTAGGGATACACAATACTCACAATATGTATTGCATCAGCTGATTTTGTATATCGACCAATTTAGGTGCGAACAGCGATGATGTTTTTGTGGGTGGAGCCTAACTAGTGGCAGAAAATGTCAGTTTTGAAGTTGCAGTCTATGGAAGCAATGGAATAAAAGAATACAATTCTTACTTTTTTCTCACAATTCCGAGATTATATCTCACAGTTCTGATAAGAAAAATCAACTCGTCATTCTCTCTTTTCCCCTCGGGTCAGGATCATGATTTTATATCCCACACTTCTTGCTTTCTTTCCTCAGATTATACAAACTCGCAATTTTTGAGTTACAAAGTCTGAACTAGGAGATATAAACCTGCATTTGTGAGAAGAAAAGTCAGAATAGTGAGACAAAAAGTTAAATAAAATAGGTACTGTAAATGTCATGTAAAATGTTATAGGTTTAAATAAAAATATAGGTTTAAATATAGGTTTCAAATGGTGTCTTTGATGGCAGTTTTCTACAAAAATTATTTGCTTTCTGATTCTGACATCCAAAGGCACAACAATACATTTTTATCTTATTCCATACCCATTTCCCTCCACTTGTTACTAGTGTTTATATATTGGCAGATATAGGATATTGTACATGCTCATTTCCTCTGTTTATTAGTTTATATTGCTAAAAACTCATTTACACTGTTCTGTAATCTTAAGCAAATCTTAAAATGAATAGCCATTTTTCATACATTACAATATTGTGTTATTATTGTGTACATTAACATATGGGGTTATTCTAGTAAACTAAAACTAAATCTAAATTATTGAAAAACATTTTTGTTAATTAAAGTAAATGTTAACTAAAATAAAATATATAAAAAAACTTACTTAGGCAACAATTCTCCTTTTTATTTAGTTTAACTTGATGTACTAAAATAACTAAAATTTAATCAAATTAAAATAAAATCTAATTCAAAATATTATCAGAAACCATATTAGTATCTGTTTTTTTAATCCCTCTTTTACATTTATTTAGTCAAAATAGAACATATTGTAATATCCTTTTGTGTACTCCACAGAATAAGAAAAATCAGATGCTGTGAAACAACATCAAAGTGAGTAAATGATGCAGAATTTCCATTTTTCGCCTGAACTGTCCCTTTCAGAGGAATGCAACTCCAAGTTATTAAGCATGTGCATACGCAGAAAAAAAATAAAAGCAAACTGTACAGTTTACTAAGCTCAGACCTAGTTGACATGTCTTAGAACTGTCCAGACTGTGTGGACTAACAGAGGCAGTTTTCTCTGAGACCCTGATGTTATTTAGCGACTAGAGATATTATTAATTCAAGCCAAGGTAACGATCAATAAAAATATTTCTTGGGTTGCTGCCGCATGTGTGTAGAGGATTTGGCAACTCAACCCTGTCGGCTATGTTTTACCTCAGAGCACAAAAACATCTGACACTTCGATTACTGAAGTTCAAAAGTTTTGTGAAGAGAAGGCAGCTGATCCAAAGGTCATCTCGTTGTTCTTTCACCAACAGAATAAATGCATTTCTTTCTTCAGAAACACAGAAAAGGTCTGTGAAAGTTCAGGGTTTGTCAGTGCATCACGATTCAGTGTGCTGAAATCTGGGACATCCTGCTGAATTCTAATGTATCAGATGAGTGTGAGGGGAAGAGGCCAGAGAGATTTATTCTCTTTGAAAAGATATGGGATATTTAGAAAGCCTACTTGTAAACATTGTCCGCCATAATCTGGCTTCCGCATTCACTTAAAAATGGAAGAACAACCAACAAACATGTTCACTCACATGTCTGTCCATCTATCAAGCATTTCAAGCTCGTCTTCTCACTGTTGTGACATTCTGAGGTTTGTTACTTGGAATTAGATAAAATATCTATATCCTTTGAAATATTTTCAACTCTAATGAGAGTAAATCACATGGACAGACATCATTCTTTATTCTTCTATCCATTAGTGGGTTTTCCTGTAAGCCACAGCATGATGTTGGTGATTTATGGCCTTTGAAAAAAAGGTCTACTGTTAGTTTTATTCTTTTATATTATATAACTAGAATAAAAACTGGCCTCACAACATATATAGTATCTAACTTGTTTGGAAACGGTCATTAGTGGTTTTAATACTTAGCAACTGCATAGCAATGTCCTGGAACAACCTGAAAACACCTAAGAAACCATGTAGCAATCCCCTAGCAACCACCCAGAGGACCCTAGCAACTGCTTAGAAATGCTCTGGAACCACCTGAAAACACCCACGAAACAATGTAGCAATGCCTTAGCAACCACCTGAAAACACCTACAATACAATGTAGCAATGCCTCAGCAACCACCTGGAACACCCTAGCAACTGCATAGTAATGGGTTGGAACCACCTGACAACACCTAAGAAACCATGTAGCAATGCCCTAGCAACCACCCAGAACACTCTTGCAACTCCATAGCAATGCTCTGGAGCCACCTGACAACACCTAAGAAACCATGTAGTAATGCCCTAGCAACCACCCAGAACACCCAAGCAACTGCATAGCAATGCCCTGGAACCACCTGAAAACACCTAAGAAACCATGTAGCAATGCCCTAGCAAGTACCTAAAACACCTTAGCACCCATTTGGACCTCCCTAGCAACAGCATAGCAGTGTCTTAGCAACCACCCTGAACACCCCAGCAACTGCATAGTAATGCACTTGAACCACTGATAACACCTAAGAAACCATGTAGCAATGCCATAGCAACCACCCAGAAGGCTGTGGCAACAACTTGGGTGCAACCACTCTAGCAACTGCATAACTATGCTCTAGCAACCACCTTGTAACCAACCGGAATAACCTAGAAACCATATATCAATGCTCAAACACCATCCTGAACTCCCTAGCAACTGCATAGTAATGCACTTGAACCACCCAGAACACTAAAAAAACATTGTGATGCTTTAGTTACCAGAACACCATAGCAACCACTTGAACCACCCTAGCAACTGCATGACAATACCCTAGAACCACCTAGCAATGCAACCAACCGGTATAACCTAGCAGCCATATTGCAGTATCCTAAAAACCATCCTGAACTCCTTAGCAACTGCATAGTAATGCATCTGAACCACCAATAACACATAAGAAACCATGTAGCAATGCCTTAGCAACCATCCAGAATGTCCTAGCAACCACCTTAAACTCCTTAGCAACTCTATAGTAATGCCCTAAAACCATCCAGAACACTTAAAGAATAATGTGATTTCCTAGTTACCAGAACACCATAGCAACCACTTGGACCACCCTAGCAACTGCATAGCTATGCTCTAGCAACCAGCTAACAATGTAACCGACAGGTATAACCTAGTAACCATATAGCAATGCCCGAACAACCATCCTGAACCTCCTAGAAACTGCATAGCAATGCCCTGGAACAACCTGAAAATGCCTTAGAAACCATGTAGCAATGCCCTAGCAACCACCGGAACACACTAGCAACTTCATAGCAACGCCTTAGCAACCAGAATGCCCTAGCAAGTAAACCCAGAACACCCTAGCACCCATTTGGATCTCCCTAGCAACAACATATCAGTGTCTTAGCAACCACCCTGAACCCCCTAGCAACTGCATAGTAATGCACTAAAATCACCCAGATCACTTAAGAAACAATGCGATGCCCTTGTTACCAGAACACCATAGCAACCACTTGGATCACCCTAACAACAGCATAGCAATGCTCTAACAACCACCTAACAATGTAATCAACCGGAATAACCTAGCAACCATATAGCACTACCCTAACAACCATCCTGAACTCTCTAGCAACTGTATAGTAATGTGCTAGAACCACCAAGAAAACGTAAAAGTCTATGTAGCAATGCCCTAGCAACCAGAACACCATAGCAACCACCCAAAAAGCCCTAGCAACCACTTAGAACACATCAGCAGCTGCTAGCAATGTATTAAATCTGTTTACAACACCTTAGCAACCTCATAGCAACCACCCACAGCACTGTAGCAGCAAGGCAGTGACTTTTGCTTCCTCAAATGTAAAAGTCTAGTTTCTTTCTGATATTTCTATGGTTTGTTTCCGTACTGTGGAGGAACACAGGCTCTCATGAGAGGCGTAAAACACGTGCTGAGTCTGGTGTAGTGTTCTGGAATGAGTGCTGATGTAGAAAAGAAATGAGTTAGGATTTTTGCTGGCTGATCTCTCCATCTTTACATGCCCTAAGTGGCACATCCTCCCTGCGTGTCATAGCTCGGTCTGGGCTGGGCCGGTCTGGGCTGCAGTGGGTCTATTTTAGTCTCAGAAGCGTGATAACCGCAACTCCTCTGCTCTTTTAATCTGAGGCCTGAACGAGACGCAGAGCAGCTCTCTTAATTCACTTCTGGCTTCTCCTTACCGTCTCGTCTGTCAGTCAAAACGGTGCACATCACAGACAAAAAGTACAAAAATCCTTACAGCATCCATACTGTAAGCATTAAATTTTTTATATAGGTGTATATTATATGTGGTATTATGGTAATTCACAGAGCTTATACTATATGTACAATATGCATTTATGCTATATAAACAGTTTGTGTATGTATAACAAATAATTTATTATATACCATATATACACATTTAGTTTGATTCAATTTACTTACACTGCATATTAATTCATTCAGTCATTAATTTATTCATTTTATTTTATTTTGTGAGCAACAGGACCATGTAGTTTTTTTTTGTTTTTTTTTTAAGTATATCGTGGCAATTTTCCTTTTATGGTGACTTTCGAAGGAGAGAATTAGAACAGATACTTTACAAGCCTATTAATAATAGCATGAGACAAAAGTCCTATGTTACATTAGCAGCTTACATTGTATGTTATTTTAAAACCATCCCAACAAACAATAAAAACCTATCATGCCCAAGGCCTCATATTTCAATGCTAAACAGAACTTATTTATAGTCTGAGGGTAGAGGCAATTGATTCTTGGATGTAACACAAGAACATGGAACAAAACAACAACACAAACTAGCTAGCTTCTGTTAAAACAGCATTTCTCTATGAACACTCATTATTAGCAAGCAGCAATGACAAACTTTTCATTAAAAAAATTGTTTAAAGGACCTAGATTCCATGCATAGCTTTCCTTTTTGATATATTATTAATTTATCCGATTTCTCTGAGCCCTGCTCAGTTCATTTGTTATATGTGTAACATTAAACTGGGTAGATCTTGTTCAAGCTTCCCGCTTTCATTGATGTATAATTCTGTACGTCCTCAATATGAACAATAAAAGGCATTAAAAATGCAGTTACGGGAAAGCTGGATCGAATATATTCTTTCATATACTGCAGGTCCAATGCAGTGGCCACAATACAGTGCATGAAATATTTAGTTGCCAATATTTGAAATGATTAGCAGTCTTTCTGAAAGCAAAGAAAAATACAGCGAAACGCACACTGGGTAAAGAAAATATGGTAATAGAACAGATGTTAACAAGTTGATTGTTCATATTGAACTAGTCGAACAATATATTTGAAACACTGCAAATCAGTATTCTTTTTACCAGTAAAATATCATTGAAAATCAGATAAATTGACTTTTGATATAACTTGTTTTCAGATAGCAGATCTTGAATTAAGTTTTCCTCCGAAGTGCCCATATTAGACAGAGAGACTAAGAAAGAGGCACTTATTGCCTGTTATTTCCATTTGGCAACATCACTACGATAGCCACAACCTAGAAAGCGGCCAAGACGCCATCCACTATCCCTAATTATAGAGCCTAAATTACCAGAGTTAAATTATTGATCAAGGCCACAGTTAATGGTTGTGTCAGATAGTTGATCTCCCATGATTCAAATGCCAAACTTCTGATCCCAGACAACATCGCTCAGCACGTCTGTGATCATTCACACAAATGAACATCCTCGTGTGGGTCGGAATGGGAAATTCATTCCCTTCGGCACTCGGGGAACCTTAGATAGTTCCTGTAAACAGCGCCTTCAGGCAAATATAATGGTGCGCAATGTTTGATGTAAAACGATGACCTGGCACGATCATCTTACAGGTTTGACATTTCATTAAGTACATATATTCAATTATTTATATCATCGGACATTTGAAAACATGAGATAGATACAGGTTAACCACAGGATGTTGTCTTAAAGGAGAAAGCAGGAACTTAGAAGTTAAAAATAATTCATTCATTTCAAAACCATATGTTTTCTTTGTCAAGACCATACTATATCATACAAATAAAATATGTAAGACAAAGACAATAAACTTGACTGTATAATATTGCTGTCAAATGAACTTTTAGAAGCCTAAACAAATCTA